>NC_054753.1:838285-1195785 GCF_018143015.1 Lytechinus variegatus | reverse complement strand
GCACCCCATACTACTTTAGTTCCACCTCCCAACATGCCCAAAGATGTGAATCTCCATACCACTTTAGTTTCACCTCCCAAGGATGTGCACCCTGTACCACTTTAGTTCGACCTCCCCAAGATGTGCACCCTGTACCACTTTAGTTCCACCTCCCCAGGATGTGCACCCTATACCACTTTAGTTCCACCTCCCCAAGATGTGCACCCCATACTACTTTAGTTCTACCTCCCAACATGCCCAAAGATGTGTATCTCCATACCACTTTAGTACCACCTCTCCAAGGATGTGCACCCCATACTACTTTAGTTCCACCTCCCAACATGCCCAAAGATGTGAATCTCCATACCACTTTAGTTTCACCTCCCAAGGATGTGCACCCTGTACCACTTTAGTTCGACCTCCCCAAGATGTGCACCCTGTACCACTTTAGTTCCACCTCCCCAAGATGTGCACCCTGTACCATTTTAGTTCCACCTCCCCAAGATGTGCACCCTATACCACTTCAGTTCCACCTCCCCAAGATATGCACCCTGTACCACTACAGTTCGACCTCCCCAGGATGTGCATCCTGTACCATTTTAGTTCCACCTCCCCAAGATGTGCACCCTGTACCATTTTAGTTCCACCTCCCCAAGATGTGCACCCTGTACCACTTCAGTTCGACCTCCCCAGGATGTGCACCCCATACCACTTTAGTACCACCTCCCCAAGATGTGCACCCCATACCACTTCAGTTCCACCTCCCCAAGATGTGCACCCCATACCACTTCAGTTCCACCTCCCCAGGATGTGCACCCTGTACCATTTTAGTTCCACCTCCCCAAGATGTGCACCCTGTACCACTTTAGTTCCACCTCCCCAAGATGTGCACCCCATACCACTTTAGTACCACCTCCCCAAGATGTGCACCCCATACCACTTTAGCTCCACCTCCCCAAGATGTGCACCTCCATACCACTTTAGTTCCACCTCCCCAAGGATGTGCATCCCATACCACTTCTGTTCCACCTCCCAAGGATATGCACCTCCATACCACTTCAGTTCCACCTCCCCGAGATGTGAACCCTGTACCACGTCAGTTCTACCTCCCAAGGATGTGCACCTCCATACCACTTCAGTTCCACCTCCCAAGGATGTGCACCTCCATACCACTTCAGTTCCACCTCCCCAAGATGTGCACCCCATACCACTTTAGTACCACCTCCCCGAGATGTGAACCCTGTACCACGTCAGTTCCACCTCCCAAGGATGTGCACCTCCATACCACTTCAGTTCCACCTCCCCAAGATGTGCACCCCCATAACACTTTAGTTCCACCTTCCCAAGGTGTGCACCTCCATACCACTTCAGTTCCACCTCCCAAGGATGTGCACCCCATACCACTTTAGTACCACCTCCCAAGGATGTGCACCCCATACCACTTCAGTTCCACCTCCCCAAGATGTGCACCCTGTACCACTTCAGTTCCACCTCCCCAAGATGTGCACCCTATACCACTTCAGTTCCACCTCCCAAGGATGTGCACCCCATACCACTTTAGTACCACCTCCCCAAGATGTGCACCCCATACCACTTTAGCTCCACCTCCCCAAGATGTGCACCTCCATACCACTTTAGTTCCACCTCCCCAAGGATGTGCACCCCATACCACTTCTGTTCCACCTCCCAAGGATGTGCACCTCCATACCACTTCAGTTCCACCTCCCCGAGATGTGAACCCTGTACCACGTCAGTTCCACCTCCCAAGGATGTGCACCTCCATACCACTTCAGTTCCACCTCCCAAGGATGTGCACCTCCATACCACTTCAGTTCCACCTCCCCAAGATGTGCACCCCATACCACTTTAGTACCACCTCCCCGAGATGTGAACCCTGTACCACGTCAGTTCCACCTCCCCAAGATGTGCACCTCCATACCACTTCAGTACCACCTCCCCGAGATGTGAACCCTGTACCACGTCAGTTCCACCTCCCCAAGATGTGCACCTCCATACCACTTCAGTTCCACCTCCCAAGGATGTGCACCCCATACCACTTTAGTACCACCTCCCCAAGATGAGCACCCCATACCACTTCAGTTCCACCTCCCCAAGATGTCCACCTCCCCATGCTCAAACCCGCACTCGTTGGTATGACTGTATCCTTAGATTCCATGATGAATCTAGACAGTCTCTCTTGTTATGTTATAAGATGGGGCAATACGGGCGCCTCATTACTCCATATTAATAACAGTATTGACCCTGTGCGCAGTCAGTAATAAAGTACGAGATTCAGGAGTACCCTTTCCCTGATTTTTTTATAGTTGTGTGTGTGTGTGTTTTTGTGTTTGAGGGGGCGGGGGTTCGACTTCGTTTTGTACGGACGAACAATCTTTTTTTTTATTAGTTTAATAGAGTCGTGACACGAATGCGAAGGCGTATAGGTAGGGGGAACACCATTTTCAACTTCCCCCAACTACTTGAAAAAGACTACTTACATGTGACATCAGTTCATTTTCCATATCTTATCACTTCTTGATCTCATAAATCCTTTCTTCCACTGTCTTTACGTACTTTACGGGTCAATGAAACCCCAGAAAATTATCTTAGGCCACTGAGATTAATTGAATTGTAAAGAAAAAAAAACAAATATATCACAAATGATGCTTGGTACACTGAGAATTCAGAGTATATACAGAAAACCTGTTAAAATGTTAGCCCCCCCCCCCCCCTTGTTAGAATGATTTTCTTTCATATAATATCACATAGATCATCGATCAACGAACTTATAGTATTAAATGTTTTGTTTTGTTCGTTTTTTCATAGAAAAAAAAGGAACGAATATACAAAAAATGATTGAAAAAAAGGGAAGATAGAAAATAGAAATAAAAAATGAAAATAATATTATTCAATAAAATTGTTACCCAACTCCTTTTACAGTGAGTGGCAAAAATAATCAATTATGACTTATTGCCAAATAAAAACAACGAATGGAATGGAATACCTTTTCTCTATTGAATTGTAGGGGATCACTGAGTTACATGAAACAGATCTCTTATTTTAATACTCGTTTTCCTTCTTTATTTCATTTTCTTCCCTTTACCATTTTCTCCCCTCCCCAACTTCTTGACAAATCATGAGGGGGTGGGGGGATGACCATTGTAGTAACGCCCCATTGTATGTGACTGCATGTGTGTTTCTTTACTTTAAAATTAGGTCATTGAAGTTAATGATTTTAAAAATAAATGTCATCATTATTCTATTTAACTTCCCATTAAAATAAATTTCATTTAAAATTCTGTGTCATTTCTAATGCAATCGTTTTAAGTTTTGACAATAATTAAATTTGTATCTAAAAAAAAGCTATTCGCAAAGCAAAGAATTGTCAGATTAAATCTGTTTGTATCTCACTTAAACGTATGGGATTACATTTTAAGAATTTCGAAAAAAAAATGAAATTACTTTTCGATTAAACGTGGTTGGTTTATCGTTATAAAATGTTTAATTTCTTACTCATATCTTATTACTGAGTATTTAAAAAAAAAAAACACGTTTAAGCCTTGCGAAAAACCCAGAATCTCTGTTTAAGAGCAAATTATTTTTTAAAACTTTTTTCTAACTATAATACAATATTATTGATTAGTACGTATCAATCAAACTTGTATAGTTTTTACTACAGGTTTTTAATTGTTTTTTTTACTCTGTATTTTTCTCTTCATCATTGGACGGCCCATTGTGTCTCCCGCTCCAATGAATAGAAAACATGTTACGTTGTAAAAGCAAAAAGCATTATTGAGGACCTTAATTAACACATTGGTCCTTGGCAGGTGTGACGACTTCTCTCTTTCATCAAAAACACAACTTTCTGTCCCGGAGATTTTGTTTAGGAAATCGAGTCGTGAAAGATAGAAATGAAAAGGAGATGTGAAAGCCTGAGGGACGGAGGGGGGGATGAGACAGAGAGAGTGAGAGAGAGAGGGAGAGGGGGGAACATAAATGAAGCGAAAGAGGTATTATGTAAGATAGAGAGGCAGGCATGATGAGTCGGGACGAGAGAGGTGGGGGATGGGAGGGGGGGGGGGGGTGGAGGCGAATCCGGGATAAAGAAATATGGGCCGGAATGTCGTAGTCAATTGTTATAGGGCACAAAATATCTGGCAGTACCAATACAATCAACAAAGAAGAGAGCAAAAAGTAAAGAATTTGGGAAGAAAATGACAGAGAAGAAAAAATTATAGATGGGAAAGAGATGGCATTGTCGTTACCCAATTGTATTATAATGATATGATGCATTTATTTTCTAGTCAATTGTTATAGCGCACAAAATATCTGGCAGTACCGATACAATCAATAAAGAAGAAGAAAGGAAAAAGGAAAGAAATTGGGAAGAAAATGACAGATAAGGAAACATAGATGAGAAAGAGATGGCATTGTCGTTACCCAATTATATACCCTATTAAACATTAAACAAAAAAATCACGATAAAACAACATTTTGCACCCTTATCACAATAACACTATCATATTGCACTGGCGCCGCCTTAAAGAGATCTTACATAATGTTAAAAGCTCTGGAATCGAAATATTTGGAAGTCGATACAAACCAAAGTCACGTACCCTTCATAGAATTAAATGCAATTTTGAATATACAGGATTTGGGGAAAATTTCTACGAATCAATCTCAAGGTTATTTTTTTTCTCATAAGGAGTCATGAAACAAAATAATGCAAGTGCTGCTAAAAATCATCAGCCTGGCAAATAAACTTCCATCAGGTGAAAATTCCCGAGAAATTCGAGCAATTAATTACGAAGCGTTCTTACCACCTGCAGACATGATTTGCAAGAATTAAGGAATTCAGCCGCTTGACAGTCAGTAATACATGCTAGTATATCTCTCCGAAGCAAGGGTAGCAAGAACTATCGCCTCCAGTCAGTACAATATCGTTTTCATTTTATGAAGAACTATGGGTAAATTTCTGAGATTTTGACATTGTTCTTGGCTTTTAAAGTTTTGCTTTTTTTCCGCAGCATGCCTAACACACTGTAAAAACTGTGGTGTTAAAACTGACACCAAGTGGTGTTAATAGAGGACCACACCCTGAGGTGTTAAAATTACACCCTAGAGATTAAACGTAACGCCAAAGAGTATAAATGTAACAACAAAAGGTGTTGTAATAACACATATAGGTGTAAAACTGACACCACCAATCCGGTGTAAAATATCTGGTGTGGTCCTCTATGTACACCGGTTAACACCACAGTTTTTACTGTGCACAGACATATGCTTAAAAGGAATAACTACACTTTTTGAGAGAACACTGAGAATTGGAGAAAGCGTGGAAAAGCAGTGACGCACGGGCGTACAGATGCCCCCCCCCCCAAAAAAAAGAATGGAAAGAGAGAAGGGTAAAATATGAGATTATTTTCTGAATATGAAATGTCAAAATTTATCACAAATTTGATTTTTGTAATAAAAATGTCGAAATTTGTGCTCGTTAGCAACTTTTCTACAATAAATTTTGCGCGATAAGCCATATCGGCCCCCTCAAAATTACGTCTCTGATAAGAAGATTGATGATTCATATTTTGTATGATAATGATTCAATGCAAAATATTAAACATCACTCTCCTTACCGGTTTATCATGACTAAAACGATGAACACAAAAGGAATGAATGGAAAAGAAAATGAAAAAAATGTACATAAAACGCTCAATATTTGCTTCGTTTGGTAACGGCTTGGTGTGTTCTATCTAACTAGCAGAGCTTAGCAAAATAATTATAACTGTCAAAGCGTCGTACCCATTTTGTGATCAAATACCACTTAAATGGCAAATGTCAGCACGGCGTAAGACGGAACCGTATTGGAAGATGACGAATTAGTTATCAATTTTTCCCCAAAAATATTTATCGCTTAAAAATGCCACTTTAACATGTTCAGACACCACCATTAAATGTCAAAGCCTGGTGATCCTCTCCTGTAGCGATGCTTTAATCTTCGGCCAGACGGTGAGAAAAAAAAATCAGACATGAATCAGTTCTCGAGCATTCCTCCAAGTATTGCACCACAGACTAACACTGAAGCGATTGCCTGTGAGCGTCAGATGACTAATAATGAACTAATGATTATAATAATAAGAAATCCCTTAGCCTCTGGATGATAAAAATATTACAGTCGTCATCAGCTGCTAGCTACAGCCCATGATGCTTTTCTTTTCTTTTCTTCTCAAATGTCTCAAGCATGGGACTCTTAAATGCTGAAACTGTTGCCCGAAATAAACATATCACTTTTGCCAGGTACGTAGTATATAGTCATGCCAGTAAATCATTTTTGTTTCAGACCCCCCGAGGCTCATTAATTTTGTACTCGATGTAAGAGATTTATATCAGAGTAATTTTGCTGTTTTTACACGGGAGGATAAAAGGAAGAAATCATGAAACATGGAGAAACGCAGACCTCGTTTTATCGAGAAACATATTCTAATTTCTCCTCCACGGCCTTGGAAGCTTATTGAAAGAGATGCAATAATGATAATGAAAAAAATCAGCTTTAAGTTGAAACAGGAGAATACTTTCTTTAATTGGAACGTAGAGTTAGGAGCAATTGTACTTTTTATATACATCTTCAATAATCCTGCCTTTTAAGAATTATTCTTACTATAATTTCACAAAATTTAAGTATTAAAAAAAAACCTATTTAACCCAGGATGAGAATTTTTATTTTTCCTTTCTTTTCTTTTTATTCCAGAGAATTAAAAAAAAACATTCGTTTCATAGGATGAACAAAAAAACGAATCAAATAATTTTGCCTAATCTTGTTTACATACATACTTTTTTTTACTAATTTGTGGTAGTATCAAAAAGATTTGCAGTGCTTAGAAACGTTTTATTAAGCTGCTACGAGGCTTTATCCAAAGTAAGTATATGGTTTGAAAATGAATGTCTGAATTAAATCCCTCCACTTATTCAGCGAGCTATTTTTCTCTTTGTTCCCAATGTACCAAGGATCTTCTTTTTTGGGTAGAACTCACGTTTTCAGAAAGTTGGGGTGCCTTTTGCCCTTTTCTCGGTGTAGGAATTGGATGATGTTTCTGAGTGACATTCGAGCTCAATCTAGTATTTGACCTATACAATTTTTAACTATCAGGTAACAGTTTCGTGACACGGAAAGCGTGTCTTAAGGTTGCCTTATTTTCAGGCGTCAGTCTTGATACTACCACTCTCATTGTAAAATCGAATTTCATTTTTAGGTTGATTAGAATTTGATCAGCCCATATTCGATTCCAAAGGATAATGATATCTGGGTTTCATATTCCTTCTTCCTCTGGCAGCGTCGTACTAGCAGGAGCGTATAAAAGATGACATGTTAGACAGTTTTAATAAGACCAATAAATTTGAAGGAAGGGAATAACATGTGTTTTTTTTCTTACAAAGGTATTGCCGTGGAAGCGCCGTGGTGTAGCGGTTCTGACTCTCGCCTTGTAATCAGAGGGTCGTGTGTTCGAATCCCACCATGGCCTAGCGCCCTTTGGCAAGGCGTCAATCCACACTTTGCCACTCTCACCCAGGTGCTAATTGGGTACCGGTAGGAAACAACCGTCATGGTGGTTGGTTAAGCAAGCTTGCGCCTAACAGGTTGCTTGGAATGCTATATGAATCCAGTGACCGGGTAATAATTGTGAATCGCTTTGAACAGTCGTAGATTGATAAAGCGCTATATAGATGCCAATTATTATAATTATTATTAGGTGGCACTACTAATTATCTTCCTTGTCATCTCATTTACGTCTTTATTCATCCTAACCAGGGGCACGTTTCACAGAGGACTTCCAACTGTTGTAACTTTGCCATTGTGACAACTACCGTGGCAACAGGGCTCAGCAGCCAATCAAAATCAAGGTTACCATGGTAGTTGCCATAATGGCAAAGTTACACAATTGTAACTCTCTATGAAACGGGCCCCAGTTCTTCAATTTTTTTGAATAACAAGCCGTGTGAGAGCGGTATTTAGTTCATTCTGTAAAACGTTTTATAGAATAAGCAAATTCCTAATGACCATGGGCGGAAATCCCAGAGGGGACAGGGGGGACGTGTCCCCCTACTCAAAATAGTAGGGGGGGACACAATATCAAATGTCCCCCCTACTATTTTGGGTCTTGGTGATCCTAAGGAATATATAACTCAAAATGGGAATAAAACGTGCGTTTTGGGACGAGATGACCTTTTTTTTTTGTTTTTTTGCTTGTCAAATATATTTTCGTCGAAATGACCTTAAATTTTAGGTACAATGTAATAGCCTTTTTTTTGCTTGTCAAATTTTCCAGACCCTTGTCCCCCCTACCTTTTGGGAGAGATTTCCGCCCCTGCTAATGACTATGACGGCAACATTAGATAGATCAAACAGTTGAAAAAGAATGTGGAGTACAAAATATCAGAATCAAGCAAAATTATTATACTAAATGATAAAGTGTCTGGTTGGATATTCTCCAGCACATTATTTACTTTTCAGAAGTCCCCTTTCTGCCAGAGCTACACCAGCGAAACCGATAGCAGGCTGACAAAATATTATTCGTTATCCACAATGGCATATTATTGGTTAGTTTTGAGTCAATTCCGTTGACATTACTTATGCATCAGGATAGATCCGAAAATTCATTTTGAAGAACTTATTACCAATGCAGTCTTAAACGTAGGCCACATCTCAACCTTTCTTGGAAAGGAACGTGGAAGATGAGACACATGTAATGGTCTCTCTGACACTACAGGTGGTATCATGATACGAGGCTAAAGGGTAATTGAGTAGGGGTAAGTGATATACCCCCATTGATCTGAACGTAGATGAATTTAACCGTTGGTATGCGGAAATGGCGCCTCAAACGCGGCGCCATTTGCACACGTGTGCTTCTAGGGTAGTTTCTACATGAGTCGGGATATTTAATTTTCATTAAAGGTCATCATTCGTTACCGCATTTATGTTTTGATGTTTTTGGGGAGTTAATCAGATTTAACTTGATAGAAATCATATATCTGGAGAGTTCATTCATTTATCAATGCTAAATTGATAACTGCTACGATTATTATTTTAACGCTGTAATCCCTACGCTCTTCAAAATTATTATAGTGTCTTAGAGAAAACGTGTCGAATTGAATAGGTCATTATTGCCATATCATTTAGACAAACCTTCCAGAATTCTCATTGATTTTTTTTGTATATTCATAGAGACATTGGCAATGTCGAACAATTCCCTTTAGGAGTGAATTATATCGGTGTTTAGTTCAGGTGGACCAGGGGCTCGTTGGAGAAAGAGTTGCAATCAGTTGCAACTCTAAAAATGACACGCAACTTGATTTTCAACCAATCAACAGTGCGCATATTTGGGACTAGCGATTGAATTTTTGGCTTGCGTTTAAACGCAACTCTTTCTGCAACGGACCCCAGATATGGTTGGGATCGGTTGGTAGTCATCCATAATTTCACATGCATTTCTATCAAGTGTTGCATTCATGTGTACATGTATTATTCTAAACAGGCAAAACCGAATCTAAACAGACTGTATTTCCAACGTCCAGTGACATTTCATTGGTTGGTTTGAAGTCTGTATCAGTGGTTCGAATGTCGTATTACTTGTAAGATATCATGTGTTCAGTTATAGTTATTGATTAATGAGATAAATTATGTGTTTACGTGTTAATCTCTAAATGATCATTCACACTAAGAAATAAAGGCTCAAAATTGAACCCCGAAAGGTTGATGCAAAATCAGCACCCTATGGGTTCAAAAATTGAACCCCTGATATGGGGTTCAAAAATTGAACCCCTGATATGGGGTTCAAAAATTGAACCCTAAATGTTAAATTGAAACCCTGGGGTGCATTTTTGAACCCGCAGGGCGCAATTATGAACCCCTATCGCAGGGTTCAATTTTTGAACCCCAAATCAGGGGTTCAATTTTTGCACCCATAGGGTGCTGATTTTGCATCGACCTTTCGGGGTTCAATTTTGAACCTTTATAGTGTGTTGAGTATTTACACTTAGTCGAACTGAGTATATCGGGTAAAGCTAGGGAACCGAATCATCTGCAAATTCATCTGAATAAACGTATTCGGGTGAATCACCATGACCTATCAGGGAGCCATTCGTCTGTATTCGATACTGGTGGGTGTTTTATAAAGATGTTCGTAAGTTAAGAGCGACTTTAAGAACGACTGGTGATACTTTCTTACGCGCTGAATAATCACCAACATGTAATGGTGAACATCATTTACGACAAGAAAGGATCACCAGTCGTTTTTAAATTCGCTCTTAACTTACGAACAGCTTTATGAAACGGGCCCAGGTATAACCCTGGCTTTACGCGTTAATCTTTTTATGATCACTGATCATGGACAAGTAGTCGAATAGAGTATATCGGGATTTATTTTTAAAAAATATAAGAAGAAAAACCTATTTATTCCATGATATAAATCATTATTTCTGGAATAATTAATATTTTTGTTTATTTAATGACATTAAGAAATATTTTATTATTTGCACCCCCAAAAAAATCTTTCATTTTCATTTTATCTGGAAGTCACTTTTCTATGTCCATCCGATAGTTTTGGTGAATAAAAATAGTGGAAATTGAATTTGACGCCTCAATGATCTATTTTCTTATCTTACGCTATAGAAAAAATCAACCCGGAAGACATTCCTCATTGTAGAATATCAAAATATTTTTGAATCTATCAAAATTATGACCATTTCTGCTGAATATCAAAGATTTGATTTTCCGTGTACTTCTTGTTTATCATTCAAATTTGATGAACATTTTTGACGTTGATGGACGATCACTAACGCCCATGTAATCCTCTGATCTAATGATTGTCAAATAAATCTGAGAACATAAATCAATGAGGGCTTATCGTGGCATGTTGCTTTTATTTACATAGATCTGTCATTCGTAGTCCGGAATGACAAGCTAACATCATAATACAGGGGTATAGCCGTGGCGGATTCAGGTTCATAATTGTTTGGGCAGAGATCTTCTGCAGGAACATAATTTATCAATTTTTCATGGTTTATCTTACGTTAAATGATGCGAAAGTTTTGGATAATTAATATCGAAACACACTAAAAATAACATGCAACTTATTAAGTGGTGCACTGAAAGTACACGTTGAAATCAACAATTTGCACGAGGAATGTGTGTGTTTGTGAAATTTATTATGTTGGTTTTATTGCTGAACTTGCATTTTTACACCAACGTTTCGAGCATGTCAGCACAAGGGTGTTGTACGGTGTATGAAATTTGGCCAAAATTTTTCCAAATCTTATGTGACATTCGCAAAATTCGATTTACATTCACTCCATATCTAGACATCAGTCATGTCAATAGTTATGTACATTTCCGTATTACCCCCCCCCCCCCTCCCCCTGAAATAAAACATGATGAGTATGGACTTTATAAATATGAGGACCTTAAGGGCATTCACTTGGGCTGTAGCAAAACGTAAAATGTCTCACATTAAACATTACATGGACTCACAGTTAAATCGTATTCTGTTGTTTTTTTCCATTCAGAATAATGTCATAAAAATCACCTAGGCAAAGTGTGGTAGCATGTAGAAATTGAGGTACAATCTGTTTTGCTATTACAGTTCTGTTTTCATCGTTCTCCGTGCTGCCGTTAGTTCTTGTCCGGTTTCATAAGATCACCACATTTGAGCGAAAGTGGCCATCGGCATGCATGGGCTTGTGTTTGTGACTTATTTGATTCTGATTAAATGTTGACATTATTCACATGATAACCACACCCATTAAGTACTTAAATTGATACAGTCTGTGTTTGGTGGCATGTGCGGCATTAGGATGTAATCTGGGGGCCCGTTGCAGAAAAAGTTGCACTCAAACGCAACTCTAAAAATCATGCGCAACTTTATTTACAACCAATAAACAGCGCGCATTTTGGACTTGCGATATGATTTTTTTGACTTGCGTTTAAACGCAACTCTTTCTGCAACAGGCCCCTGGGCGTTCTCCGATTAGACATGGAATGTGAACCATCCAATGATTCGAATGCATTGAAATCAATACCATCGATTGCAAACACTTGTGAAACAACTTGTATTGTAAAGTCTTAACACTGTAAAAGCAGTGGTGTTAAAACTGACACCAGTTGGTGTTAATAGAGGACCACACCATGAGGTGTTAAAATTACACCCTAGAGATTTAACATAACACCAAAAAGTGTAAATGTAACAACCGAAGGTGTTGCTATAACACCTATGTGTTAAACTAACACTGTCAACTTAACACCGGTGTAAAATAACTGGTGTGGTCCTCAATGTACACCGGTTAACACCACAGTTTTTGCTGTGTATCTAATGACGTACCTGTGGTAGCGTGAAAAAGGGGCTGGACTGAGGAGCCTCTGAATACTCACACAAATCCTCGGCACCTTCACAAAGTATATTTTATTGTGTATTCAAATACATACCGTAATTCAAATTATTATTTTTATTTATTCACACATATTTAAGCAGGTTCACAAGATCAGATATAAAATTACTGTTTTGCATCTTGGTCCTGGTATGTCTACACATCGCCACTATCAATCCAACATTTTGCTTTAGGGTATTTACATTAACTACTTTCATTCAAATCACCAGCTTGTTTAGTATGCTTTCTATTTAGCTCCCCATCAACTGTCTTCTCTCCATCTCTCTTTATGTATGTATTGGAGTGTGTGTGTGGGGGGGGGGGGGTCCAGAAAGTTCAAACAACAGACGGCATGGATGCAATCTGTACTCATTTCCTATCTCATCCTTCACGCGCACAATCACGCCGACTGACATAGAAGGGTCAAGATCAAACTATTCACAAAACAGATTGATGTATCAATCTCAGTTCCATGTTCTTTTACGCTCCAGTCACACCAAGAAACTGATGATATGCCATTGCTAATAATGTAATAGCTTTGATCGGTCTGGAGTCGGTTTCGTTGGTGTGACTGTAACCGAAACCGACTCCAAACCGATCGATGGTATGTCATTGGTAATAACGTAATAGCTTTGATCGGTCTGGAGTCGGTTTCGTTGGTGTGACTGTAACCGAAACCGACTCCAAACCGGCCGATGGTATGCCATTGTAAATAATGTAATAGCTTTGATCGGTTTGGAGTCGGTTTCGTTGGTGTGACTGTAACCGAAACCGATTCCAAACCGACCGACAATATGCCATGGCAAATAATGTAATAGCTTTGATCGGTCTGGAATAGGTTTCGCCGCAGTGTGACTGTCGCTTCTTGCCGGCATACACGGGCAGGCTGTATCATGATACCTCATAATAATCATCGACGCTTTTCTTATTTCATAGAAAGAGAAAGATAGGAAATTATGAAGAATGAGAAGGAGAGTAAAAAAAAAGAACAAGGAGAAAGATTATCATCAAGAGGATAAGACGGGGTTGTGGTGACTACACTGCCTAAACTCCGGTGTTGATTTAACACCAGCCCGGTATCTATATAAGTCCACACCAGAGAAATGTTAAACAACACCAGTTCCTTTTACACCAGATATGTGTTTATACAACACCAATGAGTTTTAAAACAGCATCGGTTTGATTCCAAATTGGTGTTGTTTCAATACTTCTCTGGTGTGGACATATATAGATTCCGGGCTGGTGTTAAATCAACACCGGAGTTTTTGCAGAGTAATAGGTGAAGACGTGAGAGAAGAAAAACAAAACAAAAACGGAATACTACTACTACTACTACTACTACTACTACTACTACTACTACTACTACTACTACTACCATGACTACTACTACTACTTCTAATAATAATAATATTAATAAGAAGAAGAAGAAGGAGAAGAAGAGAAAGAAGAAGAAGAAGGAGGAGGAGGAGAAGAAGAAGAAGAAGAAGAAAAAGAAGAAGTAGAAGACAGAAGAAGAAGAAAATAACAAAAAAATGAAGAACAATGAAAAACGTGTTGAGGATTTTGAAACATACATCGAAAGGAAAAACGTCACGGTAACGAATACGTTTTGGGGATAGACAAACATTTCAAAATCAGGCAATATAACCCCCCCTTTCCAAAAAAGTAGTTTTATTATAGCGTGCTAGAAGCCTAATCTGTCTGTCTACATTCATACATGCACATCATTTGATTTTTCAATTGCCCTTTTCGCCCGTACAGAATTTATTGCACTTTGGGACCCACCAAGAATTTCATTTATCTTTCTACCACGACAAGCCCAGCGTTTCTTCTTCATTTCTTTTATTTTACTTTCACCATTTTAGTCAGGACGTGTTTTCCATTTTATTATATTTCATTGTCTTGCATATCCTTGTAATATGTAGGGTATGCATTGCAGAGTATCTCATACTTTTTTCCAAATCCAAACTCCCCAAAATGTATACCCATACGTGCTGAATCATTTGACTTTATATTTACCACTGTTTCCATAGTTACCATCTTATTTCAAAATCTTATGCTTGATCACGATCCTGAGAGAAAACGTTTAGACTCACCTGTTTTTTTTTCTATAATCCCTTGCAATGAAAATACATATACATAACTTGCAAGATTAAAATCTAATCGGATTATAATATCATAAGTGGAACAACGTTACGTACGTAAAAAGTTAAGAATTTTCATATTTATATTAAAATCACCAACGTGGAATGTTTCACGTGGCTATTAATTTGACTTCATGGATTTCATTCATTTGATTACTTTCAAAGGTCATTGAAATACAGTTTACCCGACAAAGATTGAAATTATATCCACATTTGTCTTAAACAAGGCCATGATGACAGGGAACATCTTTATTATAAATAAATTTCATTATTAATCATAGTCATTAATCAGCCCACTATTTAGCTAGATGGAAATCCGACAAATAAATCAGAATTGCTGTCAGACAAAACACTTTCAACGCAAAAAAAATTGGAAAGAAGTTGAAATCTAACTACAAAATTTTTTTTTTATCTTAAAGAATGTAATATATGCAACATATGCCCCCTCACTAAAATCGTTAAATTTTATCTCATTTTATTTTAACTGTTTATAAAAATCAAATTGTGTACGTGATGACTGATCATTGAAATCTGGTTGAAATACATAAGGACCCCTTTGTGATAAGCTCCCTCGATTATATGATTACGTTCTTGAACATAATTTTGTTCGCCACCTGTGGAACAATATGGCCATGGTATAGGAAGGTCAAAGAAAAAAAAATGAATTTCAGAATGTGTATAATAGTACGATTCAAAAGTGATCTCTTAAAATAACTGGAGAGATAAATTTATTGGGAGGTAATAAGTGTTCAAATGCAAATTGATATACGATGAAACGTTAGTTTATTTTCGTAATTCCGAAGGTTCTTTATTCTGAAGGTTCGTAATTCCGAAACACGTAAATTGCCTATACCTCGATGTTCGTTAATCCGGAAATGTAAAAGTGTTCGTTAATCCGGAAATGTAAAAGTGTTCGTTAATCCGAACATTTGTGGCGTTATTCCGAAGGTTCGTTAGTCCGAAAACGAACCTCATAAGGTTTTCGGATTAACGAACCTTCGGAATTACGAACCTCATTTCGTTTTCGGACTTACGAACCTTCGGAATAACGAACCTTCGGAATATCTGAACCTTTGGAATAACGAAGCTTCGGAATAACGAATGTATGCGCAAGAAAGTACCATTACGAACATCAGAGACTCGTTGCCTTTCGATGTACATGTTACCATGGACTACCATGGTGTTACAAATTACGAAACCGTCTGTTAAGGCCCGCAGCGGAATTCCACTCGCCACATTCTGTCACAATTCTAAATTAAATCAAATTGGTACTAATGGAGAACTAATGAAAAGATATAACACGAGGCCATTATTTTGATTGCGTTTTAATTCTATTTATCCGCAGTTAGTGCGTATCGGAACGAACCACCGACATTTTCTACAATCTTCTTTCCATGGGAGAGGGAACGGTTTATTCAAAATGTCATAAAAACATTGAACATATAATTTGTCGTATATGCCAGTAGAGCCGAGTACATCTTGTACATTGGGCAAGGTCTACGATTTATATACAGCTATATACATTTATTCTATAAATATCGTTTGAACTCTGACATATCTGACGCAAGGACATTGACGAGAAAATATATACGTCGATTTGAAGTTGTAAGTGAATCTGATGAGCTGACATGGCTAAATTTTAGTATTTTTTCCCCCATGACACTCGAATGTTGAGACACTATGTTGAGAAAATTTACCAAGCTTTATTTGTTTCTGAAATTGTTGCTATATGGTTTCTCGGAAGGTTCTGGAGCGTTGTGGCCCAATGGATTAGTCTTCAGACTTTGAAACAGAGGGTCGTGGGTTCGAATCCCAGCCATGACGTAATTTCCTTCGGCAAGAAATTTATTCACATTGTGCCGCACTCGACCCAGGTGAGGTGAATGGGTACCCGGTAGGATTTATTCCTTGAACGATTTAGCGCCTATTAATATGGCGGCTCAGCTACAGCCGGGGTAAAAATATGATACCAAGTATCAAAGCGCAGTTGAGTATATGCATATAAATACTGCGCTGTATAAATGGACATATTATTATTATTATCATTCTGTGATGGAAACTTTAGGTGGGCTGTATAAGTCTTAAATCAAGCAATACACATTCTATACAACCATGCAATCCCAACATGTTCAATCAAAACAGCCAGGTTTACAACAAAAAGACAAGAAGAATGCAAATATTGGGATATCACGTTCAACCTCTTGATAAAGTTGTAAATCAGAAATTTGGACTGACTGATTTATCCTCTTCACTCGACCTGCATGCGCTCCTGATGCGATCTTTTTATCTTAAGCTAGCCTGGATATCGTGACAACCGATCACTTGAGAGAATGATCGATAGCAATTGATTTAAGAGTGTAATGCTCAAACAATAAAATAGGGCATGAATCCAAGCGGCAAGTTTTTATTTTTTAACTTTGCAATTCAATGAAATAAAGGTAAAGAAGCCACATAAAGTATTTCTTTCATAAACTTTTTTTTAGTCAGAATAAAAATTTGAAGTGTGAAATAATTATGAAATGAAATAATCATTGACCGGTCAGGCCCTTTTAAGAAAGGAAGATAAATTCAAATATCATAACATAACTTGAGAGCAAAGTAAGTTCGTGTGCCTTTAAAGAGGGGGGGGGGGGGGTCATAAAAAGCGAGTAAGTGACGTAATATGAAACAATGTACACTACGTATACAATTTTGGTATTCTATTGTATGTTCAAAGGCACTTTCAGATTGATTAAAGACACGCCCTGAAACCAGAATATTTCTACACAAATCGTAAAGTGTGGCTAAATACATACACGGTATTTGTCAAATATTTTGTCGGTCTTCAGAATATAGAGGGTAACCAAATTCGCATACATTCGTAATTCCGAATCTTCGTTATGTTATTCCGAAGGTTTGTTAATCCGAAAACGAAATGAGGTTCGTAATTCCGAAGGTTCGTTAATCCGAAAACGAAATGAGGTTCGTAATTCCGAAGGTTCGTTATTCCGAAGGTTTGTTAATCCGAAAAAGAAATGAGGTTCGTAATTCCGAAGGTTCGTTAATCCGAAAACGAAATGAGGTTCGTAATTCCGAAGGTTCATTAATCCGAAAACGAAATGAGGTTCGTATTTCCGAAGGTTCATTAATCCGAAAACGAAATGAGGTTCGTAATTCCGAAGGTTCGTTAATCCGAAAACGAAATGAGGTTCGTAATTTCGAAGGTTCGTTAATCCGAAAATGAAATGAGGTTCGTAATTCCGAAGGTTCGTTAATCCGAAAACGAAATAAAGTGCGTTATTCCGAAGGTTCGTTAGTCGGAACAACGAACCTTATTTCGTTTTCGGATTATCGAACCTTCGGAATAAAGAACCTTCAGAATTACGAAGTGTAACCATACAAATTATTGCAAAAAACAAAGATACATGAAACATCATATTCCTCATTGTCTTGTATTAACGATTTTCCCTTATGAGCAATGAATAGAATAAATGTGTCACAAAGATCTACCCTTGTTACAGTCGGCACTGAGTATGGAAAGCCGCCGATGTCACATGTGAGAGATCCACACTTTTACAAGCTTTGCTTTTTCATGTTTTTAGTGGATCCCCCATTTCCGTTTATGCTCTATATTATACTGTTTTTATGTTTGTTTTACGAAGTAAGAATGCCCTTCTGTAAAATTGTACTTGATTTGTATTACTTTATATCACTTTGTATTATGTTTTAAATGGAAATGAAATAAATAATTGAATTGAATTGAATTGAAAGAGAGACGTCAAATCATTCGTGATATCAATATTCTCTTTACTAATATCACCTCAACGTCGGATACAATAGTATCCGGTATCCGATACTCGGCGCACACGTGAGTGGATGATGTGTATCGTTTCATTAGCGCGGACTCTTTATCAAACTCTTCTTCCGTGTGTATACTGTAGGCGTTAATGTGTTTGCTCTTCTCTTAGAAGGTCTCCTAAGAAGCAGCTGTATCAACGTATCGAACCCCTCATCAAAGTTTCCTGCTCCAGTATTACCAGCGAATCCGATCCTAGATCGACCAATGGTATGCCATCCGAAATAACGTGATGGATTTGATCGGTTTTCGATCGGTTTCGACGGTGTGTCTGAAGCTTTGAGAACGGTGTACTAGCAATAGTGATTTGGCAAAATCGATTTAACTCGACGGTATCTGGGATTATAAAGCATTGCGACTCATCAGCCGTCCAGCCCCCTTTTATGGTGGGGGGGGGGGGGGGCGAGTGCTCATTCTACTGTAGTTATTACTCCACTCAATCTTCTTAATTATAATGAGCATTATGCATATTGTTTTATTTCATGTGGAATATAATTTTATTCATGATCAGTCATAGAAGCTAGCCAATAGGGTGACACGACATTTTCTCCTGTAACATTTGTTTTGGTCTTAATATCTCAGACTAGAGTTGAGATTGTAATTCAGTTTTTGGATAGGAATAATGTAAAGATAAGGATTAGGGTTTATTTAGTTTTGGAGGTTAGCTTTTATGTTTGGCTTAAAGTGCAGATTTTCCATCCAAGCAATTTTCACCTGAGCAAATGTCATGAAACCAGCGATTGATCGTATGATTGATTTCCACGATTGAATGTACCTTGTAGTCAATGCAATCAGCTGTGAACACAGTCGTCAACGATATTACATAGCTAAGTTTTACGTGACGTGCCCCAGAACATTCTAAACTCCGCAGACCTAATGAATTGAAATATAATGAAATAAAACAAAATGAAATAATTCATTAATTTAATCATTCAAGGCGACATCATTATTTCATTAATAGCTATATCCTTGGGCCCGTTGCATAAAACTTTTTACCAGAGAAAACTCAGGTTGTTTTTACCGGAGTTTTTTCCCTGTGTTAAAGTCAATGGCAGAAATCAGACTAACCTTAGTTTCCAGTTGTTACCAGAGTTTTCTCAGGTAAAAAGTTTTATGCAACGGGCCCCTTGTGGCTATATATGCCGTTGGTTGAACAATGCTTAAACAGATAAGGCCAAGTCGAACTCGATAAAATTCTTTTGAATAAATGGGTGAAAGAAAAAACAAACAAACAAGCATAATGCTAAAATTACAAAAAAGAGAAATGTATTACATGTTAGAAGTTTAGCTTTGTTTCACAAAACAGTTATCTGTGTCGGCATACAAATTAATAAGCCATTGACATCCTCTAAATGTAGATGATTGAAAAGCGTAATATATGAAATATGAATGTTTGATCTCTCTGAATGCAATTTACCTTATTTAATGCAGAGCCTTTTTTTAAATCTGCAATTGAAATGTGCTATAATTGAATCAATACACCGGGATTTGATTTTTTTTTTTAAATCCGAACTGGGAATAAGGAAATTCTATTTTCTTCCGAGGGATGACGTATGGAAGCTTAAAAGTGCCACCGAGATGTTGAGATAATTATCTCGGGAAGTCGACATCTTGATAGCAAAGGATAAGATGACAAGATCCCAGATCTCATCATGTCGACATCTTTTAGAAGAGATGTTGAGATGACAAGATCCCGGATCTCATCATGTCAACATCTTTTAGAAGAGATGATGAGATGACAAGATCTCGGATCTCATCATGTTGACATCTTTTAGAAGAGATGTTGAGATGACAAGATCCCGGGATCTCGTCATGTCGTCATCTTATAGTAGAGATGATGAGATGACAAGATATCGGATCTCGTCATGTCGACATCTTTTAGAAGAAATGGTCAGATGACAAGATCTTCGATCCATGATCATGTCATCTAATCATCTCTTCTATATGGAAGCTTAAAAGTGCCACCGAGATGTTGAGATAATTATCTCGGGAAGTCGACATCTTGATAGCAAAAGATAAGATGACGAGATCCTGGATCTCATCATGTCGACATCTTTTAGAAGAGATGATGAGATGACAAGATCCCGAATCTCATCATGTCAACATCTTTTAGAAGAGATGATGAGATGACAAGATCCCGGATCTCATCATGTCAACATCTTTAAGAAGAGATGATGAGATGACAAGATCCCGGATCTCATCATGTCAACATCTTTAAGAAGAGATGATGAGATGACAAGATCCTGGATCTCATCATGTCAACATCTTGAAGAAGAGATGATGAGATGACAAGATCTCGGATCTCGTCATGTCGACATCTTTTAGAAGAAATGGTCAGATGACAAGATCTTCGATCCATGATCATGTCATCTAATCATCTCTACTAAACGATGACGACATGACGAGATCCGGGATCTTGTCATCTCAACATCTCTTCTTAAAGATGTTGACATGATGAGTTCCGGGATCTTGTCATCTCAACATCTCTTCTTAAAGATGTTGACATGATGAGTTCCGGGATCTTGTCATCTCATCATCTCTACTAAAAGATGACGACATGACGAGATCCCGGGATCTTGTCATCTCAACATCTCTTCTTAAAGATGTTGACATGATGAGTTCCGGGATCTTGTCATCTCAACATCTCTTCTTAAAGATGTTGACATGATGAGTTCCGGGATCTTGTCATCTCATCATCTCTTCTAAAAGATGTTGACATGATGAGATCCGGGATCTTGTCATCTCATCATCTCTTCTAAAAGATGTTGACATGATGAGATCCGGGATCTTGTCATCTCATCATCTCTTCTACAAGATGTCAACATGATGAGATCCGGGATCTTGTCATCTCATCATCTCTTCTACAAGATGTCAACATGATGAGATTATTATCTCAACATCTCGGTGGCACTTTTAAGCTTCCATAATGACGACCAGAGGAATTTGGTGATGTTTCCAATCAAACCCACGACTGATACTTTTCCCCTTTATATCCCACATGAATTAGATCCCGTATAGCCATTGGTTCAAATAAGTTCATGCATGGACCTATAGGTCCATGGTTCATGTGACCAAACATATTATATTGAAAACAAGCCTCGCAGCATAAAAAAAATTACTCTATTGTCACTTTAGCACTAATGATCACAAGCGTGGGGTGAGTATAGGAAAAACGTTTTATCAAATTTCTGGTTGGTAGATCTGATATCATTTTTTTTAATTGATTGGCTGAGAAACACTGTTACTATGGTAACTGTCGAATGAAACCAGACTATGTCGGATGAAATGTCAGGCAATTTATTTCATGCGATACTCACCGTTTATCATTAGAACATTGCAAATTATCAAGCTATTATTGGCTCGCGCAAACTCTCCCTATAGTCCCAAGACACGCCATCGTCAATGTTGTCCCCGTCATCGATCGTCGTGTCGAACATCACGGAATCTTTTCCCAGCTGACCGAGGTTGTGACACCCCCAAGTACGGCTTTGGCTTATTGTATCAGGAAGCCGTTCTCTTCACGTGCGCTCGACCGCTAAGCATCGAGTGTTTGTCGAAAACTTCAGACTCACTTTGCGTGTAGAATCAACGCAACCACTAATTGAGGTAACCGATTTATTTGAGAGGACCTTATAATGCAACCTTCAGTATAAAATGGAACATTGAAAAAAAATACCTTCTACAGTGCGTCCCACCAAAAAGAAACCCGCTTTTAGAGGTTTCACAATGATTAATTATATATATTTTACTATAAATTTACGGTAAGAATGGAATCTCATTTTTATTTTGAGACCAAGAGCGTTCACAATCGTTCACACATGTAAGAGTGTAAAAATATAGATATATATTGATATATATTCTCTCTTCACTTTTTAATTTTGACTAAAAACAAGATAAGGGAAATTTCTATTCTATTTGATCGTAAAAAATAAAAGTATGATTAGTTGATCTTACACGGAAATAGTAACCAGTTTGGAATAGTACTTCGGAATGACAAATTTTTGAAAGAATTAGCGAGGTTACGGAGGGTTAGCAAAAACCTACATGTAGATATTTTGTTAGGTAAATCGTGTTCCCGCACGGGCTCGAACCGGGGACCTTGAATGTGTCAGACTCACGTGATAACCGCTACATTACGGAAACTGCCTGACAAACGTTGCTGTTTAATATTCGTAAAGATATTTTTTGAACAACGGGAGTAGTGTGACGTTTATCCTATGATGGAATTAAAGCGTGTAAAAGATTAGATTATCAGGCATATATAATTTATCTATATTTATTCATCAACAATATTTATCAAAATTGAATAAAAAACAACAGCACAGCATCATCATCAGCAAAAATTTTCTTTGGAAGAAAAAAGGTGTTTCCGCCCGGGCTCGAACCGGGGACCTTGAGTGTGTAAAACTCACGTGATAACCACTACACTACGGAAACCAGTTGCCCTAGTAAAAAGCCTATTTAGACTCAACTTAAAAATACAACCAGAAAACCAAGGAAACATGTTTCGCCCTTTCTGACTCCTGGGGAGCGTTTCATCAACATTTTTGTCCGACAAGTTGTCAGATCTGACAACTTTCCTTGATAATGATTGGCTGAGAGTCACTGTTACCAGAGTAACTGTCGGATAAAACAGTACTTGTCGGATGAAACGTCCTACAAGTCCTTTCATGAAACACTCCCCAGGATGTGAGTAACGTGTTTTCTTTTAAAGTATACACTGAATAAAAATGAAATGCAATAAGTAAAACATTTTTTATATTGAAGTATTTATAAAGATGAGCAACTTATATCACAATATATAGTAAAGTATTTCAATTTCATTTATTTATTTAGTTCCTACTCGAAAATATTCATATTTTTTCATATATGATTACATTTGATTAAATTGAATTAAATTAAGTTAATGGTTACCTTATTAAGAAACTACAGAATGTATTGTGTGACCTTTCCGCAATATGGACTCCAGAATAATAATAAGTCTATAAGTAATCAATCGGCATGTAGTTCAAACCCATATGCACATTGTGAGTTGCAAAAATACCGTATATGGATCAATATCACTTTACAAAGACGGCATGTCTTCCTGTTAATATGACTATCATGTCATTCAACATTTACGTCTCTTTCTCTCTCATTCTGTCTGCATCTCTCTCTTTCTCTGACGTATGTACCATTGACCGTCTTTATTAATTTGATTGGTGTTTCCTTCGGCATATCAAAATGTGAAGGGCAATAATTTCCCTTCGTGATAGGGAAATTAATATATTGTATTGAACGTGATCGCACAGACTTCTGAAAAAAAAACGAAGAGGAAGTGCTACATGTCAATGCATTCAGTCTTTGCTTAAAATCTAAAAATAAGTTTGCATTTGTACTTACTTTTATGAAAAAAAATCAAGAAAGAACCTTGATTTTTATAATAATGACCGGTAAACGGTGATGATGATAATGATGCGGAGAGTGTTGCGTAGTGGGCCCTACAGAAAATTCAATGCGTCGAACATGTCGAATAGCGTTTTATTAGGTAAACTGAATGTGTGTTATGGTTACACTTCGTAATTCCGAAGGTTCGTAATTCTGAAACACGTAAATTGCCTATACCTCGATGTTCGTTAATCCGAAAACGTAAAAGGGTTCGTTAATCCGAACATTTGTGGCGTTATTCCGAAGGTTCGATAATCCGAAAACGAAATAAGGTTCCTTAATCAATTCGTTTTCGGACTAACGAACCTTCGGAAATACGAACCTCACTTCGTTTTCGTACTAACGAACCTTCGGACTTACAAACCTCATTTCGTTTCGGGACTAACGAACCTTCGGAATTACGAACCTTCAGAAATACGAACCTTCGGAATTACGAACCTCCAGAAATACGAACCTTCGGAATTACGAACCTCCAGAAATACGAACCTTCGGAATTACGAACCTCCAGAAATACGAACCTTCGGAATAACGAACCTTCGGAATATCCGAACCTTTAGAATAACGAAGCTTCGGAATTACGAATGTATGCGAAACTTTTTACAGATCATCGAGGGCATTTGTGAGATTAACACGCACGACGTTCTCACTACAAAATGATGGTCATTTTGTTACATTTTTTTTCAATATTTTCACACATCTTCCTGGGGGTACTGCCTATGGAGAATGATACACGCAAAACTCCCGCTTTTCAGGGTCATGGTTTCAATGGTAACAAATGCAATGGTAATGATGTGTTTTAAACATTTAAAAAGTTAGTGATGTAGATCATAATTATTATTTGATTAATCATTCTCATCTGAAAACCATGACAGGTCTGCATTGAAAACATCTTTATGTAACTTAAAAAAATATTATCAAAGCATTACCAGCAGTTTCCCTCATCTTTTCTTATTTTCCTGACTCGCATTGAGCCCTTTGTAAGGTATAATGCGCTATACAAAAACTGTTCTAATAATTATTAGTACCAGTCATGAGATGAACTAGATAATTGATCACGTGATAGATTTCAGCCAATCAGTTTATTAGGATCTATACGCATAACCATTTTCAGAATGAACTATAAACCGTCTGTGCAAGGAATTGCTTAGAACCTCCTCAATTGGTACACCCACGGTTGGACCTTGCGAGCGCCAAGCCAAGGTGTGGCAAGAAAGGTGAGATATGTCTGTTCTGGCCCCTCGATGATACCTTCTAACGTCCTCTCACCCGAAAGTCGTGACCTCACCAAGGCAGGTGCGTGTCTGAGTGAAGTGGCATCTCTCCCAAAGTGGTAACTTGGCCGGTAAAATCATCTGGTAATAGTATATCGATCTGTTTTCCCCCGATGTGACATTACCACGAAATAACTGTCTCTTCTTGGCAGAAAAAAAGAAAGGAGCACTAGCGTACCTACGGGGGTTGGGGCAGTCTGCCCCCCTGACGAGCCACAACACATGCAAAGGACGTATCCCTGCCCTCCCTCTTACGAGCTTGAAGACCTTTATTGCCCCTCCTGACGAGCTTGAAGACCCTTTTTTTTGCTTGTCAAATTTTTGGGCGGACGGTTTTGCCCCCCTCTCTCTTATTCCCTTGCGAATTATGTCCATTGTTTCATTTTTTCTTCCAAGTTGACATGCCCTATACGCGCCTTTGGTAATTATCACCCTTTTATGCTACCAAATTTCATCTTCCATTTTAACATACTCCAGCTACTTATTTCCACATTTCGTCACAAATTGAGTACACATACAAGAGATGATTGTCTCTAGTATTATATCATATTGAATATTAGTTACGCCTTTCGAAAAGTTAGGACCCCCCCCAAAAAAAAAACAATAAAAAAAAACAATGATGGCCCCTTTCATAAAGTGAGCACTTTTTATCCGTCGAAGAGACGAAGACACATCGACCACTAAAATGACCTTGTTGAACTTTGATCTTTATTATCCTTTACAATTAATACCGTTCGTCTGTAAGATATCGATGCATATTATGTTTAAGATCGGTCTGTGTAAGGAATATGCTGCCCAATTCTGTTCTTGTTCAGTTACCAAACCCGAGGGCAGTTTCATAAAGCTGTTCGTAAGTTAAGAGTAACTTTGAGAACGACTGGTCACTGGTGATATTTTATTACGCGCAAAACCATCGCTAATGAATACTATTTATCAAAAGAAAGGATCATCAGTCGTTCTTAAAATCCCTCTTAACTTACTAACAGCTTTATGAAACACCCACCAGGTTAAAAGGAATGGCATACAACCAGCTTGAAGTTAAAATGATTTTCTTCTTACTTGTTCATGCATTGTAGTACAGAATGGGCTTGAACATCATTCATGGCAGACAAGCATAGACAACGATCACTTCTCCGCATCATTTCAGACCGGTATAATCAGGAGCGGAAACGATCAAGTGTATCGCGATACTTGTCTCGCCGCGGGCAAACATGAGGTCGCATGCGTCTGATAGGAGTGTTCAGGAATAAAGTCGCACGTCTAAGAGTGTATAAGAAGATGCCGTCCAATTGAAATGAGTCTCGTGTGCAAATGACACCTCAGGACCTTCCGAAAATGAAAATGGAGTCTTCTCGTTTTTAATACTCGACCAAAATTAAAGCAAATGGATCTTAAAGTTTCCTATTGATTTATTTCAACTTGCTCTATTTTTTCACCACCTAACCGAAATACAAACCTAATTTATCGGCATGTATTCGCTTTCCTCATTGTAGCTCAAACGTCGCAAACTTTCGAGAGGAAGATTTTATTGCGTTATAAGACTTTTCTCTGCTTAGAGAGTAAATCACTCTCATTAACAAATGAAACCGTGTAAGAATGTGCGTAAAATAGTCATGTGACGAAAAATCTCTATTATGACGAAACTCTTTCATTGAGGTGAAGACCCAATGTTTGAAAGCTACGAAGTTAGTGACGTAAAAGGACAAGAAGAGCTAAGCCTCCTAATGAATAAGTCATAAAAGAAGAATAGAAAACAGTACTTACCAATCACCATTACCTTTGTAAGTAATTACAAAACTCTTGGGAAAAATAAGATATTATACGTCCACTACTAATTAACTCTGAACTGAACTACGCTCACATGTGAATGCCGATTCATGAAAGCGAGAAAAGATATTTGATTAAATTCCTTGATTTTATTTTAATTCCTTAATTAAGGAGTATTGATGAAAGAACCCAGAAAAAAATCAAACATATGAAAATGCTTTATCCGGATGACCCGTTCGCTTACGCTCAGTATTTGAGTTTTAGGATGAGCTATGATGTGAATTTGTATGCCTTTTGTTTTTTAGGATATTACCTTGTATATAGCCAGATTAATCTCTAAAATTCTGGAAAAAAGGCGGGCTATGATTTTACATTTCGGTGCGTGTTATAGCCCCCTGTAATTATACAAACCTGATGCTACAATCTGATATTGGGATTCGGACTCCAGTTAGAACTAATTAGCATGCCTTTGGTAGGCCTATGGTGACCGAGGTTTAAATGTCTCTTCCCACTTGGCCAACTGGTCGAAAGTAGTGTGTATAATCTGATTATTACTCCTGAACACCACGTATCACTCAGCTCTCACATACACTCACTCACCTACCCTTACACACATGTATTTACACACCAATCCTCATCTACACACACGTCTGCGCCCGTTGCACAACCACATACACTCACCTACAGCTCCTCACTCAAACCTTATAGCACGCACTCACCCTCGTAACGTACACGAACTAACCCCACACATCTCTCTATATTTTACACCAACATAAGCACACCCTCTCCATCTCCTCTCTCTCTCGCACTCACACACACACGCAGACATACACAGATTAAAATGCATATAACAATGACCACAACCTTCTTTACACTCACTCACGCACAGACTCATAACGCACACACGCACTCGCTCCATAAATGTAAGCATGATAACCTTCATGAGAAACCTTTTTTAGTCTTATCAAGATGTTCTCATTCTCGCATCCCCTTCCATTTACTGAAATCATCATTTCTCTATTTCAGCGGAAAACACCTGTCCCCATTTCACACCAGACAGATACACATTTTACTGTTTACCTTCCCAAAAGACCACACCGGATTCATAAGAGCGGACGAAAATGACTGGGATAAAAAGATAAATATATCCGGAACATCGTCACCCTAAGGTGTCAGATTCACGAAGGTTTTTGAAAAAGTGTATCCCTGGTGACAAGGATACCAAGCGATTGTATTTGGACATTAAACGGTAGGTGTGTGAATATTATTTGGAGACTTGATAAAAAGATATAGTTTTGAGAAAAATACTTGTATTTCGAATTGAGAGAATTGTGAATGATTGATACTGTATATTTTACAAATAAATAATTTCCAAAAATCACAGCATAAACACCGAAGCGATGTGTTGGATGATTGTGCGTGTGTGGAGGTGTAATTTGGTTTTAAAGTAAGATCATTTGGAAAATAATGTTAAGGGTTGTGTTTTGGAAAGAACTGATTAATAAGATAATGGAATCAAACCAAATAAACACAAACCCTAGTCAGATATAAAGGTCGTCGATATTTTCGGAAGCACTCTATATTCAGAAGTCAGTTCCGCCATTTCCGTAAGAAAGCGTTGAAAGTGTAAAAATCTGATATGCAACAAAAAGGTCATAAGATTGAGGGACGGAGGAGGGGTGGGCTCTGCCCCTTTCCTCGATATGCTATAGCATATCGAGGAAAGGGGCAGAGTATAGCTTTCAATGTTGTATTTGATTCTACAATAGAGTGTAACTCTGGAAAAGAAATGGAAGAGATGGTAAAATATTAACCAACGTTGGAGGTGATAACACATTACTGCTCTGTGTTCATATCTTCTAGAGATAAGGGTTTGATTTCATAAAAGTTGATTTGAAATTTGCAAAATAGGTTTTGACTATATACACTGTAACAGAACTGTATAATGTATAATAAACACCAAAGGATGCTGAACTAACACCATACAATGCATTTGTGTAAAATTATGACGAGCTTTGTAAACACTGGGGCCTCATTTTGACACCGGTGTGTTGCAGCTTATCTACTTGTCATCAGCAATATCAAATTGTATCAAGCTATTGAGAGTAAAAACAAATATTTTGTTATAATAGTTTGATTGGTGAACCGTGAAACAGAGTACCAAATGATATGATTATAAGATTATATAACTTAGAGAATACGTGTTCAGTATTGTAATATTTTATGGGATAAGTATTGTAATCATTACAGAGACATGTTGCATAAAACATGATTATAATGGCAACTTTGCCATACATTGCTAACTTTTATGGTTACAATGCTCAATTGGCCATTCAAGGAATATATGAAAGATGCAATTGAATGGTAAATTACCATACAAGGAATTTTTATGCAAAACAGGGTTAGGATAGAAGTAGAAAAGGGACCAGTTATTTATGAATAGTATGAAAAGTAACACTATGTGATGCTTGCATTGTCTTTAGGCACGATAAGTATGGCTGACACCTAGTCAAACATCTTGACGTGTTCTCTCGACACGTGTTAATACCCTACGTCTACATGTCCAATTGGCATCGAATCATCAAACGGTTTCAGTTTCAATCAAGAACAACCCGCTCTCAATTCAAGAAAACTATCGTAATTGCCCACATTTCTTTGCCCTAATTCCAACAGAGAAAACCTGACCGGGATACCAAGTCCGGATTCCGTGGCGGACTCGCCCTGTCTGCGGCCTAGTCTCAGTAACGGTCACTGCGCCAGGGAGGCGACAACCTTCACTTTCCCGGTACAGGGCGATCAGCGGGGAGTGCCAGAAGTGAAAACGGCAAACCCGTTTTTTCAAAGAACACGACTGGAGAAGAGGCTAATCATCTTGGCGGTTATCTTGGCGGCATGCTCTGTCACAATGGTCACAATCCTCTTTGTACAGTGGCATACAAGTAAGTTCATCTTTACAAAATTATTCTTAATACCTTAGTCGCATTTCTCCTACGGCGGCCGTAGTTTGAATAAGTAGTTAGCTTGAATAAAAATGAATAGGCCTGGGGAGATGTGACCGCGCCGTATCTTCTGGGGGTCGTTACTCCAAACCGTTGTAATCCGTCCTTCTTTGGCAACTAATGGAATCAGTTGGGCACATATCCTTGAATTAATCCTCACGACTGTTCTTGCGAAACGGGGCTCCAAATCGAGAAAATTATTAGTGTAGGCCTAATTGCCTAATTAATGTCATAACAACTGAGGAACATGTGTCAATAAGGAATTTTTTTAATGTATGCTACTCACAGTGTAGGCCTAATTAATGTCATAACAACTGAGGAACAATTAGAATGAAATGCAATGCAAATTCTAAAAGTCACTGATTTGAATAATCTTGATTGACGGACAATACTCCCGGCAAGGCTACCTGACATACAGTATTAGACAACAAACTGTAAGGAGTCCTATCATGCCTTAAAAACTGGCCAATAAGATACTATTTAGTGCTCCAGTTAGCTGTAATGTATTTCACTCCCCCGTCTTTTCCCCAATTGATTTCTTCGAGGGGTTGTACGTGATTTTGGTCGCGATGATTGAGGCGCCAAAAAAGTAGGTGAACATATGAAGTGAGGTGACAATGTACTTTCGGTGACTTTATCTGGAATTAATTGTGGACGGTACACTTTGCAAAACTCCGGTGTTGATTTAATACCAGCCCGGAATCTATTATGTCCACACCAGAGAAGTGTTAAACAACACCAGTTTCATTTGGTCTAACACTAGAAAGCTGTTTATACAACACCAATTAGTATTAAAACAGTATCGGTTTGATTCTAAACTGGTGTTGTTTCAATACTTCTCTGGTGTGGACATATAAAGATTCCGGTCTGGTGTTAAATCAACACCGGAGTTTTTGCAGAGTAGGCATTCCCGTAGACCAGTTATACTTATTTTTTTACAACATGTGGAATCTGTCCCTAAAGGCGTCCATCCATACATGAAGGTTTTGGTGAAATTTCGACGATTATCATAATTTGTTTATAAGAAGCACATTGTAACTGGCAGTTGTGAATTCTTGGTTAGAAAAGCACACTTAATGATTTAAACATTTTTTTCTTGGAAAGTTGTTGTTTGCATGCTTTGTTTACATGTGAGTTTATTTCATTTTAGCCAGATCGGATTGCCAATGATATAGTTTCCATCGTCATTAAAATATCATAATCGTGGATTCGTAGTTATAGTCGTTTCAATAATTCAATTTTAGTTTTCTATTTTCAGAATGTAACTGATACCAGCTTATCATGAAATCCTATAAAGAAATGTGATTTAGAATTATAATGTGAAAATTATATTTATACATGTATCTCCATTGCATGTTACTCCATTCAAAATAAAAACATAACAATATCATATGGCATGTCAGTGCGCAATCACCACTTTAATGATACAAATCACGTTTATTTTTATAATATGGTTTTCATAATCGTTATCATGATAACTTGGTCATCCCTAATTTTTCTCTGTCCTATATGTCCTATACTTTCTATAATGTCCAGGAGAGCCCAGCCGGATTTTTCTTTTAATTAAGACCACAAATAGCATGACTGTAGAACGTTGACTACAAAAGATACTGTTTTATCTATCAATTTTAATTTCTGTCATGAGGCGAAGAGAAAGCAAGTTATTTCTTTTCATGCACAGCAAAAACTGTGGTGTTAACCGGTGTACATAGAGGACCACACCAGTCATTTTACACCGGCGTTAAATTGGTGGTGTTAGTTTTACACCTATGTTATTACAACTCCTTTTGTTGTTACATTTACACTCTTTGGTGTTATGTTCAATCTCTAGGGTGTAATTTTAACGCATCAGGGTGTGGTCCTCTATTAACACCAATTGGTGTCAGTTTTAACACCGCAGTTTTTTACAGTGTGGAATTCACAGTCACAAATAATTATAAGGCTGTCACAATCTTATACAGAGAATTTAGAAGTACATTTCAGCAGGCCTTCGCTTAGGGGATGCAGTTGAAAATGTCCTTGAATGCATAAATCGTTACACTTTCACTGAATAGGTTTAGGCTTGAACACAAAAAAATGGTTATCATTTCCAATCTTCTTATAGGTTTGAATGATTAGAGCAATGAAGTAAACGGCATCTCGATGGAGATTTATCCCCGTGGATCGTATCTTTGTTCGTCGTAATGCTCCCAGGGTTGGATTGGATCGTATCTTACCCCTAGGGTCGGCAATCCCAGGGTAGTTGAGAATATGAAACGGCTAATCTTCCCTCATAAATCCTGGCGACGAAACAACATAGAAATACCAAGCCTGAATATAAACATTTCCCTGCAGGAAAAGCGGAGGAAAATCGCAAACATTTATTTCATTTTGGCACGCGTTGCAAAATCTGCAGGGTTGGCTGATAACGGATGTAATAAAATGCACTTAATACTGGGAAGAGGTTCGTGGTGATAGTCCGTAAAACATTACCAGAAAAAAAAAAAGAAAAAGAGAAAGGGCATAAATTGATAGCAGACTTGTTTATGATGTTATACCGACAGAATAAAGTCTTTTAAATTTATTGACTAATGGTATATAATAATAACAGCAAGAATGGAATAATACTTTGCAGCTTAGCGTAGTAGGAGTAGTAGATGTAGAAGTATTAGTATATACTGTAAAAATGAAGTGCTAATTTAGCACGTTCAGTGATTGTGTAGTGACTTCACTACGAGTGCTGATTTTCTAGTTCAAATCTAAACTAAAAAATCAGCACTCGTATAGTGCAGTCACTATACAAGCATTGAAAGTGCTAAATTAGCACTCCAATTTGTACAGAGTACTATAGTAGTAGTAGTAGTATAGTGTAGTAGTAGTAGTAGTAGTAGTAGCAGCAGTAAGTAGTAGTGGTATATTACAATATACCACTATAGTAGTAGTAGTAGTAGTAGAAGTAGTAGTAGTAGTAGTAGTAGTAGTAGTAGTAGTAGTAGTAGTAGTAGTAGTAGTAGTAGTAGTAGTAGTAGTAGTAGAAGTAGTAGTAGTAGTAGTAGTAGTGGTAGTAGTAGTAGTAGTAGAAGTAGTAGTAGTAGTAGTAGTAGTAGTAGTAGAAGTAGTAGTAGTAGTAGTAGTAGTAGTAGTAGAAGTAGTAGTAGTAGTAGTAGTAGTAGTAGTAGTGGTAGTAGTAGTAGTAGTAGAAGTAGTAGTAGTAGTAGTAGTAGTAGTAGTAGTAGTAGTAGTAGTAGTAGTAGTAGTAGTAGTATAGTAGTAGTAGTAGTAGTAGTAGTAGTAGTAGAAGTAGTAGTAGTAGTAGTAATTGGTTGATCTTTTTTACATGAAAGTTTCCGATATATGATCATTCCAACTACCTTCCACCTTTATTGCTGTAGAAAAAGACATCATTGTTAAGCGATGGTATGCTTTCTTGTCGAGTGGATGATGATCTGTCTAAACATGTAACTTGAATGCGATATGAGAGGCTCCATTAGGGCAATATTTTCACAGACATGAGAATAAACAGATCATTTCTCGGGTTTCGGGACTTGACATGATTAGCACGTGCTTGGTAGATTTTAACGACGATCATTTCGCGAAGAACCGATGCGTTCGCACTGCTACAATAAATCAGAAAATAGAGCCTGAATTGGGGGTTCCATATTTTTGCTTACTTGGCTACCGCGAGCATAAAGCCAGGCTGACACTTGCACGACTTTTGGTCATGATTTTGTCGTGGCAAGTCGTGCCATTTTGGGGCACGAACTGGGAGGCTCCCACACTGTTTTTTGCGACTTGTTCACGCATAATTTACGACAAGTTCACGACGAGTTCACGAATAGTTCACGAATGCGTGCCCGTCAGTGTCCACATTGACACGAACTGGCACGACGAGTTCACGCATAGTTTGTGCATAGTTTACGCAATTCCCGCATTGGCACGACGAGTTTGCGCAATTCGGACGGTGTCGTGCTGAACTATTCGTGAACACGACGGGAGCTGTTCGTGAACCATTCGTGACAGTCGTGGCATGGCGCGCACTGCCACGCATCCTCCCGCATCGTCCCGTCGATTTCACGAGAGTTCACGAACAGTTTGCGCATAGTTCACGACCCGGTCGCTAAATTTTGTCGTGACCAAAATTTTGAACATTTCAAAATTCTCGTCCCGACATGGCACGCAGTCACGACATGTCACGACGTGTTTACGCACACTTCACGACTAGTTTGCGCACTGGCACGACTTGAGTCGTGCCAATGCGTTACACAAAATCGTGCAAGTGTCAGGCTGGCATGAATGAAAACAATGAGCAAAAGCATGAGCACGTTGCTCAGTAGACTGACGGGATCAATCTGAATAGCTCTTTTGAATTACCGATTAATCGCTTACCTTTGTGTAACGGGACCCTAGACGGGATTTGAACCCGCGCCCCTGTTCAATGAGTTATCCCCTGGGCCACAACGCTCCACACACATACATTGCAGTAACTAAGCAAACAACACTTTACCAAACATTTATTACTCAAAATAATACCAAATACGAAATAAAAAGCTTCTTTAAGAAGCATTAACAAATCAATAGATTTCATGTTAAAAAAAGAGAAAGATAAAAAAAAGTTCAACAGGACCCCCAGCTCGCCTCCCACTTAAGATATAGACGATGTAGGCGCCATGAAATGTTTAGAATAAGTCATTACTGTCCTTTCTGTTTTTCCTTCAAAATCCCTGCCAGCTACATGAACTTCAAATGTTGATGCTTACGTATCGTTGTTTTCACAAGGACATTAAACCAATAATGAAGTTATCAAGAAATTGCTATAAATTACAAAAATAATGTGAGATCAGTTTTGATACTATTCACCAGACAGATTTCGTTGTATTTCTTTAAATCAAAGGCTAAGTGTAATATTGTAGTAACCTTGATAAAATAAATTTCATGAACATAAACATCCGATCCACTTTATGTTGGAAATAGTAAGAGGTAATGCAGCAATGATATTGTTTGCACAATTCTTTCACCTAATCAGGTTTTCAAGATATAAAATTCCTGAAATGCATCTAACCGGATACTTTACAACTCTTAAGGAGGGGGGGGGGGTGGATACTTTGTATTTTTTCCATTTGTTTTTATAAAAAGATGTACACTGAGAAGACGAATGTCCCTTATTTCTCCTCTATTTATCACAGCTGGATTCTTGAAGTCGTATTTAATAAACGTATCTTTCATATTGTGTATATAATGTCAATGAATCTATCGAACTTTTTGAATGAGTCTCTTGTATACATAAGTTTGTAGTTTTAAGATTCCTCTCTTTATACTTTGTATTTTGAAGGGCCCTAACAAAAACCAGACTTTGGGCTGATTAGGCTACTCTTTTATAATATTTGAAATAAATAAAAATAAAATAAAATAAATAGAAGTGGGGACCTTCGTATATTTCATTTTCGACAGTCTAAGTTATTGCTAATATTTTCTTTTTTGGCTTTGACGTTATTCGTTTCCTTGTAAAAAGAAATTACCTTAATAATTTCGATCACATTTCCTGTTACCACCCCAATTCTGAATTTCTGGATTTATCCCTGAAAGTTCATTTTAAGGAATGCATTTGACGCCACGATTCGAGGTTCCTTTGATTGCATAAAGAACGGTGCAATACGAAACAAAAAAAGACTAAAACGCTCTTTCGTCAACTGTTCGAGGTGAAAAGGATAGACAATTCAACACATTACAAAGCCAACATGACCCTTCCCTCTGTCCATTATTGCCTTATAGAAATCTCTCTCAACACGATTGAGGTATCAAAATGTTATTCCCAACCTTTAAATGTCAGCTCCCCACAAAAGCTGGTGGTTTGTAATTTGTTTTAAGGAGTTCCTCTTCATGTCCGAAGTAGCGGTATCTTGTAGAGAGATAAATCACATACTTTAGTGACATTAAAACAGACGTCTTGTTTAAACAGCTTTCTCTATCCGAGTTTATCAGCGGCAAGGTGAGAAACTACGATGTATTACAAGTAATTCACTGTAAAAAACTGTGGTGTTAAAACTGACACCAATTGGTGTTAATAGAGGACCACACCCTGAGGTGTTAAAATTACACCATAAAGATTGAACATAACACCAAAGAGTGTAAATGTAACAACCAAAGGTGTTGTAATAACACCTATAGGTGTAAAACTAACACCACCAATTTAACACCGGTGTAAAATAACTGGTGTGGTCCTCTATGTAACCGGTTAACACAACAGTTTTTGCTGTGTTGTATTGTATACATGTATACCAATATTTCTTTTAAAACAAGTGATATAATTATTACCACACCATTGCTTGATCCTCAGGAATTTTATTTTCATTTTTTTTTATTTTGGAGCCTCATTGTTGACATTATTTACATTCTATACTATGGCCTACTAATTGTCCTCTCAATAACACCATCTGACTAAAAAAAATAGCAATAATATTCCTTGGTGGCATACATCACATCACTATAGATATTATCATTTCAATATAATTAGCCGTACCAATTAATGTGTCGTGGGTCGCACACGGTCATGCGACTCACATTTTACAATATGAATTTACAAATGAATTTATTATCATAAACAAGATAATAATAATAATAATAATACTATGCAACATCTATATAGCGTTTAATACAAATATTTCTAAGCGCTGCATACTATTACCGCGGCTTAAGAATTTATGGATAAACTCAATTGCTTTAATGCATTAATTCGATATCAAATATAAAAGCAGTGTTTTGCTCTTGTCCGACGAAACATGTTGCTCAAATGAAACCTTGCGAAGTTGAAATATATTTTATTCATCATTTCAGCTTTTCCAAAACTTATACAATAGTATAAGCAGCGATATTTGCCCATGAATACATCGAATACCACTCACTAAAATCAACTTTTACATTGCATCTTAATTACAAATCATCACCTTGAAACTAATAATGTATTATCACAACTAACGCAGGTTATGTAATTCAACTATATAAGTAACACACTTCATTTCATTCAAACAATTTCAATATCCACCGTTTCTATTTAGTCACAGTTACCTATTTCAAACGAGTTCAAACAAGTATGAAAATGTGATTTGATATACACTGAGCGACCCACTTTACACAATTCCAACAGGGAGAAGCGAGCAATCACACACTTTGCGACACCAACAATACAGCGTCATTGAGAGCTTGGATGTGTCAGGTATGAACTTTACAATGATAAATGGTCTTATTATAATAGGATACATCGACAAAACTAAATGATTTCTACTTCTCATACATATTTACGTCAATAATCAGTTGCATTTTATCCGTTTGTTTAAACAAATGTAAAAGTTCCCTGTCTGGTTCGGTTAAATCAATAAATATAAAGAATCTCTACTAAAGATCCATGCACACTGCTACCGCTTTTTACTTGATCTCCATAAATGTTAGTGGGTAATATTATTGTATCAATTTTAAGGCTTGGTATAAAACAATGTCAATGAAAGAATGAAGGTGGATTTCATAGAAAGAATTGTTATTAAATCCTGTGAGATGCCATGATTAATGGGCATTTCTAAAAGCATTAGATCCTTTCCGATTGGTATCATCCAGATTACGCGGGATTTAAGACAAGTAAATTTTCCCGCCCACATGTTGAAGGAGAATATGAACTCGATGAAGGCAATACGGAGTGTACACATGTATGACGGGTCGTTCCTGCCATAGGCCGTCATTCATGCACTACCGCACTGTTAAAAATGATTTAAACAATGCTTTTTACTATGGAAATCGCACAGTAGTTATTTAAACATTTTAAACAAGTGTTTGAAATCTTAAACAAAGTTTAATTTCAAATGTTTAATCATCAATAATTCAAGCATGGTTGTGTAAGATTTTAAACACTTATTTAAACTGTTTAAAACAACTGCTGTGCGTTTCACATAGTAAACAGCGTTGTTTGAATTATTTTTAACATTGCGTGTGAGTTAATTAAAGCGTAGGGCGTGGACGGCCCGTCATACGCATGTAGCGTTTTAGAACAACGATAAATCCTATTATATTCAATAAATAAATGTAATAATAGTAATAATAATATTTAATAAAACAATGTACTAGTTATCAAAACATAGATAAGTCACACAGATCGACAGCTTACGCGAGATGACAAAAGGAATGTTGCTGAACTCTTGAAATACAGATTCTTTCAAGGAAGTCCACCCCAACAAAAAGCTGATTTGAATAAAAAGAGAAAAAAAAACAAGCAAAAATTGAAAATTTTATCAAAATCAGATGTAAAATAAGTTATGACACTTAAAAGTTTTACTTAATTTCACCAAAAAAATTATGTTCACATCTATGTCGGTATGCGAATGAGGAGACTGATGACATCACGCACTATTTCTTTTGTATTTTATTATAAAATATGAAGTATTCCAATTTTCTCCCTGTTGTCGCGTGAAACGACGATTAATTCCTTTCTGAACATGTGAAATTAGCATTGTTTCATACTATATGGTACAATCAAGTTGGTCTATATTGTCAAATCTGTAAAAAAATGAAATATTGTATAATTCAAACAAAGAAATAGTGAGGGACATCACCGACTGCCTCATTTGCATGTCACTGAGTTGTGCATATCATTGTTTTGTGAAAAATAAGCGAAACTTTAAATTGTCGTAACTTTCTTACTTTACATGCGATTTTGATGAAATCTTCAGCATAATGCTTGTTTGATTTTTCTCTATTTATTCAAATCAACATCTTCTAGGGTGGACTTGTCCTTTAAAACGTACCTCAAAATGAGAGTATTCGGTCAATGTGTGGGCGAACCATTTTGAAACAGACTTTAAAACGTTGGTTATAAGAGTCTCAACTCCACCTAATTCCCCGAAGTTCCAATTGAGGGGAGCGATTGTTGTTCTGCTAGAAGCAAGCCTCACAGCTCACTAGTGTTTAAAATGGACGGCGACAGTTTCAATAAGTAACAAATTTGATCAAATTGCTTCTTACACTCACCTAATTGATTGCGATATTCTGGCACTTAACAAGATGGAAGTAAACGGTGTGATCACGTACATGTCTATGCCTTCATCTTACCATGACAAGCATGCAGATAAAACCCAAAATAAAGAACCTGCATTTACGTTTTACTAACGGATTTACTGTAAGAACTTCCTATTCCAATGTAATAGTGTAAAGAAAATTATACAAATATTTAAAGAAAAAACACATATAAATAAATAATTGAGATTAATAAGAAATAAAAGTTACAATGAAACTAAAAATTAATTGAAGAAAAAAAATCCCAAACCAGTTTGGATTAAGATTAGGTGCACTGCAATATCTGCGAGTTAAAGTTTAAAACTGGTTTTCAAAGAGAAATCCACTAATTATTTATCATTGGTGCTAAAATAGACGTATTGATTAATATCCGTTATCCCATCGATGTTTCAAACATTATTAGAGATATTTCTACTCTATTCGGTGTATTATGAAACTCTCTGGTTTGGTTTTTTTTTACTTAATTTGCCGGACTCTCACAGCTGTTGTATACGATATATACAATGGTAAGGTAATCCAATGATAACTCATTCTTCCGTTCTACAGGTATAAATCAGAGGAATAGCCTGGCTCAAAGCACGGATGAATGCACGGAAATCTGCACGTCACCAAACTGTGTCGCATCAGGTTAGTTACAAGAAATCATTTAAACCATTAATTTTCTTTTCCATTTCTAAACAACTACTACGCTTTTAAGGGCGATAGCCACATCAGAGCCCCGTCTTACAAAGAGTTGTGATTGATCCAATCAATCACATCTATGGACGGCCAGCAACATCTATTATGATTGTTTGTTCAAAATATTTTCCAACTATGATGTATATTCATGCATTAATTGTTTTCTTTAAAAAAAATCACTGCGCTTCTTTTTGTTTACAAAGGACATTGTGCGAATTTCTTGTGGAAAAATGTATGACACTGATGGTTTTCCATAGAGCTACGATTGATCGGATCAATCGTAACTCTTTGTAAGATGGGCCCCAGGACCCCGTCTCCTAAAGAGTTGCGTTTGATCCGATCAACAGCAACTATAAAAAGCCAGCAACGTCAACATCTAAAATACAGTTTTGTTCCAAAATGTTTTCTAGATGATGATTCATCATTGTCTTCATAATGGAACTTCATAATGGATACCATACATCTTAATTTATATTTCACTGTTATTGTATTGTCTACAGGATAGTTTTCCCATTTCATCAATTAAAAAAATGAATACAGTACCAGTCACCATTCTTTGAATCACTATTGCCTGTTTCGGCCGGAGAGCAATGGATTTGGTCCACTGATTCTATTGTTCTCTGGCTGAGGCAGGTAGTGGTGAGTCTGGGAGCTGTGACTGGTAGTTTATGTTATCTTTGAACAATTTTGTATTAGTGATAATTCTGATTTTAAATGTTATTGAACTCACTCATTACTTGTACAGAACCCAAGTTACTCTTTTATCTATTATGTATATATTGTTATTTTTATGTCAACAGGACCAGGCTGAAAAACAGTTAATCTGAGCCTGTTATCCTGTATAAAGATATTTTGATAAATAAAAATGAATAAATAGTGTGACCATCTTTGTTTACAAAGAACACTCTGCACTTTTCATGTAGGACGAATTATGACATTAATAAATTTCCATGCAATTGATATTGATCGAACCAATGCAGTCATACATAATAAACCTGGTTTTAATGTCATTTTAAATAGAAGGTTTTTCAATCGGTCTATTGCCAGTTCGTCCAATTACCAACTCGTCTACTTGCAGTTTGTCTACCATCAGTTCGTCCACTCACAATTTTGTCTATTAACCGATGGTCCTATAGCCATTTAGTCCATATACCATTTGGTCTAATTGGACTAAGTGTTGATTGGGTGAAAAGTGAATGAAAAGAAAAATTGGTATTAGACCAACTGGATATGAGACGAAATGGTCATGGGCGAATCGGTGATTAGACGGAGTGTTTATCGGACCAAATGGTTGTTAGACGAAATGTTGATGGACGGAATGGCATTAGACTAAATAAAGATAGACTATGTGATTGATGGACGAGTTGGCAATAGACGATTGCTAATCGCTAAGTCAATTTCCGCAGTGTGACTATAATTACCATGCTTACTGAACACCAGAAAAATGCGTACTTGTTATCATATCACACTTCACAATGTCCTATTTTAAATAGTGTGTAGAGTATCGGGCAAAATAAATATAAAGAATGAGCGATCAAAAGTTTTTGATAGGTTTTGATATGATATTAAGAAAATATCATATTTCACCATTTTTATTTAAGATAAAGACTAAATTTGACTCTTTTTATATTTGAGTCCCTTTCATGATTCTTTTCCCTTCTCAATTTTCAGCTGCTCGACTGATTTCAAATATGGATCCACATGTGGACCCCTGCGAAGATTTCTATGAATATTCATGTGGAGGTTGGCATAGATCAAACGTCATTCCTGAAGACGACTCGCATTATGCTGTTCCTTCACAACTTAAAAAGAATTTAGAAATACAATGCAAAGGTAAGCATATAATTATTATTAGTCGGTTGCTTCTCAGTTTTGTTTAAATTTGCATTTCTATCTTAAATTACGACTTTATTACTTTTAGATATATATGGTAATAATAGCTGGATTTATAAAGTGCTTTGTATACCTCTCACAACTACCATCACAATAGAGGTAATACTTCGGAAAATCTAATCATTTAAATTTTATTTTCAAAGAGCACATGACTTTGTCGGCTTATTACAGAGATTAGCATCTGCCAACATTGGTGGTCACATTCGAATACTGATATCAATAATCGTTTATTAATACAAATACTTTGAATTTATTGCGCATATCACGGCATCGGCGTCTTCTGTAACTGCTATAACACACAGTATAATTAGTCGTTGTTTATTCATTTTTAGCGATGCATTTAAAATGAATAAATTAAAAGGAAAATTATCGCTGTCGGCGATACTTTGATTGAAACCGGGGGGGGGGGGCATTTCATCAATATTTTCGTCCGACAAGTTGTCAGATCTGACAACTTTCCTGGATTCTGATTGGTTGAGAAGCACTGTTACTATAGTAACTGTCGGATAAAACAGGACTAGTCGGATAAAACGTCCGACAAGTCCTTTCATGAAACGCTCCCCTGGGCTCCGTAGCACAAAGGTTTGCGATGAATTGCAAGTATGAAAGAACCGCACTGATTGGCTCCCAGTCAGTATTTTAAATAGAGTGCGCGTGCAACGACTATCTTGATTGGTCATTGGTATTTAGCGATTGATTGCAAACCTTTGTGTTACGGAGTCCAGATTAGCTTGTCTTGGTTTTGTACGTATTGAATGTATACTATTCACACCTCAGATACTTACGTTATCCCCCCCCCCCCTCTCTGTAATCTTTTGTTTTCTTTCGCTTCCTTCCAAAAATCTGCATTCCCTCTTCTTTCATAAGAACTGATTGAAAGGACGCCACCACCGTCAGAAACAGAGGCAATCAGAAAAGCAAGAGATTTTTATAAGTCATGTATGAACGAAGGTAGGTATAGAAATAAATCTCTCTTTTTTGGGGGGGGGGATGTAGAACCCTAAAATGGATTAAAGCCTTTTGGGGTGGAACTCCTTTTAATTTTTTTTATATGTAAACGATAGTTGTTTTCTCCAGACTTCTTTGAATATTATGCTTAAGTTTTTCATAACATCCGAACAAATCAAATCAACCCCCCTGCTTTCTTTGCTTGCTCGCAAAAATCTAAAATTATCACAGTGCACGTCACAACGTCCTCATGTTTTTTAAGGCCTCTTTATGCCACTGATGTAGGTTTTGCTTTAAAATATTCTCAGCGTCCGTCTGTCTGGCAAATCGCATTGAAATCAATATTGGATAACAATCTTTTAATCCTAGCCCATGATGGTTGTGAGATTACTTGCTCCATTCTAATCCTAATCAGATTCAATGTGACCTTCTCCTTTTGAAGCTACAATATCATCATCACCCTGGATGGATTTCAACAAACAAAAGTGATTTTCATCTCAATTATGTGGTGTTAAATGATGCGGAAACATGCTAATCCCCGTAGTATATATATAAAAAAAATAAGTGCAACCACCACGCGTATCTGGCTATATGTGACATTTTGTTATGCTCACCTGGAGCGATACCGTTCATTCATTATGATCATGTGGGAACGTCGTGGTCTAGCGGTTATGGCACTTGTCCTTAAACAAAGGATTGGGGGTTCGAATCCCAGTCATGGATTTTTTTTCAGCAAGAAATTTACCCCATTGTGCTTCACTCAACCCAGGTGAGGTGAATGGGTAGGTTTAAGTCCTTTAATGCAATAAGCGCTGGAAGGCAGCTCGAACTAAAGCTTAAGCTAAGGTAAAAACAAAAATGTTGGGCCCGGAACGGATTATTGATAGATAGATGGTGTTTTGAAAGATAAAATAGATAAATTCAAATAGAAAATAAAGTTTAATCAAAATAGGATAAAAGAAAATGGGAATATGCATGTACTCCGACAAATGGATGAACGGATAACGTCAAAGGCCTAGTAATTATTTATAATGAATACCTAAATCTCTTATTTTGTATTGCTTGACGGATTCACAGCCTTTCTGTTTGTATCAAAATATATTTTTTTCTTATTATATCATATTTCAATACGTAATTTTTTATTAATTGGGTATAAAATTGTATTATGTGTATGAGATCGATTTTATAGAATACTCTTGTAAACGCGATATACATTGAGAATTATATAAATGTTATCATTGTGAATGTTAGAAATCAAAATGATTCGTTACGTGAATGAACTTTACGAATATATTCAAATTCAGTCTATATCACGAGGTCTGTATTATAAATTCGTTGAGAAACAAAAGCTATGCCTTCAATGGGAAAGGTATCCTCACGGACGGATCTAATGCTGTATCTGGCTTTCCTAATTCTAATTGGACTTGTCCCTTAAGCGAATGCCATATTGTACCTGTATTTAGTGTTCATGGGTGCTTTTAATAGCAGTATATTATTACCCCTATCAAACATCGGGTCTCGTACCACGGATAAACATAATTGTGGTAAATATGTTGTGTTTTCTGTGTAGAGGTACTAACTCAAAGAGGAATTGAACCTCTGACAGCCCTTCTTCGTAAGCTCGGAGGATGGCCCGTTCTCAACGATGGTGTTTATGATGAGCGAACATGGAGATTAGAAGAGGTCCTTGCTACGTCTCGGATGCTACTCGATCGCAACTTTCTATTCTTTAACCGAATTTCTGTTGATGCAGCCGACTCCAATGCACATATTATGACGGTAAGGATATAACAAGTTTTGCAAAAGCACAGTGGGAAATTGTTTATCTGAGGTTGGACTGGCAATAACTATTTTTCACACGGATGAAGTGCTATGGTAAAATAGTAATATTGCTATTCCAACTGAACATTTTCCTATACATGTATATCTTATTTAATACAATTATGAAGAAAATACCTTTTTGTTTATTTCCATTCTTGAGGTAAGAACGTCCGATGTAAAATAGCAATATTGCTATTCCGACTGAAATTTTTCCTATATATCTTATATAATACAATGATGAAAAACAGCTTTTGGTTTATTCAATTCTTTAGGTAATGAACGTTACATTTCTAGTTCGATAGGATCCGTCTCCAATCAACACAAAGATCTTGCACTTTACTTGTACATGTAAATTTAACCACGTGCGCTGGCGTAACTGGTGGCTATGTGCATTTGGTTACAACATTACGAAGTGATTAGCTACATTTCGAGTAAGTGTAAGTAAGATGACGAGTTTAACTGGTTGAAAAATTACATCACGAGACGAGATCCATTTGACGACGAAATACACATGGTGAAGAGGTACAGTAGGGGACGAAGAACGTCAGACGATGAGATCGTAAGATGACAAAATACGTTGGGTGACGAGATGCGTTTGGTGAAGAGATACAGTGGATGACGAGATTCAATGGACGACGAGATACGCTGGGTGAAGAGATACGCTGGGTGACGAGAAATGCTGGGTGACGAGACACATTGGGTAACGAGATACAGTGAGGGACGAGATACACCCGGCGACGACATACGTCGGATGGCGAGATACAGTGGATGAGAAGATATGCTCGGTGACGAGATACAGTGGATGACGAGAGATACAGATGATGACGAGATTCAATGGACGACGAGATACGCTGGGTTACGAGATACAGTGGGTGACGAGAGATGCAGAGGATGACGAGAGTCAATGGAGGACGAGATACGCTGGGTGACGAGATACGCTCGGTGACGAGATACAGTAGGTGACGAGAGATACAGAGGATGACGAGATTCAATGGAGGACGAGATACGCTCGGCGACGACATACGTCGGATGGCGAGATACAGTGGATGAGAAGATATGCTCGGTGACGAGATACAGTGGATGACGAGGTTCAATGGGTGACGAGATAAGCTTGATGACAAGATTCAATGGGTGACGAGATACGCTGGGTGACGAGATACGCTGGAAGACGATAAACACTGGTTGGCCAGATACGTTGGGGTAAAAGTTACGTTGGGTGAGGAGATACTGTACATTGGGTGACGAGTGAGACGAGATACGTTAGGGGACCTGATATGTTGGTTGACGGGATAAACTGGCTGACATGATACAGTGGTTGACGAGGTACACTGATTGGCAAGATACGCTGGTTGACGAGATACGTTGGGTTACGGGACACATTGGATTACAAGGTACCTCCAGTGACGATGTGCATTGCAAAGTTGAACCGGCTGACGTAGTTTACCGGTAGAGGAGGTATATTGGATAACAATGAATATTGGATGACTAGATAGGCTGAGTGACGAATTAGACAAGATACGTTGGGTAACAAGATGCACTGGATGATGAGATAAGCTTAGTGACGAGATTCGTTGGGTGACGAGATACGCTTAGTGACGAGATTCGTTGGGTGACGGGATACGCTGGGTGACGAGATTCGTTGGGTGACGGGATACGCTGGGTGACGAGATTCATTGGGTGACGAGATTCGTTGGGTGACGAGATTCGTTGGGTGACGAGATACATTGGATGATAAGTCAGAAGAATTACAGTGGGTGACGAGAAACTTTGGGTGACGTAATACTGGTTGACCAGATACGTTGGGTGACGATATACTTAGGGTGACATATCAGACAAAATACATTGGGTTACGGGATACATTGGATTACAAGGTACATTCAATGACGTGTACATTGCATAGGTGAACCGGCTGACGTGGTATATCGGCAGAGGAGGAACATTGGATGACAATAAATATCGGATGACGAGATAAGCTGAGTGAAGAATCAGCCAATATACGTTGGGTGACAAAATGAACGTTAGGGAGAAATGATATGTTGGGTGACTCGGGTGAATATAATTCATATAAATACAAGGGGAAACGGCTTTTATTATCGATAGGGTATCGGAACCAAAGCTGTTTTTAATCATTTTTTTATTCGCCGCCAACTTGTCGCAGCTAGTGATGACGGTTAAATCACATTCACAAGAAAAACATATTAGGTTTTTGGTGTTAAAAAATAATCCCCCGAACAAACACAGACATATTATCTTCAACCTCAAACCTAAAATAAGTCACCCAAAATTTAAAATGTTAACATTTTATTAAATTAGAAAACAGCACGGATTCTAAGCTATAACTTGATAAACATTGCTGTCAGAATTAATCAATAACGCCCAAACAAATGCTTTATTCAACATGTTCAATGAAGGAATATTCTAACAAGGATTGGAACTGTGTCTATTTCTGTAGGTTTAACTTAACAACTACAGTTTTGACAGAATTGAGAAAAAGAATTTGTACGGATAAGCTAAATTTCCAATCGTTAGATTTTATTATTTTTATATCGTGTATTTTGGCTAATTACAGAAACCCTGGCCTTACGTTTTATTGTAAGTTTTGAGGTGGAAGTTCATGCGGTATGAGGTGTTTAGAAAAGTTATAGATGGGTAATGTATGTGAAGCTTGTTAATTCATTTTTTTATTATTTTCTTTTTGCTTTAGTTTGATCAGCCAAACCTGGGACTACAAAATCGTGATTATTACCTTAGAGGCGAGTCAATACAGGTAGATTACATGCTTTGTTCCTCTTTTCTCTCTCCCTCTTTCTCCCCCTCTCTCCCTAGCTTTCTTTGTTTTCTCATTCCCTCACCTGTTTTATTACCCCTCTTTTTTCTTTCTCCTTTTGATTCTTTGCCTCTGTTTTTTCTTCTGATCGTAAAAATTTTCAGTTGTCAGTACCCCATCACCTAGTACATGAATAAATGTAGGAAAATGATATAATTGAACAGAAAAACAATTAATGTATAAATAAATAATGAAATTGTCGTTTAATAACCTATATTTACGAAAATCAATCCTCCATTTCTGTAGGGTTTGAAAGCATATGAGAAATACATGATAGACATGACACTCTACGTACGAGGAGGAAATGACGTAGAAAACGTCACACGCGAGATGCAAGAAGTCCTGGAATTCGAAAAAAAGATGGCTAACGTAAGTATAATCCTTTTCTTTACATTCTTATTAAGAAAATTGCAGATATTGAAAATCCAAAAGCATTTTTTGTTCCATTTCAGAGAAAATCCCTTTAGGGAAGAAATGTATGAAAATAGAATACAAATTTTCCTCGAAATTTTCTTAAATTCATTACTTCAAAGACGGGTGTAAGATAAACAATGAACTGAAAACAATAATAAACATCTTCCATACATTTGATGTGTTTCAGAGTGAAATCATCATAATCTGCTAGCATTTATATAATACCTAGTCACTCTCCTCCTCTCCCAACGACCAATATCTGCAAAGATTGACAAGACGCCTTTGATAAACTCTGAACTGTTGATGAAAGGGCGTCTCGACACGTCGTAGTCTATTAGTTATGACTCTCGTCTCTTAATATGAGGGACATGGGTTCGATTCTCAGCCATGGCTTGCTTTCCTTTAGCAAGAATTTTACCCACATTGTGCTGCACTCAACCCAGATGATGTGAATGGGTACCCAGTAGGAGAAATTCCTGGAATGCTTGAGCACCTATATGTCAGCGCAGCTAAAGCCGGGGTAATAATATAAGCTTTCGTATCTTCAGGCAAAAGGCGCTATAAAAATCCAATTATTATTATTATTACTGCTATTATTACTATTATTATTGTTATTATTATAACTATTATTGTTATTATTATTATTGTTGTTGTTATTATTATTATCATTATATTACCGGTGTGTTGGTTCAGTTGGTAGAGCGTTCGTCTCAAACCCCGGCCGCGTCAGACCAAAAGAAATAAAAAGAGTTACCGCTACCCTGTTTGGCGTTCAACGATTAAAGGGATAGAGCTCGTCGATCTGGTGCTGCACAGCGGCTGCCGAGCCCACGATCAATTGGGCAAAGCAAATTTTCGGAGTATATCATTTCATGTCTATTTATTTTTTTCTTTTTTTTTTCTTTCATAGATTTTATTCAAAATCAATCGTAAAGACCTTTGTTCACCACCAATTATCTGATTGAGAAGTTTATATTGAAAGTAGCGGAGTTTTGTTGAAAGACCGCATTTTTCAAATACAATTATTATTACTACTACTAATATTAGTATTGGAATTATTATTGCTATTATTACTACTATTATCACTGGTGGTTCAGGAGGGCCTATTCAAACCGCAATATTTTTAATGTTCTACATCTTAGAAAAATAACCCCATAACATTAAACTTTCCTAATCCCTTTTGTGTTTTTTTTCAGATTTCTATGACCCCAACCGCGAAAAGAGGAGCTCAGTTATTAAATCAGAAAGTCAGTGTATCGTATCTCAACAGAAGGCTTCCTACAGTAAGATCATATTAGCATTTTACTTAGAATGAAATTGCTTCTCATTCCAGACATTGTGAAATACTTGTCACATCCTTTAGAATGTAAAAGTGGATGTGTTTCAAAGGTTTTTTTTTTCATTCTAACCGACTTTTCAATCACCATTCTGTCAATTTATTTTGTATTACGTTCTCGCTATGAAACACATGTTTTGTGGGGGATCAAACTTCAGTGGCACATATCCTCCGACTCAAAATACACAAAAATACAAACGAATCAAAAGAAATTGATACAGCAATATCACTGTACAGAACGATGTCCTGAACTGAAACTGACTGACGGTGGTCAAACTGAAATAGAAAAAAATGAGAAATGACAGATATTCTTTACAAGTTATTTTATTTATTCGTTCTCTACATATGGGCTTGGTAGCTATTTTCAGCTGAATTGGTGTTTTTTTTTTGGGGGGGTCATGAGAAGAATTAATTGAGAAGATGAAGAAATATTGAAATAAGAATCTTAAAACAAAATATATCACTTGATTTTGTATTTTTTCCTTACTTTTAGATTAATTGGACTAGATACTTTCAGCTAGTTATGAATAAAACTGCGATCGATCACTCGATGGAACTGGTCGTCTATTCACCACAATATTTGCTGGGGCTAAATCGAATAGTGCAAGAAACGCCGAACAGGTATGTCGAACATTAAATGAACGACCAAAACATTGAAACTGTGGATAAGAACGTCAAAAAGTTTCGCGATGCTTAAAAAAATTCCTAAAATTTTGCGGCACCCCGGGTGGATGACTGAAGCCAGTGCGTTGTTGTAAACGTCTCTCCCATGCTTCATAGATGCAGGCTATGTTACAATGGCAAGCACTCCGTCCCTCGAATAGGACGTTAAATGGAGGCCCCGTGTATACATGGTAGAGGAGAGTCACCACCTTTGCACGTTAAGAACCCACTGCACTATTCGTATAAGAGTAGGGGGAAACCCCGGTGTAGTGGTCCACCTGCATTCCCCCCAATCGGTTATATCGGGAGGAGAGACATGCGGGTCATAGTGATTCAGTTCGCTTTTCGCCTGCCAGGCACAGGTGACGCCAAACAAATAATGAAAATAATAATAATAATAAAAGCCCTTTTATTGTTAAGGTTGATACGTGCGCTATGCAAATCCTATATTACTTTAAATCATTTTATTTATTTATTTATTTATTCATTTATTTATTTATTTACAGTTCATTTATTCATTTTATAATTTATTTATGTATTCATTTGGTCCATTCGGAGTTTTTGTATGGTGTTTCAAAGAGCTATTTGTAAGCTATACGCAGGACTGATGTGTTTTTTAATAGCCAAATCAGGTTCTAGATCATTGTCCTCCAGGTAACGAAAATTAGAATCCTGACATATCTATCAGCTTATTCTTCCATGTATTCCATTATTGGATAAAAAGAGGTTCTTACTCAATATTGGGAAGAAGGGATTGTATTATTCTTCGGGTAACATGACCGTGTAAATTTTACCGAATGTCGTGAAATTTACTAATTAATCATGTTAAGACTATGACGATCATTTAAAGGAGGATATCATGACTATGGATCAAATAGGGAACAGCCATCTGCCGAAACCCTCTTCTTTATTACGTTTTGAATAGACATGATAGATAAAAATAACTCTTTTAAGATCTCTGCTAAACAGAATACAAAATTACTTAAACGCCATTCATTATATTTATGAATATCTTTGGCCGTTCGTTGAGAACCTCGAAAACGATTTCATTTTTCGGACTAAACATCAGAGATCAACGAAGCAAGCTTTATAAATGTATACCTCTTATTTTTCATGCACCAGGACAATTGCAAACTATCTAGTATGGCGTGCTGTCATATATACAATGGATTTGATGAACAGCAAGGCTCGTTCAATACGACAGACGTTTCGCAAGGTACGTTTTTCTCTCCTATACTATTTTGTCATTTCGGTTACCAAACATGTGAATGTGAACCAAACGAATTGAAGTTGAATGTATTCTTGTTTTTATATTTACCAAGTGTAGATGATGAGGTGATATTAACATATTTTGACAAAATATATAATCCTACAAAGATGTTAGATATGACGTTTTATTTGAAGTAATATGTTGACAAATGCGACTAAAAGTTAGCAGCACTAACAAGGCTGTAAAGTCTGTCAATTTTCAAAGTACCATCTTCCAATTATATTTTCATGATTATGGATAATATATTTTCGCAGTTTTGTCTCTGTTTGGTTTATTTCTTTTCAACTCAAGTCAATTAAACTACATATGAAATCTTTTACGAAGATAATATGTGATAACCATACATATTAATACAAGTGAATATGAAATAAATAATTGCGGTAAACACTTAACACTAACTGACGATTTTTCTTATTACAATGTGTTTACATTTTGATTATTTTCCGGGTTGTATGTTTTTTTTTCATGATTTTTTGTAAAGCGAAATTTATTCAAATATAAATTCGATGCAGCCTCTCTCATTATTTCTTGCTTCCCCAAAAAACTCACTTGTTGACACCAATAACTATCATATCGGTATTGTCAATATGACTTCTGATACCGGGCTCCTACATTTCTAAAAGATTGTTATTTTTGTTTTGTTGTTGTTTTTGAGTGGGGTTGGTGTTTTTACAAACTTGACATAATTTATAATATTTCAGTGCATTATTGAAATGTTGCTATGATTTTTTTACAGGTTGTGAGTGGGGAAAAGAGGCAGCCTGCAAGATGGAAGCAATGTATTGAAAACACAAATTCGTACATGTCCCGTGCGTTGGGGGCGCTCTTTGTGCTAGAGAAATTTGACGTGGAGAGCAAAAAAACGGTAGGCCTATTTGCAAACAAATAAACAGAGCGCACTATTGGCAAAATGGTGTGTGTGTGTGTGGGTGAGTAAGAAGGGTGTCGGTGTGTGGATGTGAGGGCGAGGGGTTGTGTGTGTGGGCGAGTGGAAGGGAAGGGGGGGGGCGTGAATAACAAAATTAAAACATCAAGAATACGAACAAATTAATTAATCAATTAATTAATTAATTATCATTTGTATGAAAAAATATTAATGAATGCGGAGTCAGTTTTCCTGTGTGATAAGGCTGTTAGAATGGGAGATGAATTTGGAACTCCAGGGTGAATACCGTATTTCTTTCTTTTAGTCCAAAAAATATGGGACTATAATATTTATTATCTGTAGACTAAGCAACCCCAACATCAACTAAAACGCGATTACAAGAAAATTATTCGGTTCTAGTCTGATATCCTATCATTGTGTATTCCATTTTCTAAAAGCAAAACCTGAAATTGAATTTATCAACTCTTGCTCTACCCGGCCCAAAACCCCTCTACTGCCAGGGACATTCGAGGGAATCCTAAATTAATCGAAACGTGAGCAGAGACTGATTTTAAAACGGTCATAACTCTTTACCCGTACGTTGTATAATGAAACCTTCTGCACATGAAATGATGCATGGTTCATGGACTTTATGATCATGTTATGACCTTTCAGATTTGGGTTTTGAAAAATTGAGAAGAAATGTAATATTTTACATCATTTTTTTCAATGAGTAAAACCTAGAAAATTGTGATTTCATGAAAATTTCAAAGAGTAAACAATTTAAGGAATTGTAGAGATACAAAGAAATTAAGAAGATAAAAAGAAAGTTCAATGGTTACCCTTTCAAATGCAAAAAAATATTTTCTCTAGTTAGCTTTACATGTTCCCCAGGCATGGAATTTCGCCCACCCTTACCCAATCGGATTTCAAATGACCCTCAATCTTTCAAAAGATATAATCTTAATCGTTTGAGGTATTTTCTTTAGTGAATAGGATAGATTGGTCTAAGTATTGATGCATGTAGAATAAATTTCAATATACTCAAAACATATTTTTTAAATTAAATTTCACATTATTATTTTTTTACATCTTTGTATTTTATGTATCCGTGCATTTTGTTTATGTTCTATTATATTGTGTTTACCATTAGTGCTATTTTTTGTCAATCTATCTATCTATCTATATGAATAAATAGGTAATAATTATTAAATGAATAACTATATAAACAAATATATAATAATGAATAAGTAAATATATAAAAAGATAGATAGATAAATAAATAATATACGACATCAAACATGTATCGATGCAAGAGACTGTCATTCTGAATAACTATTTGATGAATTCATCATAGGCCTATATCTAATGGACTGAATATGAAACATTTTTTTCTCTTTCTTTTTGACCAGGCTTTGAAGATGATCGGTCATTTAAGGAACACCCAATATAATATTCTTAACACAACAGACTGGATGGATGACGTAACAAAACAAAAAGCATTACAAAAGGTGAGAGTCGTGCTCGCGAAATCTCATCAGGTCGTGGATATTTGTGATATGTTCCAAAATCAGTCTTTACAGGTTAATATTTATTTGGCTTTTAAATCTCTGGCTGAACGGGTCCAATTTGATGTCACATCAAGCCCTGAAAATGCTTTTTAATGCTTGAAACGAGCGGCAACGTTACAGGAAACACTGCCCCAATAAGGTGCGCTGGAAATGAATTTAATTTTGATTTTTTTTTTGAAGTCACATACCTTAAAAGTGTCTGTAAAAATCTATTTCTTATTCTCTTCCCTTTGTGTCTTATATGACATGTATAATATTTCTGTTTTTAATTGAGAAAATATACGACCATCGCAATATCAAAGATAAATAAAAGTAGTCTGTGAAACTAGAAATTAAGTGTATTATTGATTGGAGAAAATACCATATATTTCACCAATCCTATGCTTATTTGCAAGTAATTATTTCAGCAATTACAGGATCTTTTCCAGAATCCTTCTTTTATGTATGCAAGGAGCCCTTTTCGCGTAATTATCTTATTGGATTATGTATGAAATCATTTTGAAATCATTAAATCTGGAATTCATCTTTTCCCAATAGTTTTTATTTTAATATCATATTAGACAATGAATAAGAGGTAAAAATTGACTAGAAGTTAGTGAGCGTTGGTAAAAACCCATTTGTAAATTATTTTTGTTTTTGTAATATTAGAAACATAGATTGACATATACACGAAATAGATATACCTGAACTGTTTGCTGATTTGCATTTTAACATCATTTTTCATGTCATTCAGGCTTACGCAATAAGGGAACAAATCGGATACGAGGAAAAATTATTAAACTTTACATATCTTGATGGGGTCTATGAAAGAGTAAGTAAAGATTCTCGTCTAAATTAAGATACTTTTTATAGCAAGACTTGAAGAGTTTATTTTTTCTACAAGTCTTATAGTAGGTCCTATCTACCGATTTCATTTTAGTACATGAAAATGTCTGTAAAATGTCACACCGGTAGTAAATTCTATCCATGTAGATTGTAGATAGAAATAAAATTATTTCAATGATGTATAGGAAATCGTCTACTAATGATTTACAACTATTTTGTTATTATCCTCTTTGTAAGGAGCACTGAAGATCAATTAGTCTTTAAAAAAAACTCAAATTAAAGATATTTTTCCTCAGCTTTGATTGTTGGAATAGCAGATTTAACTATTCTTTAATTGGTTTTAATTTCTTTTCTTTTTCTTCACTGTGCCATGAGCATCTTACTAAGATGGAAAAAAGGTGCATTTCTGTCCAAGTTATTATTCATTATTAGAAAAGGAAAGTATCTGTTAATGTTGTTATACGAGCATTTTGCAATTTGTACTGTCACAGTGCAAGCATGATTTTTATTTATTTGTTTAAACACCGATGGTATTTTTAATTTCATACTGATTTTTAATTGGCATTTCAATTCTGTCGCCTAATACTACTTTTATAAAAGTATAATTCCATCGACAGTGATTGTGTTAAATTTCAATTTGTTTTTTTTTCATAGATAAATATTACCGTGGATAGATACTTTGAAAACGCTGTCCAGATCATGTCAGAACACGCACGAAAACTATTTGCTAAACTTGATGAAAAAGTCGATAGATACGAGTGGTCTACTGTTCCTTTGGTTGTAAACGCCTACTACCAATTTTCCAGTAATGTAATCAGTAAGTATCTCCCACGTTCTTGTGACATTTCTCTTCGAGGTATTTATATGCTAAAAGTTCTTGCGTCACGGCACATGCATGTTACAACCGATAATGTCGCATATATCTCAGCGACATTATGCCAAGAGCATCCGACGCATAATGTCGTAGTTTTTCTAACGCATAGCGTCACATGTCACAACGCATAATGTCACAGCGGTATTTTCTTCAGGACTCAAGCTACAGATAAGATATGCTTTCACTAAGTGTTTTGAGACACGAGAAAGAAATGAGTGACAAGACGGCTATTAGACCAACTGGCTATTTGACGAAATGGTTATTAGACGAAATGGTTATTGGACTCTGTTGATAGTTGACTAACTAATGTTAGACGAAATGATATCAGACCATGCGATAGTTGGGAAAAGGCACTAGACGAAATGGCAATAAACCGATAAATATCCATACAAAGAGTAATCCTGATTTAAAATCACTTAATTCTCTTTCTCGTGTCTAAAAATACTCAGTGAAAGCATATTTTATACCTTATCTGTAGCTCGAGTCCTGAAGAAAATACCGCTGTGACATTATGCGTTGCGACATGTGACGTTATGCGTTAGAAATTTGCTGCGACATTATGCGTTGACTGCGACATTATGCGTCGGACGCTCTTGGCATAATGTCGCAATCTGCGACATTATCGGTTGTAAAAATGCCTAGGTAGACAGCCAGGGATGGGGACGGGGGGGGGGGGGGTGCAACTCCTGTCAAAATCAATGATTCCTTGCAAGATACCACTGCATGTGCATCGGGTCCCTGACATGACAAATTAAAAAGGCACGCATATAGTTCCTCTCTAGATAGTTATCTTTGAGAGCTAATAATGTGAACGTCAGACCGTATCTCTTTGGTGCAGACGAGTACCGGTCCCTATGTCAACAACAGAACGTCCCAGCGACGCGTCGCTTGGACGTGGAAATGTTGCTGTAAAGCCTCCAAGTATACTTGCCGCTGCGATGCGACGTCTCGAAAGCATCTCTCAGACGTCACTGCACCTCCCCCCAGGAGAAAAAAAAACTCCCAAAGACGTCGCATCATGATCCCCACGGCTATCGGGCAAAGTGCGTCTCTGTGATGTAGCAAATACTATACACCAATAGAGCCTGACAATAACCCCAATTAAACTTTATTTCTATATGATTTTATGCGTGATCATGAACATAATGTCATTGTCTTTCTTTTTTTTTTCTTTTAAGCTTTCCCGGCAGCTATTTTGCAGCCACCGTACTTCAGCAGTCGACATTCGAGGTAATCAAAATCAATGAATATTTTGAATGAGGTTTGGAATGACAATCGTCTAAGTTGGCTTGGCAACTGCCTAATGGAATAAGTATACTTCTCCACATTTCAAAGCGGTAAAATAGGATTAACTTAACTATTCATCGAACCCCTTTCGTTGTGGTCTATCCTATTCTTTCGTAATCGGTTTTCTTTTAGTTTTACAAAAATTATTGAGGTAATGAACTTTTCTTCGTCTTTTTTTAAATATATGATAGGACATTCGGTCATTAATTACTATCTATAAAATGAAGCCCAATACCTTCTTCGGAAATTTGGAGGCTTAATTTTCTCTCTTTTTTCTACGACTCAATATTACGCTGTGTTTTTTTGTGTGCCTCATGTTAACAGATCTATGAATTATGGTGGAATAGGCGTAGTCATCGGACATGAATTAACGCATGCATTCGACGATAAAGGCAAGTGAATTATTGAATTGGTAATCAAGTAAACATTTTGATATGACTTGAATGTTCGAAATAACCAGGGATATGCATCCCTTTAAACAGTTGAAAGAGGTGTCAGATAAATCAAGAAATTATTGCTTATTACGCTTATGGTTTATTTTTGTGCTTGTTTCTCCCTTTTTTTACAGGACGTCATTTTGATATTGATGGAAATTTAGGTATTTGGTGGACGAATTCGTCGAGCGAGTCATTTCGTAGAAAAACACAATGTCTCATTGATCAGTATTCCAGTTATCAATATGAAGATCTAGGAATGAACGTGAGTATATCACCAGGGGCGGTGCCATATTGGGCAGAGGGCGACTGCCTCAATTATTTTTGAATTTGAAACAAGGGAAAAGAGCTAGCAGAAAAGGGGACCGGAAATAATGGGGGGGGGGAGAAGGAAAATGCTTATTAAAAGACGAGATCTGCGCCACCTATGCTGCGCATCGCCGTACACAGAAACTTTTTGGTTGGGGCAGGACACGTATAGTTTGTTGAAAAAAAACAAAAGCGAGACAGCGAAGGGACCGAGTATGTCATTAGGCATGTTAGGGTGCTTTTGTGGAAACATATGATTTGGTGCATACTATTGGTGAATTTTGTGAACATTTTTAGTAAGAAAATACAAGTTTTACAATTTCGGTGGGGGAATTGCCCCCCCCCCCCCTCCGCTGCGTACTGCCATGATGCCGCGATCCTTACGCCATATACTCTGGAGTCGATGCTTTATATTAAATCACATATATACAAATAAGCTTATGTCAATAAAGATACGACGATGTTGGGAAATTCCTTAGAGTCTCCGCGCCCGACCTCTTATGTGTTGGATGCTATGAAATTTCTCGTTTTCTGTTTCAGTATTTATGAAATTATAATGACCTGGGTATTTCATGGACTGAATTAGAATGTAGACGATTGGCGCAAGGGTGAGCAAAGAAGTTCAAAATTTGATGGAACTCCTCTAAATAGTGTTTTAACCCACTGATTGGTGGTCGGGTCTCTTGTGGGCCATCCGGGGGGGGGGGCATAGATGACGTGGGACCTCCTCTAATCAAGAAATAACCAATAATGATTTTCTGCAACCTTGTTATGAGACTTTTTAAGTGATGATTTCTTTTTGGGCAGTTTTGTTCGATACATATATATCTTTTCAGACAATTGGTACGTAGCCCTTCTTTATGAAGTTAGAAGTGATATCTTACTTTTTCATGCTTTACTGACAAACAAGATACGCAGATTATGGCACATTTTTGTTCCCCCTCCACCCAGTGTTGAAATCCTTAATCCACATCTGCACTGCTTTATTAGACATTATAACTCATTTTATTACTTTAGAGTTGACCTATATGATTGTCAATGTTTATTCTTTTTCTTTCACATTATACACTTTGATCATCTAATCAGTTTTTTTTCAGAATTTCACAGGGAATTTACACAACCATACAAGTTTGGTCGATGTGCCATTGCTTTTAAAATGTTTTCTATATACATTACCGTATCAATACAGTGGGTCGTGAAAATTTCGTGATTTTATCGTATTATAGATTGATGGCTTGCGGACTTTGGGAGAGAATATTGCTGATAATGGAGGATTAAAAGAGGCTTTCATGGTGAGTATAACTATTTTTGCTACCGCAGTCGGAGTTGTTGGTTTCCTTGAGATTATTCAAAACAAAATACCATTGGAATATACGGAGCATGCACTGTAAAAACTGTGGTGTTAAAACTGATACCAGTTGGTGCTAATAGAGTACCACACACTGAGGTGTTAAAACTACACCCTAGAGATTGAACATAACACCAAAGAGTGTAAATATAACAACAAAAGGTGTTGTAATAACACCTATGGGTGTAAAACTGACACCACCAATTTAACACCGGTGTAAAACAACTGTGTGGTCGTCTATGTACACCGGTTAACGCCACAGTTTTTGCTGTGTGGCATAACTATTCAAGTGCATTGTATATTTTCATGTAGTACATGTTAAACAGCAAGTATATTATGTGGTACGCTCAGGGATAGCGCTACCATGGGGAAGGAGCTCTTACAACCGATAACGTTGTTAAAACGCGCGTAATGTCGCAGGAAATGACATTATGCGATATTCATCCAACGCATAACGTCACAGTCAACGCATAATGCGTTATAACTCGCGACGTTATGGTTACGGCAGTATGTGTTGACTGTTAAGGTGTGACATTATTCTTTGCTGCGGCATTATTGGTTGCAACAGCGGCTACCACCGTTATGATATTTTTTCAAAATGTGTACCAAATTGCCTTTACTCACCGGGACCACAAGCGTATAACCCTCTCACAAGATTAAAGGTTAAAAATCCAAGAATAAAAATAATGGATTAAAACGCTTTTATCATTATCATGTACATTATTATCAACAATTGACTGTTTATTCGTATAGTATTCTCTGTGTCTGTTTTGTTCTAATCATCACTATTTATACTGTTGATTTTGTCTGCTGTTATTTTAGTTATTTATTTTTTCAAATAATGTATGCAATACAAAATGGGTTGTTTTCTATTGAGGCAAATGGCACAAGGATGCCAAAATGAGCTCTTTTAATATTCTAGAGTAGAAAAGGTTCTACGTCATTGTGTAATGAAACTTGGACGATAATGAGTGTATTCACATCATAAGCAGATAAATTATTCATTGATTATTCTAAACAATGGAGACAAAAGATTGACAACATTTATTATCATGGATAGACAGGCGAGACTGAAGCTGGCTTGTAAAAAAGGCCCCCAAAATTGCTTCCCGTGAGTGGTGATAAAATATTGTGTACTTTTATGTTTTACTTGTCATGTCTTAAGCCCAGCTAGTGGACTCTTCCGCGTGGATAGAGTAAAACTTTGATGAAAACTTTGGAAGAGTATAAGTATAAAGTGCAATGACCTTACGGCCAACGACTGAGATATAGGAGAGATTGTTTATTTAAAAAGAGTGAAAAATATAACCATTTGTATAAGTAAGTTATTAATGATCTCCATTCAAAATCATATTCACAATCATCACCACCATTATCATCATAATGTATTTTAAAGACGACTTGACGATTTAAAATGATTTAGCTAGGTCATAAGATTGTGTATAATTTGGGTTGGCGCGGTTGACGAGGTGACGCGTCACAAGCACACAGTCTGTATTATTTATGCGCAGAATAACAAGAATCGGTACTGGGCGCAAGGTGCGCGAAGGATTTGCGCGCGTTTTGATGAAAAATACTTTATTTTGTCTTGGCTTTCAACGGAATTGAACGTGCGAAAGATTCGCTATTGACAAAAAAAATGCCTTCAGGTAATTGTGTCTAGGACGACACCGGCTCCAAGGCCGTAGAAAGCTAATTTATGAAATTTATTTAATTTCTTGATGAGAGTCGTGGATGCCTACTTAACTATTATAATGATATTTACAAATAAAAGTCAATGATTAATAAGCAAATGAATGAATGAATGAAAAATAAGTGTTTTGGCGGCCGAAATAAAATATATTCTCGTTTGGCGGTAATTTGTCAAATTATGCCGCCTAAACATTGTTAACTTAGGCAAGCTATAGGGCGTCACGCTTTAAGTTTCAGTTAAGGCCTCATCTGCTCTGAAAAGCGGAGAGGCGGGTATTCGGTATACACTTGACGAATGATAATTTTCGTGAAATTTAGGCCTCACCCAAGTTCTCATCGGGGTTCTCATGCGGGAAGGCATTATAATGACATATAATACATGTAATAAGTTTGTCCTCTGTAATCTACCGATTTTTCGATAGCTCATAGTTAATAGCTCTGCCGGTATTCCTGTCTGGCTATAGCAGAGAACCGGTGTGAAGCAGCCGCGAAATTTAACGTTGATTTTCTTGGAGGGGGGCCTTCTAGCCGGGGGTTTAACCCCCCTTCCTCGGGGAGCTAAATCAAGTCTATCGGTTGGTTCCAGACAAACATGCATGAAAGTTATGTCATTGTGACACCAGAATCTGAAAAGGGTATATCTCTGTTTAATAAAGCCACGAATTAATCGTACATTATTTTTGTTATTTAATTTTGTTCGCCGAGAATAGTATGTATTAGTCGTAAGTCATGCATCGGCTTGTCGCGTCCGGTCGTGTAATCGCGTAAGTAGACTATTCGACAAAAGGGCGCCCTAAATTTCCGAATGGCTGAGTCCAGTGTACCCGATGTTTTGTGAAAACTATTGCAAGATTCTCAAATGGTCGGATTAAGTGGACCGGACGTTTTGGGAATGACGGGGCCCTTCTCTCGAGTGGTCGGTTATACAAGATTGCCCGACCCGACGCGATAACCCAGTGATGGCACAAGCCTAATTTTTAATAGTATTCCGTTAAAACGATTCAATATGTTTTAATCCAATTAATATATTATGTCATGTTGTAGCATCATTCTTATGTAAAACCAATGTGTCGTAGTATTTGCCCTCTACTTCTATCAATTTGTATAAGGTTTATAACCAAATCTCCAAATGGAATTTGATCAATTACAGGCCTACAGACATTCTGTCGAGGAAATAGGAAAGGAGGAACCTTTACTACCCGGTATCAACCTCACGCATAACCAGATTTTCTTTCTAAGCTTTGGCCAGGTAAGCGTTAGTCGCAAGCTTGCGTTCAGCACATTGCGAGTGCTGCGCTAGTACCGCACCCCTTACATGCCTTATCACAGATGTCATGACATTATGCAGACAAAGTACAGAACGTTGTAAATGCATTTCAGATGCGGATGCGTAATGCTCCTGCACTCCGTATTCCTCAGTTCTTGGTGCCATGATATTATGTAGACATAGAAGAAAACCTGATAATTCATATTAGATGCTCATGCGCTACCACAGTCCGTATATATTGGTGTCCTGACTCATGACATTATAGTACGGAGTTTAATCCTAACCATTATAATTATTAAAACAATCCCACCTTTTCAATTTATATTTTGTTTTGAAAGCTGTCAATTGTATTATCATGTTAACCTTTATAATATATACTTCAATGTGTTTATGCTACTATGTCAACTGTATAACAATTGTATGAAAAGTTGAAAGTGGAAACATACAAATACACAATTTTTTTTCGTTACACTCTAAAAGCAGTGAGTAAAATTTTGCCCAATATTGGATGGGAAGGGAACATGCATCATTCCTGGATATAATTTTAACCCGTATTGGGCTATTTTAACGCAACATTGTGTAAAATCTTTTTACCCAACCAGCATGCATGTTCCCATTTTACCCCGTATTGGGTCAATCTTTTTTACAGTGTACTATTGATTACTGACAGTTTACTTCATACGTTTTTTCATATTTTTTTTTCAAAACGTTGTATATTATTCTTATACATTGCTTGTTAATCATTCCTTTATTTTCTTATATACATTTTTAGCTCTGGTGCGGACTACATCGAGATCAAGATCGAATTAATGGTCTAAAAAACGACTACCACTCACCTCTAAAATTCAGGTCAGTTAAACGATTGCTCATTTTTTCCCCCTTACAGAGCAATTTGGCTTTTAAAATAACCATCGAATGATTTCTTTTTTTTTTTACATTTGCAAATGGTAACGGAGGAAGCGGGGGGGGGGGGGGACCCCGGGTGCATCTATCAGGGGGTGCTAACATGAAAAAAAAGACATAGGAGAAAAAAAAAACAGCTCGTGAATAATTAAAGAAATCACAGGCGTCAATGGAGAGGGTGCGGCTTTGGCGCTCGTTCAGGGGGGGTATTCTGAAAAGTCTCGTAAGTTTCCACTTAAATATCCTTTTAAGTTACCCATTTAATGGAGCGCTAATGTACCTCCAAATTCGTATTCTGAAAACTCTATTAGCGCTCAATTAAGTCCCTTTAGGCCACTCCCTACTGAGCCGAATTAACCAATCAAATGCGCTCTTACAACGTAAATTTTTCTCCTAGCGCGCAGTGTCTCTTCACTTTGCTGCCTTGCAGCGCAGCGCCCGGCTGCTGCAGGTGCACTGCACCACGATCTTGATACAAAGAATTTTTGCTGAAAAATAATGCTTAAGCATATTTGCATCGGAGATTAGAGGTTCGTGTTGATTGTTGTCTTTTCCCTTTCTCTCTCATTTATTGTACCTTTGTGCTTTTCTCTTTTTTTCGAACGCGTTCTGATTTTCACAACCCCCTATCCATTGAATCCATTTGTAGCTTTCTTTCTTTTTCTTTTTTTTACAATATTTTATTTGCCTCTGTCTCGGGGCCATGATAGGGGGGGGGGGGGGGTCTTCTTTAACTTAATTCCTACTTATTCTAAAAACTACATACTTTTCATTTATATGAGAAATCTTCTCCAACAAAATTTGAATAAACATATTTTAAAAATCAAACAAGCATAATTTAAAAAAAGCCGAAATTTTATTGAAATTTGATGTACAAACGTTATGACATAGGTTTTTATAGGTGGAGAAAACGATGGCATCACTTCACTATTTTTTTCTTTTGTATTTTATTCTATATTCTTTTAAATACTAAAGGGGTCTATGCTTATTTTTTCATTGTCAGAAACAAGGTTTAATTCACTCCTGCACATTGCTGCATCTGCCGTGATTTGGCAATTTCATTATTGTCAAAAAAAGTGTGCAAAAACAAAATAGTTTATGATGCTAATAATAAAAGAAAATATAGAAAAATAATAGTCATGTTTTCCCTATAAGTACACAAATATTTCTGTCTCCTTTTTCCCCCTTTTCTAATTTATTTATTACCAAATATAGTCCCTAGGCCTTATTCCTTATTTTACTTGTTTCTATACACCACCTTTTCCCCCTTTATTCTATTCCCTTTTTAGCTCTCTCCTTTATTCTCTTCCTTCCTCCTATTAAACCGATTTGATGATATTTATACGAAATGAAAGCAACATTTAGCAAGATATGGTGAGACTTAATGGACCTCTTATCACCATTATCTTTCCCCACTGGAAAGTCCGCTAATTGAGCGCTATGAGACTTTTCAGAATACCAAAAGTCTCGTAACTACTCAATTAAGTCTTCGCGCGGTCATAACGCGTATTATTGCAAGTGCGCGCAACGCAACCCTGCCAAATAAGGAAAGGGGCACTTAAGTGACTTTTCAGAATACCAAAATGCTAATTGAGCGCTAATTGAGCTTTCAGAATACCGCCCCAGGACTCCAACTTTCTAGACGCAATATTTTTATCCTTATTAACCAAATGTTTTGTTGAATGTTGGACAATCAAAACTTCAATTCCATTTCAAATTTACTCCTGAATGATTCATAGCTGACGGCATTTAAAAAAAAATTGTGAAAGGAGCAAAATGTTGATAATATTTATAGTGACAAATTCAGCGTGTTCATATGCATGGAGAACACGCTTAAAAGAATCACTCAAAATAATTAATAATTCCTGTGTTCTGTGTGACTATAATAACCTCCTAAATTTCCAAAGTTAAGACAAATCATTGATTCGAATCAGCTAATTTTTTTACATTTGGTCGGACATATTCACCAACAAACTGGATATTTTGATCGATCGTCGAGCATGTATAACACTTGTATCTTTCTCTTTTCCATTTAAAGGGGAAGTTCACCCAAACGAAAAGTTTATTGCAAAAATACCAGAAAAAAAAACTGGGGAAGGTTATGAAAAATAATCCAACAAAGATTAAGAGTTATTTGTGACACCATATACGAGCAGCCGCCTAATAGGATTTGTAATATAAAATACATGAATTTCAAATGTTTTTAGTGGTTCGTGATGACTCAAATATGATTTAACATTATCATTAAAGAGCGGATGTTAAATGATATTCTGAATTCTTAATCTTTGATGGATTTTCTTCAAACCTTCACACAGCAAAAACTGTGGTGTTAACCGGTGTACATAGAGGACCACACCAGTTATTTTACACCGGTGTTAAATTGGTAGTTTTAGTTTTACACCTATAGGTGTTATTACAACACCTATGGTTGTTACATTTGCACTCTTTGGTGTTATGTTCAATCTCTAGGGTGTTATTTTAACACCTCAGGGTGTGGTCCTCTATTAACACCAGTTGGTGTCAGTTTTAACACCACAGTTTTTACAGTGCATCAATATTTTTTTTAATTATTTATCCTGTTATTTTTCCAGTAAACTTTGTTTCAGGGTGAACTCCCCTTAAGCACTACTCTTCATTAAGTTACTTCTGTCACCGTGAAATAAAACTTACTTATGTATTTGCTACCTCTTTGACATCATAGGGTATGGGGATCTGTCAGCAATTCTGAAGACTTTGCCAAAGCATTCAACTGCCCGGTCGGGTCGCCCATGAATCCAAGGAATAAATGCGGGGTCTGGTAACAGAGCTAAATGCACTCAGATCGCTGATATGCCTAGTTACACCAAGAACACCGACTCAAGAGAGATCGAACTATTACGTTATTTCGAAAGGAAAATCGTCGGTCGATTTGCAGCCAGTTTTGTAGGTGTGACTTTTACCTTACATGGAAGTAACGTTGGACAGAGTGGCCACAAATGACTTTTCTTTCTCTCGGATGAAGATACTAAAGGGGGAAAATTGCATGTCCTGGATGACAATGCAAGAGAGAGAGAGAGAGACCTGGAGGGAGTGAGAGAGAGAAGGGGGGGGGGGTGCGGGGGGGTACGAAGGGAGAGAGTGGAGTGTGGGTGTGTGTTGTATGTTTATGTGGTATGGGTGTGAGAGATATAGACAAAGACAACTAGAGCAGAGAGCGAGAGACAAGGAGAGGCAGCGATGTGTATGTGCTTGTATGTGGGTGGGTGGGTGGGGGGGGGGGGGAAGGAATTTACAAGAATTTACAGACTAAAGTAAAATGGGAGAGGACTTCAATATTTTAACCTTTACCATGTTTACCAGTTCGATTCACAAAGTTTAGATGGATCTGGGGGTGTTTCACAAAGATTTAAGTATGACTTAGAGTCGCACTTAAATGTCTTGTTGCGCGCAGTATAAAAGGTGTGACAGCATTGGTCAGATCATGCCAAGGGGACGCGCACTACTACGTATTGATCAATAAGATTGCCGCGCGTTGCATATCATGTACGCGTCTACATTCAAGTGCGACCTAAGTCATACTTAAATCTTTGTGAAACACCCCTCTGAAAGACATCCTTCCTGGGTCCCATAACACAAAACTTAGAAATCATCGAAGAATTTTTTTGCGATTGATAGCATTGATCAAAATGTACAATTAATCGTAAAAAAAATCAATCGATAGTCTTTGTGTTATGCAACCCTAATCTCTGAAGTTCCGTTGATATGGGTGTATTCATGGGCGGCGTTGAACAATGACTGCCCCGGTAATTTTTCGATTTTTGGAAAAGTGGAAATGGATGAGGGAAATATGGAAAAAAACATACCCCCTCCCCCTCAAAATAAGTGTCACCTTGGGTTATCTCCCTCCCATTAAATTGATCCGACGTCGCCCCAGTATGCGCACTGTGCTAAGGATTAGGAATACCACGGATGCATATCCGCGCTTCTTGGCTTAACATGGATTCAATTTCATTGTTGATTTTTCAAGTTATGACAACGATAAGCTTTGCAATTGATGTAGATTTCAACATAAAAGCCATGTTTTCTACCTTTTGTTATATATTTTGTATCTTGATTGTTTTAAGTTGTAACGGTTTTGTGTCATTCGGTGACTATTGCCGACTGGTAGCACTTGTTTCAGCAGTTGTATTTTCCTGATACTGTCACTAAATTTTAGTACCTGTTGTTGAAGCAAACAATGACTTCATGGCAGTCTTTGAAATAAACTTTTTATCCCCATTTCATACATGTAGTAGATCGAGATGTGGTTCATTCATATAAACCTAACCCTAAGTCATGTATAATCGAAGGAGATAATCCGCACTTGAGAATGAGATCGCCAACACAGAACCACACATGATGATCATTGTGTTACTATTGCTTTGAAGAAAAAGGCTCGCCGCCGCCAATCGAGCTGCTAATTTTGTCAATTTATTTGTTATTAGCAATTACACATTTTCCACCAATGTCATTTGGCACATATTTCTTATTTAAGATTAAAACCAACGAACGTAGAGGGCAGCAACACACAGCAGTGTTGCTGCCCTCTACGTTCGTTGATTAAAAACCATTGGGTGATCAATGAATGTTATTAGGTTATTTATTTTCAAGATGGTTACCACAACTTCCGTTTATATTAATGTCCAAATGACTCCATCCCATTTCTCCCTATTACTAGGAGGGTTATCACTAGTACCTCGTTAAGTATCTAGTCACTTGTATTATATCAATTTGTACATTTGTATATTCAGACTGTAAAATAGTGTGTAAAGTTCTATATCGAATAAGAATAATGAACGCTTTATTGAATTGAAATTGTGTAATATTACAGTGTAAAATGTTTAATTTAAAGCGAAGTCACATTTTTATGTCAATTTTTATACTTTTCAATATCGACCATCGCATGGATATGCTTATCTTCTATGGCCGATTAATTGATGTTAAAAATCCATGTTGAAACATTATTGTGGTTGTTGTAACTTAATAATTTCTGGAGAAAAAAGAGATTTTAATCAGATTTAGGCCTCCATTCATCAATTCATTTTTTACATTCATATTTCAAAATGTTATTTAATACAAATGTCTCAGACTGCGAAACTGTTAGAAATAAGATTATTGTAAATTGAATAAATCAGGATTTTACTACAAAAGTGCTTGACATCAGTTTTAGTTTTTATTCATATGTCGTGTAGAGAATGATGAGTTGCTAAGGTTCTGAAATTTTTTTAATGAGCAAATTTATTAACCAATTTGGGCAAATTTTAACCAATAGTTGTGTGGACAGTATGTTGCCCAGGGTAAAGTTGGGCAGTTTTTGCCCAACTATTTTAAGAGTGTATATCATAATAGTTCAATATCGAAGAGTAGATAAACGGGCGCAGAGATGAACTAATGCGACTTCGGTTAATAGGTGGATTAAACATAGGAAGGAGACAACAAACAGTCGCTCTTGATTGAGAGGCAAGTTTTAATGTCAATTTTGACTAACAAACCTTGTATAATAACAGACCGGAAGGAAACAAAGAACTACATTATATCCTTCGGATTGTAACTATATTTAATTAACTTGGGAAATTTAAGAAGATATAGTGACTTGGAACTATTTTTTGACGGGCGGAAGAATTAGGGCTATTTTACTGTTTCAGTTGATGAGTTTGATCCATTCATAAATGGCGATTTACTTTTAAAATGAGCTTGCTACGGTACCTTTTTCTGGTCAGATATTGAATGCCAAATATACAGTGCGTCCCACAAAAAACGAAACCGAGATTTATCGATGATTTATCATAACTTAATCACAAATACAATAGACGAATGACCTACCATTTTAAAGCTTAGAATCTCCTCGTTCATCTCAGTTTACTTAAATCATTTCTCATTCACGCATGAGTGAGCAAAAACAATTTGAAAAGGGAATATCAAAAAGTCACTTGGCGGGCTATACCTGGGTTTCAAAAAGAAAACCACATTTTCAATAAGTTAAATATCTGCTCTTTAATTTGATACATGAATTACAGAAAATGGTCAAGAAATAAGTAAGTTCTGATTATTTGAAACGAGGCTTGATTTTCAATAATTTCATAAAATGAAGAGGTTTTACAGGCTAGCGTTCAAACTCACTCGACACTCCGTTTTGTTGACAATCAGCCATGCATTAAGTCTTTTCTTACCGTGCGATAGCTTCTGTGGGAAACTGGTGAAAACACGTTTATTTAATGAAATTTTTAATTTCTTGACCATTTTCTTTGATTAAGGTATCAAATAAAAGAGCAGATATTGAACCTTTTAGTCATGTGACTTTCTTTTTGAAATTCAGATACCCCCGCCAAATGAGTTTTTGGCACCCTTTCTTCGAATTGTTTTTGCTCACTCAAGCGTGAATGAAGAATAATCTAAGTAGTATCAAATGATAGATTCTAAACTTTACGTTGGTAGGTCATTTGTCTATGGTATTTATGATTAAGTTATGATAAATCATCGCTAAATCTCGGTTTCGTTTTTTGTGGGACGCGCTGTATATCCTATCCAATAGTAGTAAACATTCGACCCAGTTTAAGAGTAAAAAGTGAAATGACAATATTATGTATGCATCAGATTCTCTCCATTGTGCAAAGGACAGATTCATTGTAAAAGCTACCAGGACAGTAAAATACGACTATTTCATTTTCGACTTGGAAAACACATTCCTGGAATATTGTTAAGTTTCTATTTCCAAAAGGCATTCGATTCGCGAGACAATTCTTTATTGTTGAACGTTCTCCAATTATTTAACTTCGGGGAAGGATTTTGTAACTATGTCAAAGTTTTATATATCAATTTAAAAAGCTCAGTAATGAAAGGGGTGTGAGGCAGGGTACTCCATTAGTCCTTATGCATTTGTTTAAAGTTAAGAGACACTTGTTATAAATAATCGTGAAAATAGAACAACACATGGTTTTAAAATATCGGACAATATTATATTATAACAGTTTTTCTACAATTTAAGATTCCGAATAATTCGATTATAATATCATTAACGATATCTTTTTAATAACCCAGGGTGGCCACTTCAGTAAAGAAACTTCTCTATTAGCGGGTTGGAATACTCAGATGCTTAGATAATTATATCTCGCAGCCGTTCATAATTTGCATTTAGAATTTTCTCGAAATCTTGGGAAGGAATGACTGTAGTTGACATTATCTTTTAGGTATTTCAGTCGATAGAAAAAAGACTTGGTGTACCGGGGAATATGCTGATCCTTGGCGTATACGGACAGAAAAAAAACTTTTAAAAGTACCGATGTCTTGATTATGATTCACGTATTTGTAGATCTCAAGTCTTTGGTATGGCTCCTTCGAGAATTGAACCCACGACCTCCCGTTCATGAGGCGGACGCTCTACCACTGAGCCACCTCGCCCGATTCCTACCAAGGTTTGGTTATTCCGTATCCATAGATAATCAGATATACTCTGTGCATTTTGAAATTATGCTATGTAATCCGTTATATCATGGATGTTTGTAGGTTTATTCTGGATGAAAAGGATCAATAAAACATGCATTACAAAAATAGATTAAAATGAACAGAAAGGGGAGGTTTTTTTTATTTGAAGAGCTTGCTAATATTATGGTCGAAATTCAACGACTTTTTAAAATAATAATAGCAAAGCATCCATTGACTATAGTTTTAAAAAACCCACCCCCTTTAAACTTTTCACCCGGTAGTATGCGAAAGTTATTGTATGTTTGAATTTGCCAGCGCCATTATGACGTTGCGATGAATGCAATAAATACTCCACATGGAGCGGACAATGTGAACTCTTTGAAATCATTCCGATGACCGAGTTAGTAATAATGCTGCAAAGCGCTTTGAGCCATTATGGCATGGGAAAAGCGCGATAAAAACACTACCTATTATTATTATTATAAACAGTTAATGATAGTTTTCAGGGGATTTTTTATGCCTCCACAACAGCTTAATAGCTGCTCTGAGAGAGAGAGAGAAAAAAAGAAAAAAAAGAAGAAAGTATCAGACACAGATAGAGACACGGGGGGGGGGGGGCAGAATTCTCTTATTATGTATTTAGCCCAAGTCGGTAGTTTTCAATTAGCATTGTTGTAATAAGGGAAATCATTTCAGTCGATGACCGTCCTTCAGATCGGTTTGATTACCCAGATGCTTAGATAATTATATCTCGCAGCCGTTCATGATTTGCATTTGGAATTTTCTCGAAATCTTCGGAAGGGATGACTGTAGTTGACATTATCTTTTGGGTATTTCAGTCGATAGAAAAAGGACTTGGTGTACCGGGGAATATGCTGATCCTTGGCGTGTATGGCCAGAAAAAAACTTTCAAAAGTACCGATGTTTTGATTATGATTCACGCATGTGTAGATCTCATCGCCTGTATCTGTCCACCTCCAAGAGTTACGGATTCCCTTATATCGTGCTGGATACTCTTAGTCCTGACGCAGGGATGTTCCCTCTCCTCACTTTTGCTGATGGCCGTAACTGCCACAGATCGATACCTAATCATCCAAGAACGCTTTAGACGTTCTACCAAGTTGAAAGCCTCGTTGAGTGCATGTTTGATGATCGTCCTAGCTTTTGCAACGACGTTGCTTCTGCTTCTTCATGTCAAGCTTACCAAATTACATGGTCTACCCGGTTGCAATTATGTAAGTTTTCCACAATCTTGGAGTTCAAACCTATCAAGAATTGTCCAAGGGATGATGTTTCTTTTCGTATTTATTGGCTGTATTTACTGCTATGTAAGAGTCTATCTGGTAATCACTCGGCAAAGGACACTTCGGAGAGCCATGGGCAGGTCAATTCAGTTGAAAAATCTAACACCTCGGATTGATTTAAAAACAGTCCCCACCATTTCAGGTCGCGTGGCCTGGTCAGCAGACAACAGGAGTTCCAAAGTAACCAGTAGTCCCGTGACTCGCTGTTCAAGACAAGATAGGTCAGATGACACACGATACGGAGAGAGCACTAGGTCAGGTAAAGCTAAATATGGAAAAGACCGATCTGGTAAGGGGAAGATCTGGTCACCAAACAAAAGGAGTTCCAACGTAAGCATTAGTTCCGTAGCTCGGTGTTCAAGACAAGAGAGATCAGATGGCACGAGATACGGAGAGGGCACCAGGTCAGGTAAAGTGAAATATGGAAAAAACCGATCTGGTAAGGGGAAGATATTGCCTTCTAGACGAACATTGGTTATGCCATCAAATAGCCTTGATAACCTCAGGGTGCCGGGGCAACAAGATGAATTCATTAAATTTTCTCCCCGACACACGGGGAAAATGGAAAGGAGTTCCAACGTAAGCATTAGTTCCGTAGCTCGGTGTTCAAGACAAGAGAGATCAGATGGCACGAGATACGGAGAGGGCACCAGGTCAGGTAAAGTGAAATATGGAAAAAACCGATCTGGTAAGGGGAAGATATTGCCTTCTAGACGAACATTGGTTATGCCATCAAATAGCCTTGATAACCTCAGGGTGCCGGGGCAACAAGATGAATTCATTAAATTTTCTCCCCGACACACGGGGAAAATGGAAAGTCCTAAGACTTCAAGAAGTCCCAGAAGACAACAACGTAGCAGTATAATCTATGGAGGAAGCAGGACATTAGCATGTCCTGCACCATCATATCGGGCTATTGATGTACCGGGAATCAAGACGACTAAAATGCTCCTTGTCGTAACAATATTCTGTTTCATCACGTGGTTACCACACATCATCTTAATTGCGGCACCGCTCAAATTTGTCACATTTGTGGATCCGGCAAACTACAACGTGTTCAAACTTCTTCTTCGTGCTCGGAATTTGAATCACATGATCAATTTCTTTGTTTTTGTTACAGTTAACAAAATATTCCGTAAAAATGTGGTGAATATCTGCGATAGAGCTTTCAAACGTATAGCGTGTAAGCGATAGTGCATATTATCAGTATCTTTTGTATTATTTTTATTATTTGTCTGGCGTCATCTGTGCATGGGATGCAAAAAGCGACCTGGAACACTATGACCCACAGGTCTCTCCTCTCGATTTACTGATTCAGATGGCCCACTACACAAGGGTCTCCCCTGCCCTTATTATATACGAAGAGTGCAGTGGGTTCTTAACGTGCAAAGGTGGTAACTCTCCTCTTCACGGGGCCTTTATTTTACGCCCTATCCAAGGGACGGAGTGTTTTCCACTCCCATCACCTACATCTATGCAACAGGATAAAGACGTTTTAAACACATTGCAGGCTTCAGTAACCCGCCCGGGGCGGACTCGAACCCACGACCTTTGATTGATAATAATGATAATAATAATAACGTTTTATTTACCCAGGGTAGCCACTCCAGTAAGGAAACTGCTCTACCAGCGGGCCCTGCATAACATAACATGTTATTATTACCCTTCTCCTATCTAAATGCTGAGCGCCAAGCAAGAAGGCAGAAGGTCCCATTTCTATAAGGGTTCTTTGGTATGACTCGGCCGAGGATCGAACCCACGACCTCCCGTTCATGAGGCGGACGCTCTACCGCTGAGCCACCATGCCCGGTTACGCAGGCAGACGCTTTACCAACTGAGCTACCTATCGCGCAATTCTTTGTATATATACACACTAAGAAATAAAGGTTCAAAATTCAACCCCGCAAGGTTGATGCAAAATCAGCACCCTATGGGTTCAAAAATTGAACTCCTGGTTGGGTTTCATTTTTGCACCCTGCGGGTTCAAAACTGCACCCCTAAATTTTAATTTGAACCCCCAGGGGTGCAGTTTTGAACCCTCAGGGTGCAAACTAAGTTTGGGGTTTAGTTTCGCCCGACTTCCAAAATCTTTTTTTTATGTATACAAGCACTGGCAATATACATGACCCTGGAAGGCGGGGGTGCTGGAGGTGCTGAAGCACCCCAACAATTTTCCTTGGGGGTGCTGCGTGTGTTATTTTCCACAGACAGAAACCCCGGAAATCTGGTAGGTATGATACGCATACATTCGCAATTCCGAAGCTTCGTTACTCCGAAGGTTCGTAAGTCCGAAAACGAAATGAGGTTCGTATTTCCGAAGGTTCGTAAGTCCGAAAACAAAGTGAGGTTAGTAACTCCGAATTTTCGTTAATCTGAAAACGAAATGAGGTTCGTAATTTCGAAGGTTCGTTAGTCCAAAAACGTAATGATTAACGAACCTTATTTCGTTTTCGGACTAACGAAACTTCGGAACATCAGACCTTATTTCGTTTTCGGATTACCGAACCTGCAGAACAACGAACCTTATTTCGTTTTTTTTACTAACAAACCTTCGGAACATCAGACCTTATTTCGTTTTCGGATTAACGAACTTTCGGAATTACGAAGTGTAACCGGTATGATGAATGACAGAAATGTAATGAAAGTGAACGATGTTTTGGAGGAACCCCCACCTTCAGATTTTTTTTACACAAACTGCTTGGAAAAGTGCTTCAATTCACCCCTTTTCAGATCAGATGTTTTTGAGATGTATTTAGAATGCCCTATTCTACATGTTCTAGGTCCAAGTCTAAACACGCACATGCAGGTTTATTCGGATACGATTTTTTTTTTTCATTTTAAACGTGCTTAAACTGTAAAGTTTCAGATCAGAATGTAAAACAAAAAAATTGTGCTCACGCTTGGCCTAATTACCCACCCTTTTTCCTGATTAAAAAACATAAATAAAGTGTCCCGATTTTAGGTCTGAAGTCTCAATTTTGCTGATGTGGTTTACGGTACACCATGTGGATTGTTATAGAAATAGTGGATAGAAGAAGAGAAGAAGTGGATAGGCGAGAAAGTGGAGATTTGAGAGTAGAGTATTCTTTCTTGAAAATAGTCCTGAAAAGGACTGTAAACCAGAAGGAATGTTGAGTTAGAACAGCTTGAGTAGTAGAGCTGATGAGGAGATGCTGGCTTGAGTCGGCGAGTAGAGATGATGAGTAGTAGAGAGACTCGACGTTTCGGACAGGTTGACTGTCCGTCTTCAGGACCGTCCTGAAGACCGTCCTGAAGACGGACAGTCAACCTGTCCGAAACGTCGAGTCTCTCTACTACTCATCATCTCTATTCGCCGACTCAAGCCAGCATCTAGCTCCTCATCAGCTCTACTACTCAAGCTGTTCTCACTCAACATTCCTTCTGGTTTACAGTCCTTTTCAGGACTATTTTCAAGAAAGAATACTCTACTCTCAAATCTCCACTATATACACAATACAACTATTTTTTTTCCAACTTTGTATTTGCACAATCTGAAAAACGACTCTTGTGACTTTCAAAAATGGTCATTTTTAACTCAATCTTTAATTACTCATGCATGACTCAACCGATCAATCTCATTTTTCCCCAGGAGTTGCTTAATGAGTATAGAAAACCACCCATGAGATATCATATCTCAAAATAATTCGGTTCAAAAGTTACAGCAATTTGATTTAGGGGGACTTACTTTTTTGTTGTGTATATATCAAGGTTCCCCAGAGCTATCTACCCTTCCCCAGAGCTATATATATATATATATATATATATATATATATATATATATCTTATTTGAAAGATTCATTCTTCTTAATATATTCTTAAAGGTATTGTTTGTGAGCAGCTGATTTAAAAAATTCCCAAACCAAAGACTCATTCGTCTTAATTTATTCTTAAAGGTATTGTTTGTGAGCAGCTGATTTAAAAAATTCTCAAACCAAATTAAGATGAAACGTGTGTACAAGTGCATGTATTAGAACTAATAACCCTGAAAACAACGATTATTGAGAATGAAAAGCTAAGGCAAATCCCGATTTTGTAAATAGGCGTCTTATAGACACCTAAATAGTACACATAAGTGTATGGGATGAAATTAAGATGGTGTTTCCGGTCACTTTATATTTCAATTTTTGAAGCACTAAATAATTATTTTCGAACGCAATTTTTTCTGGGCTTCATTTTTGTAATATATCACAGACAAAGGTGACAAGTGTCACCTTCTAGCTCAGATTTTTTTAAAGTCAAACCAATGTTAACCAATAACTTTAATATATTCTTTAAGTGTATTTAGTTAACACCTGATTTTTTATTAAATGTCTGTTGTGATTTCTTGTTTCTTTTCTCTCCCTTCAGGTAAATAAGATTTGTGTTGATGTGGATTTCTCGGTTGGATACATTTAGATTGAAGTAGCAAAAGTGGGTTGTAGTTCAGGTTCTCAATCAATTTTTCACACATAAAATTGCTTTAGTAACGTAGGCAATGAGCGTGGTAGAAATGACAAAAGATCGGTATTAAAATCGAGAGACTATATATAGAAATTGTTTCACGTTCATTTCAATTTCAGTGTAAGGCCACAAGGGGGAGGGGTAGAGAATATTAAATATATGGGAGAAAGAAAGAGAGGATATGAGCGATAGTAACAATGGAATTGTGAACAATATGGATGTGAAGTGAAATTTTATGAGAGTAATAAAGAGAAAGAAAACAAATCTTACGCGGCCAAGAAAAGAAAGGTGAACAGAAAACGAGGTCAATTCTCGATCAACCGGGCTTACAGACGAAAGACAAAACACCGCGCGTCTGTGAGGATGGTGAAAAGGCGCTGCCCTGAAAGCAAAGTATTTGTCTTGAAAACACTACTTGATAAAATAAATCCTTGGCTGCGTTTGGACTTATGGCGCAGTCACATTTGCTCTTCGGCGAGTCTCAAACAGCCGTTTAAAGGACAAGTCCACCCCAACAAAAACTTGATTTGAATAAAAAGAGAAAAATTCAACAAGCATAACACTGAAAATTTCATCAAAATCGGATGTAAAATAAGAAAGTTATGACATTTCAAAGTTTCGCTTCATCTCACAAAAACAGTTATATGAACGAGCCAGCTACATCCAAATGAGAGAGTCGATGATGTCATTCACTCACTATTTCTTTTGTTTTTTATTGTTTGAAATATGAAATATTTTGATTTTCTCGTCATTGTCATGTGAAATGAAGTTTCATTCCTCCCTGAACACGTGGAATTCTATTATTTTAACATTTTGTGCTTCAGGCAAGGAGGTCCTTATCGTCTAATTCGTAAAAACTGAAATATTGTATAATTCAAGCAATTAAAAACAAAAGAAATAAGCGAAACTTTGAAGTGTCATAACTTTCTTATTTTACATCCGATTTTGATGAAATCTTCAGCATTGTGCTTGTCTGATTTTTCTCTATTGATTCAAATCAACATTTTTCTGAGGTGGACTTGACCTTTAAACATTTTTTTTATACCATATATAGGAGGTTTGACTGAAGATGAATATAACGGCCGTTTTCAACTCGCCGTACGGCCGCCGTAGGGGAAATATGACTGCCGCAATACCCAGCAACAAAAGGAGTGAACATTAGACAAAATAAACGTCGCAGTGTATGATTAAACCAGAAGTCAACTGTATTACGCTAACTACGAGGTGGCAAAGCGGATCATCAGTAAAGTATTGATTGAAAGCGTTTGCCTGAAATATTTCACGAATAAAAATGATAGCAGGATAATATTGAAGTACAGAGAGGCATGCCTGACCAGTTTGGTAAAGATAAGGCTAAGTTGATTTTAATATAGCTCTCTGATAAACGTGTCTTAATTTTAGTTTTTCTTATTCACTCGCATCAGGTCGTACCATCGGTCGGGCGATCATCGTGTGAGTGGTGTTCAACGTTGTACGACTTGGTGCGAGAGGTGGCACAACTACGTTGCAGGCGGTCGTAAACTGGTCGGACGTCAATTGTGAAAGGGGCTGAACGGTCGCATACATGCGAATGCAACGGTAGTGGAATGTTGTAAGCCGTAATTTCGATCGATCTTGTAACAGTCTTATATGATCGCACCCAGTCGCAAGACTGGTCTCTGTAGGTCTCTAGCACATGTGCAAGTGTTGTACGACCTCCAGTCGACTAAATGCGACCATACTTAGTTATGCCACCTCTCGCATCAAGTCGTACAACGTTGAACAACACTCACACGATGATCGCCCGACCGATGGTACGACCTGATGCGAGTGAATCAATCGTATTTGAACGCGTTTGAATTTTGAACATGTTCAAAGTTCAGATGCGACCAGTCACGACCACCTCCGACCACCTCGAGTTCGTGCGATTGTCTACAACGACTGCGAGTGCTCGCAAAACACCAAGGGATCGATCGTGAAACAAAAAGAAAAAAACCGTTGCAGGTGGTCATAAACAGGTCGTACGTCCATTGTGAAAGGGGCTTTAGATATACATTTCACTTAAAACTTTGTAACAAATAATCTGAAAACAAAGCTTACAGGCCAAAGCCGAAAAAAAAATCATTTATAATGTAATATTAAGATAAAATGCCTGCCACGAACACTGGAAAACGGATGACAATCAAATTGGAAAAGAAAATATCACGCTTCTATAGGTTAACATCTTGAAACATGATAAATTCAATAATATTTATCGAGAATTTATCATATTGGGCACGGATGGCCTACTGTCGATATCCTTGACCGTGTGGCATTCTTATTATACAAACCTTAACGGATTTTGAGAAAGAGAGAGAGAGAGACAGCATAAGTGAGAGAGGGAGAGGGAGAGAGAGTGATAGAGAGGAAGAGAGAGGAAAAGAAAGAAATAATGCAAAAAGACGTAAAATTGTTAAAGATGAATGCCTTTTGAATTCGAAGTCACGCTTCCTGACAAAACAAAAAAGGCTCATTGGTATTCTTTGAAGTGGATCTGACCAGGAAGCGGGAAGGTTTTACGAGGAGGAAACGTTTTCGAATTTTGTGATTTTGGAAGCTTGCTTCAATCAATCAGAAACTGTGTCTCAATATCTATGATACGATATGAATCAAAATTTGGTATATCTATAGACTTTCCCTTTGAGGAAGGCTCTCCTCTACTCTTGTTCGAAATACAAAGCACCTGAAATTTAATTTCTGAAAGTCGATGTTCGTATCGAGGAAGACACTATTTTATTTGTGATTGCGGAAGCGTGCGTCATTCAATCAGCGAAACTTCGTCGAAACATTATTGATATATGTTTTAAATATTCAATTTCAACTTTCTATATTAGGCCTCTTTCTTTAAAAATAAGGCAATAGAGACCATTCGAAAACTGAGTCTCTAAGTCGAGTTTCTTGACGATTCTTGTGTCTTACGCAGACATTCCGCTTCTTGTCGCTCAGGGGCTTGCTTAAACATCTGTCGAAAGGAAGGAGTCTGGCCATTTCTCGTAACATACCTAAACCATAAAACGCTTTGCCCACTTTGTTTGATTACTACTTGATAAGACATGGATGTGGCAAGTCTCGCCATCTTCTGCACGATTCTACTAACCGGCTTGCCGGGAAATGCTATCATCCTTGGAGCATATGCCATCAAACCGCAGAGGAAGAGCACGGATATATTGATAATAATCCAGGCTTTGGTAGATCTGATTGCATGCATAACCCCACAACCTGAGATGATCAGTGGTTTGGCAGTTTGTTGGATAACTTTGACCGTCCGTCTCTCAACATCTCTCGGCTCCCTATTTCTAACATTTGCAATTGCCGTCGACAGGTACATCACGGTTTGTCGACCTTTCGGTCGTCAATTACCCAAAACCTACGCCCTCGTCTTTGCGATCGGATGTTTGGTTTTCGCTTTTCTCATAAATCTGACCAACATCTGGTATTTTGAAGTCATAGACGTCAGGTCAGCTGGGTGCATTTTCTCTGTTTCAGCTTCTCCCTTGCAGATTTCGATGAAAGTAATCCTGATAGTCTCGTTCTTTATAGCGGTGTTCGTAAGCATGTTCTCTTACACGAAGATATTTATGCTGATACGTCGGCAAGCTCGGGTAAGATCTGAAATGAACGCCTCCATACCAAGCCACACCGGTGCGAATGCAACCTCTGTTACGCAAACAGTTTCTGAGACTGTCGCGGCATCTAGCAGAAGTACCAGAAACACATGGAATGGTAACGTGGCATCAGCAAGGAACAAGCAGTCATCGTTCATAGATGAAACCAGTGGAGTGCAGAACCTTGAAGTACCGTCTTCTAGACCTGGCGGTGGTGGTCATTTCCATCCAGGAGGACACATCGGCACTGGACAACGTCCGGCAATTGAAACAATATCCGGTGACCAAAGTTCAGTTTCTGCAGTTGGAAACCTGGGACAGTCAGGGGACAGAAACGGACAGATCCGACCTGCCAGGAGAAGCCACGGCGACCGGACCACTAGGATGCTTCTCTGTATTACAGTCGTACTGATTCTATCCTGGATACCATACATCCTGGTGATGGCTCTTCCTGCAAGGGCGTACATCTATCTTGTGACAAGGGTCACAAACTATCAGGTGGTCTATTCACTCACTCGGATCAGGGGCTTCAATCACATGCTCAACGCGTTCGTGTACTGGGCTGTTAATCCAGTATTCAGGCAGGACGTTAAGCAAGTCTTTATCCGCATCAGGAATTTTACAATCCGATAAAATGTACCAAGGATTGAAAATTTTCATTCCCATGTCATTGATATTTGCCAATCAATTAGTAATCAGGGGTGTGTTTCACAAAGATTTAAGTATGACTTAGAGTCGCACTTAAATGTCTAGTTGCGCGCAGTATAAAAGGCATGACATCATTGGTCAGATCATGCCAGGAGGACGCGCACTACTGCGTATTGATCAATAAGATTGCGCGTTGCATATCTTGTACGCATCGACATTTAAGTGCGACCTAAGTCATACTTAAATCTTTGTGAAACACCCCCCTGGTTTGTACAAAATATGTAAATGAGGTGAAGTACGAATGTCGCATGCCTAAAGTAGATGGCTTCCTCCCCTGTAAACATACAAATAACAAATAATGAACCAAAAATGGAGCGAAACTGAATGCACAATTAATCAAAAATATGGTACAACAGGAACAAGGTAACTGTAGACCGTAAGTTCTGCAAACTTTGTAATATATTGTTTAAATCAGCATAGTATACTGAGCTACCATGCTTATCACAATACTATCAATTGATGCCGCACAATAATAACAATGCAATCAAAAGGGTATTTGTGAATTTCGATTTTCCATATATAGAGATGATGTGGATCAGAAAAAGAAATTGATTATATACATTTATTATGGAAGTACGAAAAACGCATTGAAATTTGAAACTTTAAACGAATATATCTAGCTCCAATGGCGGAATCTCTTAGTATATTCACTTCATTCCACTTAATGCGTGTTGGTTTATTTAACAATTCTATCTTCATATCTGATGAAAATTAACCATTTTAAAACAGATGATCATTATCACTTTAATCATTATATTTGTAATTATTCTTATTTATCATTATATTGTTTCATAGTAGTATCAGAAGTATGATTTGTTATTATGTCATCAGTCATCACTATTCGTGGTCGCACGGAGGGATTTTACCAAAAGCAAACATGCCTTTAAGATTGCACCTGAATATGCACTATGGCACTTTCTTATGCTCTTTCATTAACTGATTTCTTCATCCTATAGAAGGCTTCTAAATATAAATCGAAAATTAACTTTCACATTACAACATTTCATTTTAAACATATGTACTGAACAAGCAAACACAGGTTACCCTTTTCAGTTGAATATACATGTATAAAGGCAGGATTGCTTGATTGATAGTTAACATGCAGAATTAGATGCAAATCGATTACAACATAATCATTGGGTGAATAAATAAAAACAAAAGTTCGTCATAACATACCCGTTACTCGGGGTCGTATAATAGTAAACATGGATTGCTAATTCCTATAAGATCAGAGGAGCGTTTCATGAAAGGACTTGTCGGACGTGTTATCCGACAAGTCTTGTATTATTCGACAGTTACCAAAGTAAAAGTGCCTTTCAGCCAATCAAAATCTAGGAAAGATGTCAGATCTGACAACTTGTCGGACAAAATATTGATGAAACGCATCCCAGATAATCAAAACATCGTTCCGTGGTTGAATTTAAAATGAAAAACCCCGCTACCAAACCCCCCCCCCATGTAACATGTATTCACCTCTTCTGAATGCTCGAGCAAAGCATCTGCTTGAATAATGCTATCGTACGACTCACTCTGTCATTCTCTTCTTTGTTTCTTTCTTTCGCCATTGAGATGGAACGATTTGTTACAGTTTGCAGACCCTGTGGCCTTCATATGACCACATCCCTGGCCGCAAACGCTGCAGGCTGTATGGTACTGTCAATGGCTCCGAGTGTCAATTGGTTTGTCACGTTACAATTATTGTACTCCCAATTAAAGGCATGGTCACACCGGCAGAGCGTTGTTGGAGCGGTCGTGGAGCGGAGAGAAAAAAAATCCTCACCGATCGCTACCGTTTACCATTTTCGATTTCGATTGTTGTTTTTTTTGTTTTCGATTTTTCCCCCAATTTTGAGAGCGAAATCCGACCCTCTTTCCCTACCGCCCCACGACCGCTCCAACAACGCTCGGCCGGTGTGACCATGCCTTTAATGGCTGGACATCAAACTCACAACCGAGTTCGATCTGAAATATGTGCTTGCAATAATTCAGTGAACAGTGACAAAGCATCCCAGGTGCTAAGGACAGTTAATTCGACGATTGCAGATCCTGCCCAAGAATACAGAAAAGTATGTAGTGATAACATGCACCTCCAGTGACATCCGAAAGGTGTTTGTTCCCGATAGCCATCAACGTTGGAGTGACGAATTCTAGTAATTTGATACCGTCTACGGAGGGAGATGGGATCCCCCAACGTATCGGTTACACTTCGTAATTCCGAAGGTTCGTAATTCCGAAACACATAAATTGTCTATACCTCGATGTTCGTTAATCCGAAAACGTAGAAGGGTTCGTTAATCCGAACATGTGTGGCGTTATTCCGAAGGTTCGTTATTCCGAAGGTTCGATAATCCGAAAACGAAATAAGGTTCGATGTTGCGAAGGTTCGTTAATCCGAAAACGAAATCAGGTTCGTTGTTCTGAAGGTTCGTTAATTCCGAAAACGAAATAAAGTTCTTTGTTCCGAAGGGTCGTTCGTCCGAAAACGAAATATGGTTCGTTAATCATTTCGTTTGCGGATTAACGAACCTTCGGAATTACGAACCTCACTTCGTTTTCGGACTAACGAACCGTCGGAATTACGAACCTTCGAAATAACGAACCTTCGGAATATCCGAACCTTCGGAATAACAAAGCTTCGGAAGTACGAATGTATGCGCAATACATCATCGGTTTAACTCCAAGCACCTGTCATAGGATAAATCTGACGATATCTCTTGCCACCAGAGGAGAGGTCATGGAGACAAGTCCACCAAGATGCTTCGTGCTATCCTTTCCTGGCTCCTGACAGTCCAATTGCTGCTCTCCCTTCCGGAGTTAAGTTTGTAGCAAAGGTCTCTAATCAACTTGTTGCCTTTTTTACCTGTGCGCATCAGTGGTCTTAATCACATGATAAACGTGTTCTATACTGGCCTGCTAGACAAGTCATCGAGGGTGCCTTTGCAAACCTTCGGAAATATAGTATCCGGTAAACGTAAGGGATAATCTGACAATGACTCAAACTATCAGAAGAACGTTTCATCAACATTTTCGCCCGACTAGATCTGACAACTTTCCTTTGACTGTGATTGGCTGAGGAAAAGTGTTACAGTGGTAACTGTCAAATAAAACAAGACTTATTGGATAAAACGTCCAACAAGTCCTTTCATGAAAAGCTCCTTTGAGTTCTTTATGATTAGATCATTTCGTTCAGATTGATGGGGTCTTGGATATTCAATAACCACAACACAAGCTGAACCTCTGCTTGACTTTATACTGTTATTCTTTACGTTTCACTTTGGTGTATTTAGGAAACATTATGGGGCAAACTGTTTCAAGAGATTCTTTTTTTATCAAGCCAGTAGTAATCAAGAGTAAATATGGCATTTTAATGTTTAAAGGTCATTCTGCACCTATACATAGACAGGAAAAGCGATATCGCCTACACATTAACCTCTCTAAATAACTTAAGTAGTGTCCTGTTAAGTTGTACACCACCGATTCCTATAATCTCTTCCTCTGCGATAAATAAAGTTCAGAAATCATTACTGATAATAATCAGGAGAAAATAGTTGCTCTACCTAGAACTAGGGCACATGCATTCAATTTGCCACTTTTCGTTATGAACGAAATATTAAAACGGTTTCCATTAAAAATTCTTCAGGTTGGGAATATCAATTATGACCCTGGCACACATAAAGATGATACTGGCGATGATAGATTCTGCAGTGTTCAAGGAAAGGTTCTTGAGAAACACAAAACCAACCAAGAATAAATGACAAGAAATAAAAAATTATTCCGTTTCGAATTGAAAGAAGTGTGTTTCTCTCGTTAAAGATCAATTTACAGAGAACGCAGTTTGCAAGGTAAAAAACCAAACAAAAAGGAGAGACATCCATCTGACAATTGAATTGTGAAAACTTGATTATTTTCCTCTCGATGTGACCACGGACATACATGAAGACGTTTTAATTTAATGAAAGACTGGGCATGTAAATAAGGTGTGATATTTGACATTTCCAGAATAATCTACATGCATTACGTGTGTAGAGCTTACTGGTATTGTCAAGGACATGTCCTATTCCAAATCAGATAAAGATTCGTTATTTTTCCCTCATAATTTTTTCTCGCCAGCAACGAGTCTTGATTTAGTTTAAGAATAGACTTGCAAACAGGAATAAACATTTTATATCACAAGTCAATATGTATTATTTAAAGTAAATGGGATGTGACGGAAATCATCTCTCGTTGCCATTCTTGCAACTGTCATCGCCTCTCTTGTGTCTCCTAGTTGACGGATCTTCGCTAAGTTTGTTAAGATGGAGTTAGGCTGCAGGATAATCTACTGGTTTCTATTCATTATCGGTGTTCCTGGTAACATTATCATCACGGCAGCCTATGCTATGAAAGCGAAGAAGAAGAGCACCGACATGCTGATCTTGATACAAGCCTTGGTGGACTTGATTGCCTGTATCACCCCGCAACCTGATATGATTAATGACGTCTCTTCCTGCTTGGTAACAGCTATCATCAGGATGACCACGTCTCTTGGTTCCCTGTTCTTGACGTTTTCCATTGCCCTTGATAGATTCGTAACCGTTTGCAGACCCTTCTCTCGTCAGATGACCAGAACATCGGCAACAATACTTGCATTAGCCTGTTTGGGGTTCGCTTTCCTTCTCAACCTGCCTTCAGTATGGTACTTCAAACTGCTAGACCTTGTCTCTGAAGGATGCATGTCTGTTGTTACGTCACCCTTTCACGTTCCTGTCAAGGTAATCCTAGTGGTCTCCTTTTCGGTCGCTGTATTGGAGTTTGTTTTCTTACAGTAAGATATACACCTTAATACGTCGGCAATCCAGAGTAAGGTCTGAGATGGGTGTCGATCTTAGGAGCCAAAGTGGTCCGTACGGGTCATCTACGATGCCAACCATTTCTGGATCGGTCACCGAATCTCTCCAGCGGACACGGATTGCGTGGAATGGGAACGAGACATCTACAAATGGACGGTCGACCCTCGTGTCCTGTAATCTGGAAGTACCGTCCCTTATGAAACCAGGAAACGGTACGTCAGACCAACGCTCCAGCAATATGGATGTGCCTATTGTTGAGAGTTTGGAGGTTACTGGCAGCACCGAAGATGCCCCAAACCAGACCCCTTCATTAGTAAATAACAACGGGAAGCAATTGCAAAGTAATGCCAAACCCAATCGAGTTCAAGGGCGTGCGCATGGAGACAAGACCACCAAAATGCTCCTCGCAGTAACCGTCTTTCTCATTGTAACCTGGTTACCATACGTCGTAGTTTTCTCTTTACCCACGGCTACCTATTTCTACCTTGTCACAGAGATCACCAATAAGCACGTGGTCTATTTCATCACTCGCATCCGGGGATTTAATCACATGATCAACGCCTTTATTTACTGGACGGTCAACCCTCACTTCAGGGATGATGTGCAGAAAGTTTTCATCCGCCTGAAAAACTTGACCAAACTAAGATTTTAAACTCATCGTGGAAAATATCATGATACCTACCAGAGCCCCCCCCCCAAAAAAAAAGCCCAATAGAATAAATATTTTTAAAAATCCACGAATATTAAATGATAAAACATTGATATGATATATCTAAGTGTTCCAGTGGAACTTAGACATTCTAGAAACCAACAGTTTTGCTAAGATTCAAGGAAGCGAAAATCTGCATGATCTGTATGGTGAAACCGGTATCGCCGACATTCTTGGGATATTATTCTTTGTTGAAAAGTGCTGGGATGATTGTCAGTCGATATCCCCCCACCCCTTCCGGAATTTCGGCCAATATTGGCCTAAATATGCAACAAAGTTCGGGTAAATGAGGTAATCAAGAGGATTTATTTATTTTATTCATTCATTTATTTATATACCAACTTATTATTATCATCATTATCTCTGTTAATAATATTTTTTTTTGGGGGGGAGAGGGGTCCTGCATTTATATATTCCCCTTGATTAATGCGAATAGATAATTATTCTTATTCTTATTGGCGTCTCTATGATTGTCAGTAATGCCCTTGTAACTCCATCAATCCCCATGTAAATCTAACCTTACCTTTTCAGTCTAGTTCACAAAAATAAACCAGAGACAGAGAAGGAATATGCCCTACACTGCAAAAACTCCGGTGTTGATTTAACACCAGCCTGGAATCTATATATGTCCACACCAGAGAAGTATGACACCAGTTTGGAATCAAACCGATATTGTTTGAATACTAATCGGTTTTGCATAAACACGTTCCTGGTGTTAGACCAAAACAAAACTGGTGTTGTTTAACACTTCTTTGGTGTGGATATATATATTTCGGTCTAGTGTTAAATCAACACCGGAGTTTTTGCAGTGCGTATCGCCTGTATGAAATTTCCCTGATTTCTTTCTGCTCACTGATAGAACTTTTTTTTTTCAAAATAAAATTCAAAGAAATATTTTTATAAGCCTATTGGTAATGGGAAAATTTCCTAAATAGCGCAAAGTATCCAAAAATGTTCACACTGAAAATATTTGCCTAATTTCACCCCTGATTCCTGATTTGAATGGAAAAATGATTAAATATTTCTCTTAAGCAAACGTAATTTTCTTGTTCTGATTTTGAAAAATACAATTTGCTACTAATTGTGGAATCGCTTAATTTGCTTTCAGACATCACGTATTCTATTCTGTCGCCTTTTCTCTTAATTCAAAGTCATCCTTGTTGCTGCCGTACAATGAATTTTTATCACGTTTTCCTCCCGCGGCTGTGACGGTTGGAATAAGTGTTAGGTAGGTTAAATAAAAGTATTAATGGAGAGAATACAATGCGTCAAATTTTAATTTTCCCATCTGGCACACTTTGACATTTTTATATTTCGAAACACGTTTTTTATTGCGCAATATTTAAAAAAAAAAGAGAAGAAAACTTACACAAAATCAGCTGTACGTACATATACCTAGAAGCCTATTATTACTATAATCAAGATAGAGCGATGTGCTTTCGCCAACTTCCGATTTAAGGACTAAATTTGTTTTTAATAAACAAAAACAATTGACATTAACAAAATATACACATAACATTACCACCCAAAAAAACTATTACAAGTAGAGTTCATTATTAGACATAATAGACACATATATAAGGAAATTGTTCGTCTTCAGGGGGGGGGGAGGAAATGAAAATAGAAAAAAATACTTTATATTTTGTTACGGCTGTACTCGCAGCTACACACTAAGAAATAAAGGTTTAAAATTGAACCCCGAAAGGTTGATGCAAAATCAGCACATATGGGTTCAAAAACTGAACCCCTGATTTGGGGTTCAAAAATTGATCTCTGCGGTTGGGGTTCATTTTTGCACCCTGCGGGTTCAAAACTGCACCCCTAGGGATTCAATTTAAAATTAAGGTTGCAGTTTTGAACCCGCAGGGTGCAAAAATGAACCCCAACCGCAGGGTTCAATTTTTGAACCCATAGGGTGCTGATTTTGCATCAACTTTTCGGGGTTCAATTTTGAACCTTTATTTCTTAGTGTTTATATTACGTCCGCTGCAAGTCTTGCACTACTCATACCTAGATTCACTCGAGTACACACCAATTTACTACTCAATAAAGTCATATTTCACTAAAACTGTAGCCAGATACACTGTAGCAAAACAGGCTCCTTTTTATTCAGTAACATTTTAGTCTCTCTACAAACGTATAATTATAGGTTAATCGATCCTCTTTATTACCAATAATGATCTCAAAAGGTATATTTTAAGACTTTATGGTGAAATAAAATCTGAAAGAAAGGTAATTATTTTAGAGAAATGAGGAGGGAACGAAGACGGAGAACAATGCAAGAGGTGAAATGTTCATGTGAAAATGATGTACAGCAAGGAGCGTAAATAGATCGCTAGGCATGCTTGTATTATAGCTTAAAAATAACTTAAACATATATATTAATGTAAATTAAATGTAGTATTTTTGGATTGTGCCATTGTTTACATGTAGCTTGATATTATGTTTTCGTGTACACACTAAGAAATAAAGGTTCAAAATTGAATCTCGAAAGGTTGATGAAAAATCGGCACCCTATGGGTTCAAAATTGCACTTCTAACTTTTAAACTGAACCCCTAAGGATGCAGTTTTGAACCAGCAGGGTGCAAAAATGAACCCCAACCGCAGGGGTGCTGATTTCGCATCAACCTTTCGGGGTTCAATTCTGAACCTTTACTTCCATTTAGTGTGTATAGACAATCAGCATTGATGTATGCCTACGTTTGAAAATAGATAGATCAAGTAAGGCAGAAAATATCATCGTAAAAGTTCAGAGAAGATAAATGGGTTCTTTTTAAACGTTGCTCGTGCTAATGACCGGTGATAATGGTTTGTGTATTCCTGGGATAGTATAATGAAGCTACTCTTTGTTACAAAGGTTGTTTGTACGAGGTTTCCTTTGAGACAGAGAGTCATCGCTTGGCTCAGAGACGAATACATTAATACTAATATTTATGCCCCATGCATTTTAGCGACAATAGATGACTATTCTATTCAACTGTATTCTCATTAGCACTTGTATGATCATTATTATGTCGTAAAACTTATCAGAGCGAACATCATCATTGACAACATGATGATCATTTTGTTTGATTAGCAGCACATCTGAATCGAACATGCGTAAAACCATTTAAGTTTTATCTTTGCACATTTTAAATTTCGATCCTTACTTTGTTATAATTGTCATCATTGTACATACGGACAAATAGTTTCGAATTATGTTTGTTAGTATCTTGTTTAATTGAGTTCTTTTGAGAGTAAGAGCTTCACTTTGTTCAATATTTGAATAATATCGCCTAGTTGAAATTACATTGTATGCATATTCGATACACGCAAATTGTGACTGATGCAAACATAAAAAGTAAATACTTATTTGCATTTATAAAAAAAATACCTTGTTTCTCCCACATATATCAAATTGTAACATTATTTGACTTTGTGCAAAATATATTTTGGATAATGTATTCAGATTGCAGAAAAGAGCTGCTCGCCTTTAATATTTATTTCCACTCTGCTCCATTATTTTACAGGCTCAAACTATTGACTGTGTGATATCATGAATCTACAAATTTGTTTTTTTTTATTTATAGATGTAAACATCATCTAGACACTCTCATATTTCTGATGAGGAGAGGGTGTAATTTAGATTTTCATTCTTGTGGAACTCGATCTACCAATGATTTTCATTTTCCAAAGGTTTGAAAGATTAATATGTACTGTACCTAAGATGTGGAGTTCCTTACAAAAAGAAATGAAAAACTCATTATCACTCCATTCGTGCAGGTGTAATTTCAAAAAGTACCTGACAGGTACCATTTATTTCTTGAAAATTAGTAATAATGGTGCTAATAGACAGTTCTTGTATAGCGCATAATACATTATTAATAACGTCTCTATGCGCTTCTAAAGAAAGGACTTGGATATTATTTCACCAGCTTTAGCTCAAGCAGCCTCCAGAGCTCGGCATTTCAAGGAATAAATAAATCCTGCCAGGTATCCATTCACCTCACCTGGGTTGAGTGCAGCACAATGTGGATAAATTTCTTGCTGATGGAAACTATGCCATAACTGGGATTTGAACCCATGACTCTCTGTTTCAAAGTCCGTAGACTAATCCATTGGGCTACAACGCTCCACAATGATATCGTTTTAATATGTAACGCTGTGCGATATCTTTATGATTGTGTTGATTTTCTTTTTAAAGTTCCGAATGAGAGCCACATTCACATTGTATATATTGTTAAGATATATCTATGTTGATTGCACTAACCTTGTTAACAGTCCACTTCATGTTGGGTGCCTGATTTAAGACTAATTTTGTCTTCTTTTGGCGCTCCCACAATAACTCTATTAGTAATGAAAATAAAAATAATAAAAAGATAATTATCACCGAGATGATTAGGATTGTCGTCTTTCCTTGTCTCAGAATACATTAATTCGAATTTCAGTGAGTATTTTAAAAACAATTAAGAAAATTTTGTCCACACAGCACCCATCCACACACACACACACACACATAATGTTTTAACCAAATATTAAGGACATTTCGTCAATGAATAAAGTTTACGAGGCAAAAAAAGGAAGAAAAAAGGTCTCCCCTTTCAAGGGGGGGTGCACTTCTGTTGTCATAATAATGTACCGTTTCGAGTAATAAGTAATGTATACATGTACATGCATCATGTATATATATCATATGATTATTATGTTATTTATCTTACACATCATGTTTATTATGTATGTATATATGTGTGTGTGTGTGTGTGCGGGTGTGTATGTGTGTGTGTATGTATGTATATTATGTATAGATATATATGTATGTGTGTGCGGGTAATTGAAGGCGTGTCTGCCAGGGTGTGTTGATGCTTGTGCATGGTATGTATTCCCGAAGAGAATACTATGGCAAGGATTATGATGTCCTTTCTCAGCACGCTCTTTTACGGCCCAAGACCCCCTAGAACTGGATATGCTTATGACATCAAAAATAAAAAAGCAGACACGGCCTACATGTATGTTCTTTCGTGCGATCTGAGGATAGTGTTAATACATTTTCGGGGTACTATGATACTGTAGAACGGTTTTAAAAGATGCACAGGTGTAGGCCCTACAGATTCGTGACGTTTAATGGCAATGCATGCATCTCGGGTATTCACGATGCTAAAGAAAAGCACTCGATACCGCGCGCTAGTCACATTGAGTTGACTTGCCTTTAAGACCAGGATTCCGTAACACAAAGGTTATTGATTGATCTTACGCTTTGGTTTTCACGATTGATTGTACATTGTAGTCAATGCAAACAGTCGTAGAAAAATGTTCTACGATCATTGCTAAGTTTTGTGTTACAGGCCCCTGGTCACAACTCCCGAACTTTGTTAGAGCGTTCGTTGAACGGTAAGGAGAGAGGGGCCGAGTTTCGACAAAGCTGAGTCACCGCGTACAAAATGGGATTTAAAAAAAAAATCGAAAACACGGGCGTTGCTTTAGCGGTACACCGCTGAAGGCGGTGTTGGCTTAACGGTAGCAAGCGTTGATTTAGCGGTGACGCGAGCTTTGATAGAGCGACGTTCTGCGCATGCGGGCGTTGGCTCGACGGGGGTTTAAAGTTATAGCGGCATACCACTATTGACTACGGAGCTAAACGGATCGCTTTGATAGAAGTTCTAAAAGATTCCAAATGGACTCGGGCAAAGCTGGCGACGCAAAGGTGGTCCAGTGTTCAAGATTTCTGCATTGGCCTACGCTGTTAAAAAAACCCTGATTTTACAGGGAAAAAATAGGATTTTGCAGAAAGCAATAACAGAATCATTCTGCAAATTTATAAAACAGGATATTTTTTTAAACAATTGAACTGAACAGTTCTGTGTAATATGGGGAAAATTGTGTTTTCTTTAAGGAAATTTGTAAGACTCCATACACCAAATACCAATTTGCTGTAATTTTACACGATATAATGTAAGATTACGCAATCTGGTAAGATTACAGGCGTTCTCGAGACTCTGCTGCAGGAACTTCTTTTATTTAGGGATAAATTTTCTAACAGTGTAGGGGCCCCAAGCGTCCACAAACTTGCGTCTAGCGGTGCCAAACTTTGACTGGGCGTTGTTAGAGCAACGGTGAACTTTGCCGGAGCGGGAAATTGCCCGCTCCTCGATCACCGTTCGCAATATTTTGTGCAGCTCGAAACTTTCGGAGCAATTGCAGGGACCATCAGCGGTGGCCGAGCGTGTACAGCGTTGGCTGAACGGGGACCAACGTCTGCTAAACAGTGGTGAAAGGTAACAAGCGGTGATAATTTTTTTTTCACCGCCGTCGGAACGCTCATGCAAAGTTCTGGCAGTGTGAACAACCTTAAAGTCTTTAAAAAATTGATCTGAAATACCGCAAGAGGGAGCTGTCTTATAAGAGAGTCAGTGGACATTGGAGCAGGGTAAGGACTAGAAGGGGACGCTACCTTGTGGTATTTATCTATCTATCTATCTATCTATCTTGGGGCAGAAAATTCGAATACATTCCATTTCATGTGGTAATCAAGGCAAAGACAATAATGATGTAAATAAATATTAATAGGGTTGCACCGAATTGCAAATTATATAAATATATGTAATTTTAATTTCATTTATTTATTTAATTATTTGGGGGTTACTTTTTATTGAAATGAACTTGACTTAACACTAGGGTAACCTGTTAATGTGAGATCTATAGAATTATACAAATTTGAAACTAGCGATCTGTACTAACGAAATTGTGGATATATGGCAGGTTGGAAACAATTTGATGCCGATAAAATCTTGTTTATGCGTTGCTGCCATCTTGTGGCGAGTTAATTCCATTTTCTCGTTTTTCACAATTCTTTGGAAATGTCTCATACTACTTGCCAACTATTTCTTAAACTATTCAAGTGCATGTGGTCAAAATGATGACTCTATATTTGCAGGGGAAATGTAACAAATAAGACCACAGCTGTGCGGACAAAAAAATAACAAATAAAAATGCAAAAAAATAGTGAATAAACGTTGTATATATTAAATTTTAGCAACATTTACAGAAAATATCATCTTAAGAAAAATAACTTTGTAGGCACCCTAGTAACGTATGATTTAAACCAATCCCTATTCTCATTACCGACTAGATCTACCATGCAGATAAAAAATATGTTTTCCCTTTTGACATTTAACTTTAAATATAGACATTCATAGCGCTATTCAATTAGACATTCTTTTGATTTTCACCTATTCACTCCAAGAAGTGCCTGAGCCCATAAATCTATAAAACATGTAGGATCGAACATTTGGAATTCATTATCTTTACGTATACGAATTTTCAACAATAATTCATTCAAGAAGAATATGAAGGATTTATTTCTCTCAGAATACTGTAAATTATATTTTGCAGGTACTTTTCATTTTTGTGGTCAATGATAATTTTTTTTGTATTCAAGATGCAAATGTCTATATCTTAGCATGCTATCGGGGCATTATTTCAGCTTGTGTTCTAATTTAGTTTTTATTTTATGAATCATATTTCAAATTCATACGAATTACTTACCTGTGATAGAATTTCAGGGACTGTGCGCTTCAAACATATTTTGTTTATGCTTTAATAGTTCCTATTACGTGTCTTTATCAATGTGACATTATACTTTGCCACTTTATTTTTGTTGTGCATTGTGAAAACAAAATCAAACAAAGAAACCCTTTAAAATCGTACATGGCGTACCACCACAATGCCAATATACAATACTTTGTATCCAGGTTTTGTGCTTCCAGGGGCCTGTTGCAGAAAGAGTTGCGTTTAAACGCAAGTCAAAAAATCAAACGCAAGTCCCAAATGCGCGCTGTTGATTGGTTGAAAATCAAGTTGCGCGTGATTTTTAGAGTTGCGATCGATTGCAACTCTTTCTGCAACGGGCCCCTGGAAATAATATTTGAAGTTACAATCTACGTGTTGGGTAAACAAGGGAAACAACAAGATTTATCTAGATATCAAGATAAAAATTTATCGATGAAAATCTTAAAAGACACTCTAAACGTTGAAACATATCATTTAAGTATTTATCTTTATAAGCGAATGTGGCATTACAAGTGGTACCCTTAATATCCGTTGATGCCTTGTGGATTTCGAATGTTACTTTTGAGAATATTGATCGCCGTTTTGCGGTAAGGTTAAACAAGCACGTTTTTTTAAATACTCGCTATATTAGCCGTTGAGCTGCATTTCATCGAATTATTTTAATAAATTATAAAAGATGAAATAAATGCCACCGAAATTTAAGGTATGCAAATTAAACGAAAGAAGAGATAAAGCTATATTTTAGCCCATTAAACATTAACTTACAAATCATCTGATGATCGAAAATCAAAGGACAAACTTAAAATTACTATCCTTTTTTTTGAGGGGGGGGGGGGGTATCGCACGCTCCATTTTCAGTTAATATGACTGGTCGTGTGATCCAGTGGTTAGAGCATTGGACTCATTATTGCAAGGTTGTGGGTTCGAATCCCCACTCTGTCATTGTATCCACTTTGATAAAAAGGTCCAAGAGTAATATCTGTCGTCTATAAGGTCATCCACTATGACTGATTAACCTAGACGTAAAATGTTTCCTAGGTAATTGGTTACATACCAGCTTGGCGTTTACCAGCAAAAATGCTGTCCCGCCGAGTTCCTGTGGGAGTTACCACAAACAGAAACAGTGAATTATCATCTCAAAGATTACCCATCCTCCAACGAATTAACGTGGGGGTAACGAAGGAAAGGTCAGCAGGCGACTATTTCATCATTCATCTTTCTATCTGTAAACAGAAGTGTAAACTGAAACCTTGATCAAACAAAATACTCATATTTCAAACTTCCAATGGAAATGCATTCATTCTACAAACGTAAACACGTTCAACATAATATCAAAAAGTTTAAAATAATAATAATAATGATAATGAATACTCGTTGTTGACCTAATGATGTAAGTGGAAATGGTGCTTTATTAGTGTTGTAGCAGTATACATGTAAGTAGTAGTATAGTAAAGTATAGTAGTAGTAGTAGTAGTAGTATAGTAGTAGTAGTAGTAGTAGTAGTAGTAGTAGTAGCAGTAGTAGTAGTAGTAGTAGTAGTAGTAGCAATAGTGGTGATGGCAAGCGTAGCGCGTTGTATATATGCAAGGGTAAGTATTACCGAAAGTGCTCAAATTTATTTTCTGAACACCCCTCTTTTTTCTCATGTCTTGTATCCCCTTTTCTTCTCTTTAAACTTCTAGGAAGTCCCCTGTGGTGTCGCTCCTATTGCTTGTATCGGAGGCGGCGTAACGTCACGTTTAGTCTGTCAAACAAAAGATGCATCTCCATTTTAATATTTTCCAGCTTTTAATCGGTACTTCTTTGACAACCTTCCTGGGTTATAGTCTTCTGTATTTAAAAAAAAAAGAGGGTGACGTTTTCTTGAAAATGCAAACGGCGAAAAAATGAATTACCTCAACTTCTTAGTACCGGTCGCTTTTAAAAAATATTTATTTATCGTAACATTTAACCGAGAATTCATTGTAATTTTGAACTTCCTGTTAAAACCGTAAGATTAGTAATTTTTCTTCATTTTTTTTTAATTATGGAATATTCTTGAATTAAATTTACATAAATTCTTAATAGATAATTCAATATTCAGCCAAATGACTAGAATTTTCATGCCTACAAAATAAAATCTTTTGGACAAGTGTTTTATGTCAACGCCTACCAAAGCCTTCCCCTATTTTATAACCATTTAATTTAGAGGCCACCAGGAATGGGGATGCCAAAATCATAATGTCTGCTTGGAATGGCGAACATATTTAATGTATAGCACTTCTAATTTCTCTCCAGCCTCTGACGGAATAAAGTCTCCAAGCAAGACTCCACCAAGACTCCAAGGGGTATACACAACCACGAGCACGTAAAGTAAATGTAGTTTGGTTCACCTACTACCATCAAAACACACATCATAATATTATGTGCTTTATGTCAACAAAGCGTATCCACATGACTTCCACCTGACTGACAGAACTATGTAAACACACGCTCTCGACATTCCCTTTCTCCTTCAATATCAAGATCATAAGTCTTTCACACTGCGAGGGTTAGGACGGACAAAATGTTCTCACCGTGTGCCGTATGCATGGTAGAAGAAATTGGGTCGGACAAAACATCCGACACAAATGTATGCCTCCATCACTTTGTATTTGCGTACAGTAAGGACTGACTAAAAGCTTCTTTTTTTTGGGGGGGGGGGGATGTTTCATCAAGATTTATGTGGGACTTAGAATCTCACTTGAATTCTAGCTGCGTGCGGAATATAACGCATCATGGCAATGGTCAGATCATTCACACAGGACGCGCATGTACCGCCTATCCACCAATCAGATTACGCGTTAAATATCATTTGCGCGTTGGCGCTTAACCAGGATTCTTATTGATCCCCTACCCCCCCGAGACGCTTCCCAAAATGTATTGGTCGGCTCTGGCATGAGCTGAATCCTCTTTGCTCAGCCAAAAGGAATTGGTTTGTAAGAAACTCCTCTTACATAAAATGGTATGACAATTTCAATAATCATAATTGGATATGGAATACACATTGTGCTAAAGAAAGAGAAATCCCACCCCCCAAAAAAAAAAATATTATATGCGTCAAAACATATTCTTTTTTTAATATCTTTTAAATTGAAACAAAAATCATTAAATCACAATATTTAAAAGTATATATTGCTCGACGTAAGTATAAATTACGTAAACAAAAAGTGAATAATCTTGGCCGAACAATGGCTAGAAGCAAGGGCAGTCTTTTTTTTTTAAATTATGTGTTTTATTGGTATTCAAAATCACATATAATCACAATATTTACAGGTAATTGGAATGATTTGAAACAGTTCAAAAGCAGTAAAATCACAAAACAAAGATGATTTAAAAAGAATAAATGGAAAAAAATAAAAAGGGTGACATAAATCAAAATAAAACATTAGACGATACAGGTTACTCTATAGGGAATACACATCGAGATGAATTTACATGTATAATCATTTGTAGCATATTACTCTGTGCATTGTACAAGTCTCAATTTAAGATACAAAAACACATAAAAAATTTATGAGAATGGAAAAGGGGGAACTACCTGTATCTAAAATAAAATTGATTTGATATATGATTTTTATTTTAGATACCAAGGGCAGGCTTCACAATCACAATTAAGTTTCAAACCTGTTTTCCAAAAACCTCTTGCCGGAAATCTCGCATATAAGAATGTCATTCTTAAAAATATGAACTTTTTTATTTGATATTGCCTGAAAATATTGTGCATACTCTTAAATATGCATGAAGTAAGATTGTTGCTACAAAATTTTCGTCATCCTCGTGCTACACGCAAAATTGATTATCATACGAATGGTTCGTAAGAAAATCTGTAGACATTTAACAAATTACCTGAAAAAGTCTACCTCTATTGTACCAGGGGTCCGTTGCAGAAAGAGTTGCGTTTAAACGCAAGTCAAAAAATCAATCGCAAGTCCCAAATGCGCGCTGTTGATTGGTTGAAAATCAAGTTGCGCGTGATTTTTAGAGTTGCGATTGATTGCAACTCTTTCTGCAACGGGCCCCTGATCAGATATCAATCCATTTTCGCTATACACCAAACCAGATGTTTTTAAAGTGTAATAATGAATTATCATTTCATGGCATTACAATAATTATCAGTGTCAGTTTAGAAATATAACGTTGTCTTCTCAAAACTTTTATCAAACAAATAAGTATTACATTTTGTGTACTAGCTTTCTAACAGTAGCACGACTGCGCTTTTTGGAACGGAATAAAAAACCCTTTTTGGCGTGCTATAAATGTATCTATTATGATCACTATACGAATAATTACATGTATCAGTCAATAATGGATTGCCCGTTTTAGCTAGCAGCTGTTTTTCAAAAGAGTTCAATAATTAAATCAATCGGAGGGAAAACTACGCATTTTTTGTTAAAAGCTCTGCATGAGTTGCTTGATTAGAAAGAAATATATAATGCAGAAGACAAAGCGTCATATAGGTCACTTTTCATTTTCTAAAAATGTCACGCCCCCACGGTGTTTACAAATACCAGCTAATTTCTTAAATGAGCTATCTTGGTCAGAAATATGGTGACATTTAAAGGTTACCTGCCAAGTTTCACATGTCTTGTTGGTAAAGGTCGAGCGAAAGTAAACTTGCCAACAAGAAAAAACAAGAAAGTTTGTTTACTAAGTAAAATCAGCTGGCGTAATAAATGATGTAGCTAAAAATTGATCAAGGGTTTCTTCACAAAAAGTGTGGGCGAAACCGGGCCCTCAGGAGACTCATAATTATGAAGTAAGAGCTTTGGTCTTGTTCTCTACGAAAAACAACAGAAATGTCAAAGAATATTTACATGGATGAACTTTCAGAAATACCGCGACAAGTAAGGGAGTACTATAAATGCTATATTTACATGGATACATCTTAAAATAAAAAGTCGTTAGACGCCTCTCAGTCCATATCGTGTTTCTTTCTATTTCTAACTTCTGTATATTTTGTTATTCTTTATGCCCAAACTTTAATATCAAACATTTCATTTTTTTTGTATTTTCAGTAAGGATGAAAAACGCCGAAAAGTGCATCTATACACAACAAAAAAAGTAAGTCCCCCCTAAATCGAATTGCTGTAACTTTTGAACCGAATTAGTTTGAGATATGATATTTCATAGGTGGTTTTCTGCACTCATTAAGCAAACCCTGAGGAAAAATGAAATCGATCGGTTGAGTCATGCATGAGTAATTAAAGATTGAATTAAAAATGACCATTTTTAAAAGTCACAAGAGTCGTTTTTCAGTTTGTTCAAATACAAAGTTGGGCAAAAGTTGTTTTCAGGTGAATTTTATTGTGTTATGCTGTTTTACTATCCATCATTCAACCACTTCAGACCAGATTTTGAAATGGTATGTTCATGGTTGAGTGAACACAATGTATTGCAGGGGCTGCGGAAGCGGGGGGGGGGGGGGCTTCAGCCCCAACTTTTTTCCAAAAGCATGTACAAAAATGTAAAAACGACCACACGATTTTGATTTTTTGCATGATCAGCCCCCCCCCCTCACTTTTGGCCCAGTCTCCCCCCCCCACTTTGAAAACCGTTCAGCGGCCCCTGAATTGTGACGTATCATCATAGGGGTTTATGGTAGTATCCTCTACAACTTGTTAAATCATGTTAAAATTTGAAAATGTTGGTGGCTTCCCCGATTATAGGCCCCTTCCCCTATTTTAAAATTCTGGATCTACCACTGATTTGTCCATACATTCAACTGATCCTGAGAAATTGTTAGGAAAAGAATACATTTATGCAGTATAAAGAGTATTAATTCCTAAGTTTTCGATTGTGCTCGCTCAACCATGAAAATGTTTAAAATTCGGAAAGTATTTGGTGATAGAAATGATGGATGATAAAAACAACAGCAATTAAAGTCACATTTGAAACCGAATTTGCCCCCAATAATCACTATATTATCCTTTAAAATGCGTATGTGACATTGAAAATACCAATTTTCCAACTTTGATGCGTGCTCACTCATCCATAAATAAACGAATCGATTTCATTTTTGCACAGAATTTTGCCCATAGGTTGATAAACATTACTGCCAAACGACATTGCTAAAGACAGCCTTGAAAAAAAGTTCCACCATATTGAATAAGGGGTTACTTATTCGTAAACATATGCACCCATAATGTACACAAGTCTATGAGAGAGGAAGTCCAAATTTTGAAATGAGGGTTTGTTTCATGGACGGTTTTTGTTACTTCTGCCAACAGTTATTTCATGAAACTTCGCACATTGCTTCAGAGTAACACTATCCAAAAGGTGCGCACACCAAAATAACCATTCGATGCAGCACAGAGTGGGGCCAAGGCCTTGAACTTTCTTCTCATTTGCATAATTTTCGAGTATTGTGTGCTCACTGATGCGTTAAACATCGGGATTTTCACAAAAATTAAATCAAATGAACTATGCAAGGAGGTTTGTGACAGATATCCATAGTTACAAATTGCATTTTTTCAAATAACGTAAAAAAGAGCTAATCACATTCCACATGTTCATTCAAGCGTGAATGTTTAGTTAAACGCCTTTGAATCATTGAAGCATGTTAATTGATCATGAACACAACGAAAAAGTTCAGAAAAGATCATTTTCAGTTACCAAAATGAAACAATACTTGCCTATGATATTTGAAAATCGTATTTTTTGTTTTCAATAAATGTTCATTGAACCGTGAAACGATGAATACTGTTGAAGAAACTCTTCCCCAAAATAACTGTCATCATATTCAATCATTTTATTGATAGAAACCTGTAAAATATCCAATTATAGCAAATTCGGACTGGTGTTTATTCAACCGTGAAATTTAGCCAAAAAAGTTGTATCGTCTTTTAGAAAGTACCTTTTATAAGCCTTCTGACTATTTTTCATGATGAGAATGTGGAATTAGTTCCAATAAAATGGAATCAAAGTCATGATATTTTGCTTGTGACTTTTGAAAAGTGACATTTTGCCTTCTGACGGTGCTCACTGAAGCATGACGTAAAATACGTCCATAACATTTACTCAGAGGGTAGCTTATAAAATTACCTACACGCTCATGTAAAAATATATTAAAAACTCGAATTGGTTTGGAAATTATTGATGTTTGTTTAAGGGGGGACTTACTTTTTTTGTTGTGTATATTTGTAAAGCCCCTCACACCTTACCGGATTTCCTGAAATCTGCCTTGCGATGGCTGGCGAAAGGCATTTTTAAAATTCGTTTTCAATGGTATCAGATATTAAATCATATTTACCCTTAATGGTGGGTTTCGTACTGTCGTACACCTTCTGAACTAACAGCTGCGATTATTCAAATTCGCGCGGATATTCTTAAAATGTTTGAAATTTCCCGACGAATTGAAAAATCGTTGGTCATCATCTGTTTGAATTCGCATCTCTTATTCAGTCTGCGGTGATCGTTCGTTTACCGCAGACGAAAATCTGAGATTATACATTTATCCTCAAAATTCAGAAACACTACTCCATTCCCTGCCTTATCTACTGATAATGTTTCACTGAAGAGCAGTGAGTGAGTGCGTGACTTTGGTGTAATGATCGACAACAATCTTACACTTCAAGGTCATATCAAGCAAATTAGCAGGTCTGCGTTATATGGTATTTTTAAAATTGGAAGGATTAGGAAGTTACTTGACCGACCCACAACTGTTAAACTAACACATATATTTGTTTTCTGTCACCTAGATTACTGTAACTCAATGTTTCCCAACCTCCCTCATACATACCTTGTTCCACTTCAACGGGTTCAAAACTCTGTCGCTAGATTAGCATCCCTCAGTAGGAAATCCGAGGACTTCCGAGCATACTCAAATTCTGCGTTCTCTCGTCGTACATCACCGTATCTCTTTCAAAGTTCTCCTTCGCACCTACAACATTCTCCATGGCCAATCCCCAAAATATCTTACAGATCTCATTTCCTCACGCTCTAGTACGTCCTCAAGACCTCTCCGTTCGTCGTCTTCAATGCTGTTAACTCCTGGACCTCGAACCTCTACAAAGTATGGTGACCGTGCTTTTTCTTCATCTGCCCCTTCCCTTTGGAATAAGCTACCATCTTAAGATTCATAATGCCAACTCTATGAATCAGTTCAAAACCCTACTCAAAACCTACCTGTTTAATATATGATTCACATTTGTTGGTCGGTCAATTGGAGGTGCACACCAGCTTTGATTATTGGTATAGTTGTATTAGCTGTGTCATTATACCCTGCCACATCGTTTTTTTTCTTTCCTAAACCCAAGTACAAGCCATAAACAGAACCATGTGCGCTTAGAAACACCAGTAGTAAGCGCCTTATAGATGTTATGTATTATAATTATTATTATCGTTCGTGTTTTATTGTCGCACATAGTCCCTCATCGTGCTTTTGCCAAAATGGGCCGATCTTTGAAGAACCTTATTAACGGAGCAACACGATGACACAAACGTACAAGAACGCCCGATCTATTCCCTCGTCTTCGTTTCTAATCGCACACCATATTAAACCGTTGCTCACTGTTTGTTCGTCTTGTTGGGTTATATCAACCCTTCACTCGCCTTCGGCTGCAATTCTACTCAAAGAGGTGAACCAAAAAAAACCGATATCCTGCGCATGTCATATCTATCCTTCGCTTACCGTTCGTTGAGAAAATTTGACAATACTTACATAATTGATCGCATGATTTGACGGAAATTGTATTTGAATTCATTGAATTCGCGTACATTTCGTGCATTTTTCCCATTCGTCACACTTCGCTCGATTACATTCGTTCAGGTGTGAGGGAGCTTTTAAAAACACAACCCGCGAACGAACAACACACCTTTTCTACTTTATCGCTTCCCCTTCTGCCCTTATCGTCTTTCAAAACAAATTTCAGCCTGTATGGACATCCTTAGCGGAGTCATATACATGTATGTCCTACATCATTTGCACACAACGTTACCACGAATGAGCATTCCCATTTATTTGGACATATTGAATGTAAGGAAGAGAGCACTTTGCATAAGTACCGTGGCTAGGGAGCGACCCCCGAACTTCCATGTGTCTCAGACCACTCGGCCACGACACCTGTTCATGTTTATGGAATCATTTTTTATAAGTTTGTGTCCCATCTAAAATGTGACTAAAATAAACTTTCATCCTTTGGAAGTAAATTCTTACCTTCAAATAAGAACAGTGTTCAATATGGCAATCTTATATACGATCTTATAATCTTATATGACACTATTAATTCCATCAGTATTACTATCACTGAGGGATGGTTCTTATATGAAGGCACGATTTCATGCTGATAACTATCGGGAGGGAATGTTCCCTTAGTTTTTGCGACAGTCCCACCAACGAAACCGATTGCAAACCTGATCCCCGGCATGTCATTGGTAATAACGTGAAAGCTTTGGTCGGTAGGGAGCTGGTACCATGAGTGTGACTGCGGCTTTTCTTCAACATGTAGCTGAAGATGGAATGATGACAGAAGCGCGCTACAGACCCTTCAGGAAGCATGTCAATATTTGAAGAGCACTTAAAAGCACTCAACCCTCAACCAGAACACGGAGAGACCCCAGTAGAGATCTGTACATGGACATCATCGTAAGATGGTGTCTGTCCATTTTTTGTCCCTGCTCATGATGGAAAATGTTGGATGGTTTTCCCACTACTGGAAGGTCTGGTTCTGCTATAACATGCGTAATTTGTGTCCAGACAGACCCAAGAAAGACCTCATTATTTCCTTAAAGAAGTTACCAGGCGGGAATTTCGTTGATGTTGAACATGAATGGAACATGAATGTCAGTCGTGAATACAGAAGGTACCAGCGAAATATGTAGAGAGGAGGATCGAGCAAGAAAGGGAGAGAAACATATATTGATAGCGTGTGTGTGTGTATGTGTGAGAGAGAAAGGGGCGGGTGCGAAAGTGCGTTCTAGCATGGAACTAACTGGTAGCTTCATGGTTCTAGTGAGAGGCAGAGCTTATTTTGCTATTTTTAGCGAATGGGATGCTACAACAAACATTGAAACGAAAAGGGGAATTTAAATTTAAGAAATATAATTCATTCTGATTTTATTTTTCTTTCTTTCATTTTTTGTTGTTGATATGCAGGTATCATGGCATTCAAGTTAGATTCCACCCCGGAGGGAGGGGGTGGAGAGATCACTGCCTTTGAAGAGTGGACAACATCCGCGAAAATCGTCCTGAAATAAAAAGGTATCTTAAAAGAAGATTCAAGGCAAGGTCTCTAGGACAAATGCCCCAGATCTGAACACTCCAAACACATGCGTTCCGCAACAAAGTACCTGCGAAAACCTAAAGAACGGTCCATGCCAGGGACCGCGGAACGGTTTTCAAATGTTTTTTGGGGGGGGGGCTGAGCCAAAGGTAGGGTGGCTGATCATGCAAATAATCACAGTTGTATGGTCATTATGGAATTTTAAAACCGCGCCCCCAGCATGCAGGTTCGAAATGTTTATGCGAGTTTTCCCACAGGCATATGCTAAGGTGAACATTTTCATTTTCATATGAACGCGGGGGTTCTAATCTCATTCAACGACTGGACTTGGAAAGGCAACTGGGTGGGGGGCAACTGATGAAAGCACTACTTGTGTTGTGTTTTAATTTTGTCACTTGTTGGGTTCAGTTGGTATTGGGTATTCGGATCCGCAGATGGGCTTACCATCGGTCCTCTGGCAATCGGTGCAAATTGCATACTCCATCTACCGATGAAAAACACCCCTATTATTTATTTATTTATTTATTTTGTCGCGAATGGTGTCCAGTCTTTAATTGCAGTGAACCCGGGGATTCTACCTTTAAATTCAGAGTCTGCCTTAACATGCCCCAACATTCTCTCCCTTCTTTCCCATCTCCCCATCTCTTTCTCTTACTTTCTTTTTAATCTTTGTCTCCCTTCTGTCGACTACACACATGCACCCCCACGCACCCTCCCACGCACCCACACACACCCTCGTGCATCCTCCTTCAAGCTCTCGAACAATACACTACTCATGGAAATCAGAAATGACAACAGGAACCAATGGAGCATATGATTGCGTGCATTAGTGTGTTTGGAGTGTGTGTGGGTGTGTAGGGAAGTGGGTATGCTAATTGGTGTGCGTGTGTGAGTGTTACGTTAATTTGGGTGTGTGTAAAACTTTTGAGTTTGATATTCTCTTATTTGTTTAGTCATCATTTCCCCCAATTACGGCGCCGTGTATGAAGCATATAACTCCTTTTTTAAACAGAAAGTAGTGCAGAGACCGTCATATCACCTTTATCAGATTCATATCAATCATGGAACGTCATAAACATGAACAGAACACTGAATTTTGTAGCACAACAGCAAATGAACAAAACATGTGCACCTTTGATTTGAACCCTTTTAGTGTTATTGAGGCACCTACATGATGTACATGCACAGTAGGTGCAACGATTTACCTTTTACGCTAGAAAAGTCTCACATTCTTTAAAATGTATTTCTAGGGTAGCATCACAAATCGTGCAATGTTCGAACCTTACTTTACATCTTAAGAGGGCGAAAAAACTTATCTAGGCTAGTATTCTTTTCGTTAAACAACTTTGAAGATCAGTGGTTTGTTCTCTGATACAAGTGAAAATATGGCGCCATTCTGTCAATGAAATAATTCATAGACCTACAGAATACGGCAGACATCAGGAACTGGTCCTGTGGGTTGTGTCCACTGTACCAAACACCTCCCGCCGCAAGAATTTGGCGGTCAGAGGATAATTGAAGCTAATGGAGGTCTGAAATAAAATTGTCGAAAGGCGATGAAAGCATCCGCCACATCTGCGAGTTCCCTATACAAATCACTTCGAACACTTTTTGTTTTTAATGACGGTATTATACCAAAATATGATTTTCTAAAAAAATATGTTTTACAATGCAATAAAAGTCAAATAAAATCTCGACAGATGGGAGGAGGCAAGTGAATTGTGTGTAATAAGAATTGAATTAAACCGCATAATGGAAGCACAATCGCAGTGAGTGTTAAAAATGAAAATTTACCAAATGATGCCCTACAAAACGTTAAGAAGGAAAATTTCCCAAATCAATTCTAAAGTGCTAGAAATGGTTCAATGTATAAGACCCTTTCTTTTCGGTCGCAGGAAATGCGATCTAGAGCAAGAACACCCTAGTAAAACTCCAATATCTGCTATTTGTGTGTGGACCGTGCGTGTCTGCGTGTATCCGCTCAGAAGGACAACTTAATTTGTCACGGATGGATTCCTTATATTCTCGAATAATGTCGTTAGGGTTTGCCATAATGATGCGATTGTCAAGGACCGCGTTTCCGGTCGATCTTCTTCATTTCCTGAATTCATACGACAGGTTCTCCTTTCGACCACTTGAAGGGTCGAATGAAGAAAAAAAAACATAAAGTATAAAAGGGGATAGTGAGAGCGGAAGCAAATTCATCTCGTGTTTTGGATGTCTTCGTCTGGTATCTCTCGTTCTTCCTCAATAGCACGCATCAATATAGGGGTGTACAGTGAGTTTGGTCTTCTGACATGTCTAAGGGAAACATATTAAGGGGAAACGGAACTGACTCTGACTTCCAATCCTATCAATAATAAGAAGAAAAATGTAATATATCAGGGGTAAAAAATAAAAAAAGAGAACGATTGGGAGAGATGGGAGGGGTGTGAGTAAATTTTGAAGAAAAAAATAGAAATACACACGCACACACACACACACACATATTTTTTAAGCTGCTTATAGCAACCATGAGCTTCGAATTCATGGATTTTTTGGTCCGACGATCGGAGGGAAGGGGGGGGGGGTGAGAACAACCGTTCTATAGCCTCTACCAAATATGAAATTCAAGGGGCACGCTACCCCCCCCCCCCTCCCCGTTTTCCGATACCACCGCCAATGCGTGGTAAAATCTCGTCAATAAAGGTGCAACCCCCACACTTACACTCCAGTGTCTCATCGAGAACTGTTTTCCGTCTTGACAACAACCGCCGTGGTATTCCCACCCCATCAAATTTCATCAATCTACAAAAAATGCAAGTGGATGATAATATGAATAATATCAACCTACCTTTTACAGTATATAGAAAAGAGATGAAAATATCGTGGAAATGATACCACCAAACCTAACTTGTAAATTCCCCAAAATGATTACAAAAATATGTTACTTAATGAAGATAGAAATGCGCAACGATGTTTTTCAGGTGTCAACCATGCCACAAAACTTGGTAAAAAAACCCAATTTGGAAAGAAATAAAACTTATATACATCTATATAGATATATAAGATACATATGAATAGTCGTGATTAATTTGACTAAAGTGTTCGAAGTCAGGCATGATAATAGAGTTGAACAATGAAAAAAATACTAATGTCATACAGTTGAAACCAAGGGCAATTTCAAATAGAAATTAAGTATAGAGCAAAATTTTAATTACTTCGTATTGAGAGAGACATATAAACAATCCCCTCCTTAAACAAGTTGATTTTCAATAATTCTCGGCTCGGCGATATGGATCCTGCGATTACTAGGCCTTTATTAGAGCGATCCATCTGTTCCTGGAAAACAGACGTTTTCTTCAATTAAAACGACATATCCATCTGAAAGAGGAATCGCAGTAATGACCTACCACATGGCAGTGCTCTTGTACCCGTACTGTTTAGCGTCTACACCAACAACAAGATAGTGAACGAATCAACCATCTTCACTGATGACCCTGTTTGATTGTCAACTAATAGAGGGTTCTTTTCGGAATAAGTGTTGTCTTTTCCACTTTCGAAACCACGACCAGAAAGAAAAAGGAGTTGACCTTCAGGTGGAGTAGTATCTAGCAGGGAAAAATAAATCTAGTCAGTGCGTTAAAAAACCCTGTCTAGATATTTTATTAAGACAATGAATTTCCTCACGCAGGTGCTCAGTGATACGCGCATCACACCATACCTAAATGTTAATTTCTGAAATGTCTTAAGTCACACAGTGTGTATTAGATTGCAAGTATTTATATTGCGCACATATCCACCTTGTTAGGTGCTCAAGGCGCTCCTAGATTACCCGGCTAAGCTAGGCGTTCATAGCGCACACAGCTTTTTAAGGAATGACTTCCTACCGGTACCCATTTACCTCACCTGGGTTGAGTGCAGTACACTGTGGATCAGTTTCTTGCTGAAGGAAATTACGCCACGGCTGGGATTCGAACCCACGACCCTATGTTTCAATGTCCGAAGAATCCACTGGGCCACAAAGCTCCACGCGTATGCGTGTAGGCGTATGCGCTCTAGGGCTGCATTAAAAGTAAATCATCTAGTCATCATGCTTTCAGTGTGTCATCTTCCGGCCACGCCAATGGGAACACTCATATCGTATATTGCACTTGGTAACGAGACATTAATCCAGATTTAGCCCAAGGGTTTGTTTTAAAATCGTGGGTGTTTATTGTAAATTACACGATGCTATTAACTCACTTCATCAAAGTAATAGCTTGAGATCAATCCGAGTGGAATTGATTTTAAAAGGCACTAGGGAAGGGCATATATGAAAGCTGAAAAGGGATGCATCGTCCGAATTCTGAATCCATGCTACATTATCGCATTTCACGCCTACGAATGGATGGAAGGGCAAAAGTGTATCACGAGAGCTATAGTTCACCAGCCGATCACTCGCTTGACTGGTATCGATTCGCCGGGGACTTTCTTCATGATATAGTGTATACCCACGACTGGTTAGTAACCCCCCCCCCTTCATCTCACCGAAAACAAACACTCCTTCATTCTCATGCCCTTAAAATATTACTACCCACCGACTGCATCAATCAGTCTGTGCTCAGCGTTCACCGGAGAAACACTAAAAGACAGGTCTTTAATTTCGCGCTCCGATAGCCGTGTAAAATCAAGTGGATATAATCACCTTCCTAGTCTGGGATGCTGAAAGACATAATCTTTGTAAAAGGTGATCCGGCAAATCTGTGCGTTGCATATAAAACATTCAACTCTATTTGACAAACCACATTCTAAAAAGGGTCGCGGTTGCTGTGACTATTGCACTTTTGATATTTTATGAATGGAATCGAATGCTGCATTTCGATCTCATGTACCGTTGCGAATACCTCTCTTGATTCTTTATCGGAAATACCTGCATTTTTCTTAACGAATTGTAGAAGTCAAATTTTACGCCATGTGAGCAGACTGAAAAGCAAGTGACGCTTTTATTCTCCATTTCCCGTCAGATATTCCGGAGACGGCATCGTGGTGGAGCGAAAATCTGAAATATACGCTAAAAGCACGTACAGTGTTACATTTCATGCCAAAGGATAGCAAACCTGACAAAATGAAAGACGCGAGGTAGGAATGCAGAATTATTCACTTTGAGTTAATTCTTACGGCCGTTGGCTCTATAAAAAAAAGTAAAAACCGATGGTACCCTGGGAGAAGGGGTCTTCGTCTTTAGTAGATCATGAAGTAATCTGATGTTGAGCTACTGCTCGGAGGAGTCATTTAAAGCTCGGAAGCACCACCGCAAGCCTTATCACTTTATGCTTACCCCTCGCGGCGGAGTTTAGGGGACTGCGATTTGACAACTCAACCTGATAACGGTGCGCAAGCGTGAGATTGTACATGCCAGCTGCAGTGTGATGCTATGAATGTATGGTATGGCTGGCGGGTTGGGAGCAAATCACATATACATAACCAAACACTCGAACACGTGGGGTAAATAGGACTATTATTACTCGTCTTTGCTCTCCTGCCGCTCCTCCATGCGTGGGTGAAGCACCTTGCAAGGTACCCGATTTACCTGTAACGACATCGCTGCATTAGGAACCTTACCTGGGTGGATAAAAAAATGGGAGATGAAAAGGAAACCGAGTACATGTCTGTTGCCGTGGAGGAGCCTGGGAAAAAGACAGCCAACAGCACAAACTCAAGAGGCAAACCTACATCGATTAGGGCTCATGGTGTTAAGTGTGTGAAAAAGCGCACCACCCTGGAAAAATTCCTCCTCTTCCTTCTCCTCATCGTTCTCTTCTTCGTTCTCCTTCTCATCATCGTTCTCGTGACAAAGAGCAGAAAAGGTAGGGTATGATGAAAATTCTTCACATTATCTCCTGATGTTTGCAGGGATTTGGTGTTTTATCTTACGTTGTTATCCTTATATCCGTTTTCTGGCTGATTTGGTCTGTAACTGTTACATAATATACATCGATTATCTATAGAAATTAACGCAGTTAAGAGCACCTACGGGTAAACAAAAAAGAATACCATTTTGAAGATGTTATCAAGTAATAATAATGACTATTAGATAATCATGTATTGCATGCGTAAGTTTTATATAGATTTTCATAGTTTTACATACCGTATCTTTCTATCAACCACGGCTAAATGTTTGCACTGGGAGTTTCTAAGATGGAATGGACACCCTAGCATTGTTGGGGGGGGGGGTGGGGTCGTTAGATATGTTCCTCTTGTATGTTATATATCCAGGTCGAATGGATTTCGATGAAAATGTGTCTTTGACTTCAGTCGATATTGATAATTTGACACTCTTCGAGAAAGTCCTCGCCGTTTGGGCTTTTTATGTAAAAATAACGACGATCATCTGTTGTACATGATTGTGACAAGAGCAAGACACTCGTATTGGAAGATGAAAGAGGGAGCGAGACAGACAGTAATATAGGGAGGGAGTGGATGAGAGAGCGAGAAAGAGAATAAAGCAAATGAAGGAGGTTTTTATAAACATAATAAAGAGAGATATGGAAAAAAATCAATGTATTAGATAATTATACTGTCCAAGCAATAAGTCACGGAGCTTTCTATTTCAATTTCCTTCTTTTGTTTTGGTGATGCCGCTTTAAATAATCATAATTTAACTAATTATGATATATTTATACGCCCCACATGACCTTGGAACATCTGGAATGCGTTTTATCAACATGTTTACCTGTGAATTTACCTTGGAAGTAGGCATAAAGTTATACACCACTAGCGTACCACTAGCATACTGCCCACCCCCCCCCCCCCCGACGAGTGACAACCCATGCAAGGGACGTATCCCTGCCCCCCCCCCCCTCCTGACGAGCTTGAAGACCTTTTTTATTGCTTGACAATTTTTTTTTCTGGTACGAAATCCTATATTTATAGTTGAAGACCCTTTTTTTGCTTGTCAAATTTTTGGGCGGACGAATTTGCCCCCCCCCTGTGAAAATGATAGGTACGCCACTGTTATAAACAACTCACTTACCCCTCCGTATCCGAACGCTGGATACAGAGTTATTAGATCCTACACCTTGTCTAACAATGTAGGATCTGAAAACTTTCCTTGTTTCTGATTGTCTGAGAGGTACTGTTACTAAAGTAACTGTCTGAAAACATCTGACAAGTCCTTTTACGAAACACTCCCCTGATTACGGTTTTACTGTCAAAGCGCGACCATTGGTGCAACCGAAGTGCCATATACATGTAATTTAAATAATATTTGCTCAATGAAAATCCTTTAAAATATTATCTTTCTGAATAGCCCACTAAATTCAAGCCTGTTCTAGTTCGTCCCCCTTAAAAAAATCACAAATATAAATCTTTACTTTTTTTTACTTGCCATGCCAACTTCGTTATTGATTGTATATAATGGTAGTATAGTAATATTTATATAATTAAATTTATTTGTTTCAATTGAAATGATGGTTCAATCTGATGTATCGCGTTAACCTAAGTCCTTTCAACAAAATATGTATTTCGCTGAAAATGGAATAAATAATTTTCTTTCCTATTTGACAGTTAATATTTATATTACAATCTTTCCCCAAAGATCAAGTCTGAGCAAACTAAAGTCTAATTGCTGTTCCGTACTATTACCACTAAAAATGAAATAAGATAATAAAAAAAGAAAAGGAGACGATTGTTAGTGCCACCTAGTTATAAGACAAGTAAAACAAATTACTAGTATTAAAAATGATATCCTATTAAGTGGCGTACCTAGGATTTTCCACTGGGAGGGGGCCAAAAAATTTGACAAGCAAACAAAAAGGTATTCAACAAAAAATAAAGGATTTCGTAACAGAAAAAATGCCCTCTGCCCCCCCCCCCGTAGGTACGCTAATGATCCTAATGCTGTCCTGCCCCCCCCCTCCTTCCCCTACATCACACATATCAAACTATTTTTCTTTTATCTTCCATTATGTCTACTCTTATTATGCACAAGAATTGGTTGGACTGAATTAAACGAACACGTACATGAAGATTGAACTTGAAAAAAGAGATATATTAACTTTTTTTCCCACGGCTGTGAGAATGGGTCTCAAACATTCTTTCTTTGATTACGTTTGGCTAAATCTTATCAGTATAGTATTTCTAAGCAATTGAAATGTTTTTGTTAAACCCCAGCACATGCGCCGTTCTGAAAGAGAGCTGGTATTTTGGGTGTTTAGACGAATTGGGTCAAACAAAAGTAAACGTCATTTGCGCGGCCTTGGCAGGAGAATCTACAATTGAAAAATGGGTCTTGATTTCTCCCGGGCGATTCCTTCACAAACGAAAGCGTAGGTGGGCAATTCTAGCAGACTTTCCCAAAATGGTGGAAATATGCTCCATTCAAAAGGCAAAGAAGCGAAATAATACAATGGGATGTATTCTTATAGAAAGGAAATAAAAAAAATTGTCGAAGTATTCCAAGTAGTATTATCATATCTCATACATGCACAAACATAGCATTAGCCGATTTACAAGGTTGCCTGGAGCGTGCCATCATGGAATTCAATCTCATTTTAGATTCAATTTCATATTATGTAAAGATCTCAACGCATATTTTGTTACATTGGCGTTACATTTCACCCCGGGGAGGTGGTTGATGTTTTAATTTTCTCTTTGACACACTGATTAACATCAAAGACCTAACGGATGAATTTTCTTTTTTCATGAGCTATAAATCGTGTTCCCATTCAAAGAACATTGAGCAAGGAAACTAAGTTGCAAGACAATTTCTGTGTATGCATTTTATTTTTTATTTTAAGAAGCTAATATACCCAATACCTGGCCATGCAACGTTTTCACACTTTTTTTACGTTCTTTTATCCGGTACCGAAAGTGCACATCTTCAATGTGAGAGATCCAAAATTGTTTATAGTTACCTAAAATGAAATTGAAAATATTAGCTAGAGGCAGTCAACCTACGACTTTAATCTGTTTGGATCACAATAAATGGCATATTGAATATTGATGTTGATTTTTATTTTCGGGGGAAGGCGCAACAATACGCTTCTGGTATGGAATCGAAAATGAGATGTGTTTAACCCTTCACACGCCGCGGGCGGCATTTAAGTTGAGCAACTATAGAAAGCGCTTAGATTCAATGCCATTACCCTAAGGTCGGGGATTATCGCGGCTGAACTGCCGTAACAATGCTTAATTTCACTCGGTGGTTTAGGTGATGGAAGGGTGACGGAAGAGGGGGGGGGGGGGGGGTGTTATGATGTAAATTATTCATAACCATACATGTGTTTTGTCTGGGATCTGGTATTCCGTTCTTTGTCATGCCCAGGTGTGTTATGCGTCTCGAGCTCATGACTGTCCCGTCAGAATATCTTTTCACAATTTTAGCATGGAAAGCATCTACGTGTATTGAATGGAATGTTATATTAGAGCCAATGAAGAAGATGAAGGAAAGGGGGTGAATTAAAACGATAGCAGAATATGTAGCCCCTCCCCCCCCCTCCTGATTTTACGTGCATCGAGTAGACAATGCGAAATGATTCCTTTTCGAGTTTTCGACAAGCTTTTATGATTTTTTTTTCTTTTTAATGGGATCGATACACGAACTTGGTTGATGCATGGACTGTTTATATTTTGCTGAGTCGGTGTAATAAAATAATTCCCTATCATGGATATACGGTTATATTATTTCTATACTGCCAATAAATACCCAAAGATAAAAAACACATAATTTAGGTGTGGTTTGGTCATTATTCATCTTAACAAAGTGGAAGACGTGAATTTCATCGATTTTTTAGACCATTGTGTTCTTTTGTAAAATAACGTTCTTTCGTTTGGAGAATATCCTAAAAAATAATATACTGGTGTCAATTTGCTTCCTCATTTTATGACGGTACGGGTGCTATGTGCTTCAGAAAAAAGATTTGATTTAGATATAAAGAGAGCAAAACGATCGAAATAAACGTGTAATGTTATCATCATAATACACTACATGCACGAATTTTGTAAATACGTGTATCTTCTTGAGATTGTCTTGTACCTAACACATTGTGAGTGTCATACTCTTAATAATGAGTAATGGTGCATGCGAGAGAGAGGGAGAAAGATATTTTCCTTAGCCTTGAACTGTTATGATTCATCATATATATTCGCTAGTATTCTATTTTCTGAGCCTGGTAGGCATTTATGGTACCAGGTCCATGGTGGTACTAACTATGCTCATTACATGATAAGAGAAACATAATTATAGCAAGTGAAACGATTTATTATTGAAAAGCAACAATGAATACAACTATGGGTGTTCACAGTCTTGCAATCGTTTGGTCTACCTGGATGAAATCAATGCACTTTTGTGTAACTACCGGTCATTATTGCGGTAAAATGGTTCCGAATACTGGAGGGAGGGTCGTCATTTTAAAGAATCTTTATACGATATTCATTGATGCTAAAGAACCGGTCCACCCACTCCCATTTAAATGTACCAGCGCATGGAGATCTTTGCGTGAAGAGCGAGTAGAAAGGAAATGCATTTGCAAATGCCGAAAGGGTGTGTATTGACGCCATAGTAATATTTCAATCATTGTTTTTCTTTGAAGTCACTGAAACGCAGCAGTTGAGAATTATTTGACAACTACACGATCCACAGGTGTCACGCGCGTAGGCGGATCCAGGGGCAGGGGCCCACCCCCCCCCCCCCGCTATCGGCGGAGCCAAAAAATAAAAAGGGGGATAAAAAGAAAAAGAAGGGGAAAGGAAGGAGAAAAAATAAAAGGAAAAATAAGAGGAGAGAGATGAGTGAATAATAAATAAGGTAAGGGGGAGACTTGGAAAATGATTAAACAAAAATGCTTGTCACTATACTAAATTTTCGGTTTAATTATTAATTTTAATTGTTAAAATATCAACTCATGATCCATTCATGATTACAAATGTGCTTAAATATAAAGTTTTCAGGCCTAAATGTAAAATAAAAAAAATACTCTCTCATTAGGCTTATTACATTAATAAATATGATAATAACATTTTCATGAATTCCTTATAACTATAAATTGTCCCTTTTTCAGAAAGGAATATCGGCAAGATTCTTATCGAGCTTAGGAAGATAAATAGGAAGATAAGTCATCATCATCACAAAATGTCCTTAGGCCTAGAATCCCCAGGTCCAAGATAAAATAATAAAAATATCAGCTCGCGCTACGCACTCACATCATTTATTAAGTGCTATCCTCATCCATTTAACAATTTCCCTACACAGTGCTTTAGATAGTGCTTAAATTCACCCTGGTTGTTTTGCTAATTTCGCACCAATAACACATTTCCTTTGATTTTCTGTGCGAGATTATTTGAAAATCATTGTGACAACACGCTTTTAACTTAAAAAACGACGGGATTTCATTTGATTTAAACATTCTTAATAAAGATCCTGCAGGCACCAGCAGATACGCTCCATGAGCAAATCGAAGTAAATTCTAATATTTTTCGGTGATAACGAAGTGTAGCGTGTTTACTTTAATAGATAACAAGAGTAATTCATTTCATGGGTGGGATGTTATTTTTTCATGAAATTCATATCTTAAAACACACATATATGTATGTATTTACGAATATTTACGTATACTAAATACTACATTTTTGTCTAAAACGACAGGACATTTTAAAAAAAGGATTTAAGTGGCCAATTACCACTGAAGAAAATGATAGGGAACTTTGATATTTTTCCTTATTTTGTATTTTGGGTAAATGGTGTTCAAACGTTGTGTAAAGTTGTATTCCTATCAATGCGTTTTTTTTTTGTATTTTGACTGCCTTTGACATAATTTCAGTGCTGCGTCCCATTTATTTATTTATTAAAACATCTTTATACAGGATAACATGTTCAGATAAAATACACTGTTTTTCAACACGGTCCTGTTACATAAAAATATCAAACAACAATAAAAATGCATAAAAACTTAATTGAGTTAAAATACTGGGTATACTTAATTTACAATAAAAGTTGCACAAAAAGAAATAGAGCAGGAAAATGGAGAGAGGTAAGACAGAGATAATGTGTTTAAGTAAATGGCAGAAGTAGAGAGAGAGAGAGAGAGAGCGAGAGTGAGGGGAAAGAAAGGAGTGCAACAACATAATACAGAATTAACTATACAATCAACTATACAATAAAATATGGATAAAAAATCAGTCTACTGTCAGTTTAAAAATACTTGTTTTTGTACGATCTCTTGAAATGTAGGAGGTTAGAAATATTCTGGAGTTCATTTGGCAAGGAGTTCCATGTCTTTATTGCACTAAATTTAAATCAGTCTACTGAAACTTTCAATATTTGGCTTAGGTAATACAGCATTCAGTGAATCAGCGTTACGTGTATACATTCCATGTCTATCAATAAATAGTTCAATATCATTACATAGTCTAATAGGGGCAAGTCCATATATACATTGGTAAGCTAAAATACATAAAAAATAATCCCTCCTTGTATCAAAAGATTGCCATTTTAGTTTCTTCATTAAATCTGTACAACTAATAGAAAAATCATATTCTTTCATTACAATACGTGCCGCTCGCCTTTGCAGTCTTATAATAAGTTCCCTATTTTTCAATGAACAATTTCCCCAAACAGAACAAGCATAATCTATACATGGCTGAATAGTTGTTTTATATAACGTATTCAGTAAATCTGGTTTAAGAGTTGAACTTAAATGTCTTAAAGCATGTAACTTAAATGATATTGATCTACAAAGATGTTTGACATGAACATCCATATGAGATTACTATCAACTTCAACACCTAAATATCTTACAGAATTAACTTGTTTAAGTTGCTCACCATTTAGCTTTATATCCAATTTTCCTTTGTTTTTTGAATAACGAGTTGAAATAAGCATAATATTTGTTTTAGTAATATTGATCTTTAAGCAATTGTCATTATACCACTTATCAATTTCATGTAAACATACCTGTAAATCACGTTGAATATTACTTAATTTAGAATCGGAAATATACACAATAACATCATCAGCAAAAATATTACAAACAGCAGTCGAAATGCATTGTACAATATCATTTATAAATATCAAAAATAAATCCGGGCCTAATACTCCCCCCTGTGGAATTTCAACTGTTAAATCAATAGGGTTTGACAGTTTACCATGACATCTTACTGATTGCTTCCGGTTTGTTAAGTAACTTTTGAACCACATAAGTTCTGTACCTGATACTCCATACTTTTCTAATTTAAATAACAACATTTCATGATTAATTGTGTCAAAACATTTAGATATATCTAATAAAACAAGCGCCTACCATTTCGTAGGCCATTTTGATAACCATGATGAAGGATACAATTCTATTATCCAATTAATTTTCACTTCTTTATCTTACTATGAGATAAATCTTGCATTTTTTTTCTTTTTTCTGATGTTTCATTTTTATTATTTTTTTTTCAGTTTTGCTGTATATAATTACATGTTCTCCTAATTATTTGTAATCTTTTCGTTTAATATGTGTATATTTTCTTTAGGCAGGACCATTATGTGAAACAGACTGCGAGCTGATTAATGTTTTATCCTGTTGAAAGATGTTTTAATAAATAAATACAGGCTATGACTATGCCAACAGATTGCACACATATTCTAGTTCGGCTCTATGAAAGAAAGACAAGCTGCTACAGGATTATTTCTACAAGGTACAATGAACAGTTCATTGTACCAGGCAATGATCTTCTTCCATACAAGATTGATCTCAATTTCCCTGTTTTATTGTGATTTGCATACCATTGTGCGGATCCATTGAACGATATTCATTTCTTTTCTGCGTCAAACCCGTTTTAATTTTGTGTTGGGGTTACTTTGGGTCGAATGTGTAAAAGAGAAAATCACAATAAGGCAATTTTAAACATTTTGTATACGCTTATTGAAAAGGTGGGGGCTATATTTAAGTCCCGGCTCGGTGGAAAATGGCAGAGGTAAAAATGGCAGAGGTAACATATTCTGAATACATTTCATTTTTATCATAAAATTCAATGCCATCCACAATGTGCTACACTCAACCCAGGTGAGGTAAATGGGTACCTGGCAGGAATTTATTCCTTGAAACGCAGCGCGCGTAACAGCTGCACTGCTAAAGCCAGGGTAATTATGCTGCATATACTGTAGAGCGCTTAGAGACTTCTGACAAAGTAAGTATTAAGCGCTATATAAGCAAGTATAATTATTATGCTTTTTATAGCTTGCATGAACTATCAATAAGTGTCAAACGACAAGTGAAGCATAAAATTTCAATTGCGAAAGCAGATGGTAAATATATATTTGATTTCGTTCTAAAGTAATGAATGGTCTAGTCACAATCATATCAAGTCATATCATATCAAGTCATTTTCAAATGACTTGATGATAACTGGGGATATGTCATGATATTATTCTTCTAAATAAGCCCATCTATCCCCCTTGTCTATACAATGTTTCCTCTTAAGTATCATTTCCACTTCACATTTGATCAAAAATTAGATAAATATTTTATAACATCGACACAGAACCAAATACATGTGCATTTTTGTATTAAAGATCATTTGCAGCAAAAATGAAATTTTGCTATTTTTTAAAATAGAAATATTGTGCAATTCATTAGTCAATGGGCCTACTTTACACAGCATCTTCTACAAAATCGATTTCGATAGAGCTGTAATGCCGTTATCTTGATGAATCAAGAGACCTTTATGTCTTGCCTGCATAGCAGAGCGAGACTACAGGCGCCGCTTTTCCGACGGGGGCGACGGCGGCGTCGTCGTCAACATTGAAATTTTAACCAAGGCAAAGTTTTTGTCTCACCTGCGAAGCAAAGTGAGACTATAGGCGCCGCTTTTCCGACGGCGGCGGCGGCGGCGGCGGCGTCAACATCAAATCTTAACCTGAGGTTAAGTTTTTGAAATGATGTCATAACTTAGAAAGTATATGGACCTAGTTAATAAAACTTGGCCATAAGGTTAATCAAGTATTACTGAACATCCTATTAGAGTTTCATGTCACATGACCAAGGTCAAAGGTCATTTAGGGTCAATGAACTTAGACCATGTTGGAGGAATCAGCATCGAAATCTTAACCTGAGGTTAAGTTTTTGAAATGTCATCATAACTTAGAAAATATATGGACCTAGTTCATGAAACTTGGACATAAGGTTAATCAAGTATCACTGAACATCCTGCATGAGTTTCACGTCACATGACCAAGGTCAAAGGTCATTTAGGGTCAATGAACTTTGGCCGAATTGGGGATATCTGTTGAATTCCCATCATAACTTTGAAAGTTTATGGATCTGATTCATGAAACTTAGACATAATAGTAATCAAGCATCACTGAAAATTTTGTGCAAGTTTCAGGTCTCATGATTAAGGTCAAAGGTCATTTAGGGTCAATGAACTTTGGCCGAATCGGGGGTATCTGTTGAATTACCATCATAACTTTGAAAGTTTATTGGTCTAGTTCATTAAACTTGGACATTAGAGTAATCAAGTATCACTGAACATCCTGTGCGCGTTTCAGGTCACATGACCAAGGTCAAAGGTCAATGAACTTTGGCCGAATTGGGTGTATCTGTTGAATTACCATCATAACTTTGAAAGTTTATGGATCTGATTCATGAAACTTGTACATAAGAGTAATCAAGTATCACTGAACATCCTGTTCGAGCTTCAGGTCACATGATCAAGGTCAAAGGTCATGTAAGGTCAATGAACTTTGGCCATGTTGGGTTTTTTGTTGAATAACCATCATATCTCTGTAAGTTTATTGGTCTAGTTCATAAAAAGTGGACATAAGAGTAACCATGTATCATTGAACATCTTGTGCGAGTTAGAGTAGTATTCAAAGTCAGCACTGCTGCTATATTGAACCGCGTGATGCAGGTGAGACGGCCAGAGGCATTCCACTTGTTGTAATGTTGTCATCACTTCAAAAGCATATGGTCCTAGTTCATAAAACTTAGACATAAGGGTAATAGTATATTACTGAAGATCATGCTTGAGTTTCAGGTCACATGATCAAGATTAAGGGTCAATTTCGGGTTATTTGAGGAATTGTCATCATAGCTTAGCAAGTTTATAGATCTAGCTCATGAAACATCGTTATAAAGGTAATCATAGACATGATAGACAAGTATGAATGATTGTATTGGACAGGTCACATGATCATGCTCAAATGTCATTTTGGGTCAATGGACATAATAGTTTATTATATTATTAGTGTTTTCCACTGTGAATAATTATTCATCAGCTGTTTTCAAAGGCAGCACTGCTGCTACATATCGCATTGTGTAATGTAGGCGAGACTGCCGGAAGCGTTCCACTTGTTTAAGTTATCATTCATTTTATAATCAAAGTCGAATACAAAAGCTGACTTGTCCCTTTTTTCATTTTGTCTCGAATTTGATAAAGCTGATTGGAGATTGTTAATGGGACGCTAAGTGATATTTACCCAGTAGTATTCGGAAAGTGTGCTGCTAGAGAATTTCATAAAGTATGAGGACTTAAAATGAAATGCAGCAAAATGAATACAAAGGAATATTTTTCAATAACAATTCCAGCGATGTGAGTCATGTTATGTTCATACACGTTTTAAAAGGGGGAAATTCCCAACTTTATATGAACATATACAGCGATGTGCATCATACATCATTAATTTATGATATTAACGAAGATAAAGGATTATGGAAGTGATTAAATGTGGCATAGACTGCAGTGGGAAGCAAACGTGAGAAGTATGGCGACACCCGAGAGCCATATCTCCTTGTCTGCAAATTGTCGGCGACTCATCCATTTCGATCAGAAGATGATGGATTATAATATAACGAAGAGCCCGAAATCAGAGAAAAGGGCATGGTAGGGAGAGTTGAAAAGAAAGGGTAGAAGTTACATGGACAGTGTGTGTGTGTGTGTGAGCGTGTCCATGTGTGTGTTAGTAATGCGATGGTAGGTGCGAGCGTCTGTGTGTGTGTGTGTGTATATGTTTTTGCACGGAAAAAAGTGAAAAGAAGATTTAAAAAAAGGAACCAGAAACGAGAGTGTGTATGTTTTAGTAGAAGAGGAAGGGAATTCGTGAGAGGATGGAAGAGCGAAACAATTCGAGGCAGATAGAGAAAGAGTGGGTGTGTGTGTGTGTGAAGGATTGAGATGTATAGAATGGACAAGAGGAACAGAATATTAGAGAAAGGAATAGAAATGTGTTATAGAAGAAGAATAAGGAGAATATAATTCAAGCTTGAGAGAGGATGGATTACGTATCAATTTGAAGAGGATGATGTGCGTTTAAAATAAAAAATAAATGAAAGAAATATTCTTGCCTGATTTTATGATCCACTGCAGATCATCTCGAACAAGCAGATCCTGCGGAGTACCCCCCCCCAAAAAAAAAAAATAAAGTCGCCTCATTTTCACTTTATCAAGTACCACGTTAACAATTTTTCTTCTTGAATTCTTGGCTCTTAAAAAGGGCTTCCGGTGAAAGTCATGTAAGTAGGTTCACAAGAGATGTCGTATCCTTTCCTCTGTGCAAAACAATTTTACCACTAAAGGGTGATCTATGAAACAAATTGGAAACGTAAATTGACAATCAAAAATCGATCAGTGTCACGTGGAATGAGATTTTCCTTGTTTCGTTTGAGAGAATGCAAATTTCCCCAGGGAAGTTAAGGACACCATCGACGCGGGGAAAGTGAATAACGGGCATGAGGAAAGAACAATATCTAGCAACCGTTATCTTGTAGAAATTATGTCACCAAAGTCTCAGTGGGGATTGATAGTGATTTGTCCATGATTGCCGGAAAAAACAATCTCATCTCAGACTGAATTATTTAACGTTATATTTACTCTAAGAAATATTGGATACGTTTGTCGTACATGCTATGTTATGCAGTAATATTTTTTAAGCATAGTAGCATTTGTGTTATTTGAATTAAAACCAAAATGTCATTATTTATTTTTCAATATCCAGCTTAAAGGCCTTAGCCAACGTTGGATAGGACTTGTTTTAAAGAAACCTTAACTGTAATATGTGTACTTCATATGGATATTTAAAAAAAAATGAAAAAGAATATCAATTTGTAGAGACAATATCAATGTATCTTTGAAAGGGAAATCATAATTGAATTGTCCAAAACATACAGTGTTCACTCCAGTAGGAGATATATATAATGCACTCTCAAATGATGTACATCCAACTTCAAACCGTCTGGTCCCTCGTCTCACTCGGAGAGGAGGGTGATTAGGGACTGGATTAGCTATCTTTTGCATTTAGAGTGTATAGTATATGGAATATAATAGACCAGTTCGTAGGTACTTCATGGGCAATATTGGTCAAATGACCTTTCATTTCTTTCATCATGATAGGCAGATTTCAAAGCAAGATCTTACGTAAGCTTGCCTTACATAGCAGGATGAAGAAAGTGAATAGACCAGGTGACCAGAATAGCACACCAATGAACACTTATGAAGGTATTTGTTGCATTCCTACTTTGAATGCATATCTTAGCATGTTGCACAATGTACTTGACAAACTGTGGAATACCAGTCGTTCGTGGAAGCATTGTTGTTTTTTGTGGATGTAAATGAAAACGACAATTCAAAAGAATATATGAATCATCAAGACATCAAAGTTGGTGCTTATCTCATTAGATTTTAAAGCACCATGTCACTTTAGTACAAATGACCTTCTTCTGATCATGCGTAGAATCTTTTGATCATGCGCAGAAATGAACTACGAACTGGCTTATTATGGCTTCTTCTGCAGTGAACTGTGCTTCTTTTACACACTTCACTTAAAAAAAAAGAGTTAATATCCACTCTAGAAAAATGCAAATCTCACTCGAAAACGAGTGAGTTCGTGTTATTCCGAGAAGTGTGTGATAAGGGACCAGCTCTTTTGCAGAGAATGAGATTTGCGTGGGCTTGGGATTGCCCCATCCCCAAAAAAAACAACAACAAACAAATCGCTTGCAAAGGTGACATCCTATGAATGTAGTCCTTGCGTCTTGGTCTAGTGGTTAAGACGTCTTTCAATCATTGGGACGTGGGTTCGAATCCCAGCTAATGCGATTTTTTTCCCTTCAGCACGAAATTTACCCACGTTGTGCTGCACTCAACCCCGGTGAAGTGAATGGGTCCCGGCACCTTTAGCAGCTTGAGCTATACAGCCGTGGTAATAATATATAGTGTGTCATTGAATAGGAAAGGAGATAATCGGCGCCTCGTAAATGGTATGTTTTATCATTCAAACTTGAATGGTAAGATACCTGATAATTGATTGGCAATTCTGTAGAAATGTCTTGGTCAATATATGTCTCTGGACTTGGATCAGAAGATTCCTACCTTAATACTGATATATTACACTGGACCAAGATGAGTTGAATGAGTACCGGGTAGGAATTTATTCCACGCAATGCATAGAGGTTCCCTATTGGCAGCTACATTCAAGCGCTTAAAAGCATTAGTATCGAGCGCTAAGTAAATTTTCTTATTATTAACATTTTCTTAATGCGTCTGATCTCAGTGCTAGCTGATGCTCTTCTATTTCCCTTTAAGTTCTTCATGCTACTTATGGCAATATTGTTGATGTGATTAATACAATTTCAGTGATTATACACATACTGCTATTTCCATGATGTCCATTTTTCCTTCAGTCTCCAAAGTTCTTTTCAACCTCAATCGTCTTGCTTCGCATGCATGACATGCCTTCTCATTCGGGTCCAAAAATAATTTGTTTATGCTCTATGAAACCAAGCGAAAATGATTGGATGTTCAAAAGCTGTTGAAATGGAGGGTTAGAATCACACGGCGTGCAGTTAAGAAGGGGGGTACCGTTGGCACCATGCGGCAGTCGACGTGTTAAAGGACGTACGAATCCGGCAGGTGTTATGAGCATCGTGATGCGAAAGACGCAACGTCTCTCTTTGATTCTGTCAACGCGGGCCTTTTAAACGCATCCCTACCATGGATTCCCACAATTACACGCAGCTAGAATAGCAGGTGGAGGCTGGTGTGTTTAAGGGTTTGGATAGGAAATCGTGAAAACAGACCCAGGGCTAGACAATGACGTCATTGTTGTCTCAGCTAGCAGCATCATCAAGGAGTTGGATCGACGGAATCACAACACGTAAATGTGTGTAATGAAACGTCATTTTGAACTCGGTGAAGCCTTGGTGGGCTTTTAATAGGATGATTGGAGATGTTCTCTTTGAAAACCCATCTCTAACATACCAGATACAGGTTGCGAGGACACCATTTCAACGCATATCATTGAATGATGCGCAATGTTTACACAGTAAAGGATGTGTCAGCGAAAGAAACCATGCAGTCAATTGGCTGCAATGAACATAGCCGTTTGGGGGTGAAATGATAAACTACAACTTTAACACATAACCTTTTTTATTCCTTATTCCAATTTTGATGAATCTTTCAGTAATTTGTCTGATGTTACTTAATATGTTCAAATCGCATTATGTTCAGCTTGTAGACTAAGCGAATATAAAATGGTACATAGGTGAATCATGGAGCTACACACGTATAAATGTAGGCCTACCGGGCTGTGATGTCTGCAATGCCCTTTCATGTGCCTATGCATAAAAGGGTTGACGAGAGCCGTTCACTAACGATTTAACAGTTACGTTTATGATTTAAGGAAAGTGGTCTATCTATAACGTGTTGGAATCTGATATTTATATACCACAAATGCCTGTTGGTAACGTAAAAAAATCATTTAAAAAGGGGTTTGTATTGATTTTTTTTTGGGGGGGGGGTGGTAGGCTGAAGGTCGAGTTCCCAATATGTATATGTAAATAGATATCATTGGTGCTAGAAAGAACACAGAATCTACATTGTGTTAACATAATAAATTGCGTTAAAATGTTTTTGATAATGTAAAATTTTTTAAACTAAGCAGTGTGATGATAATTTGTTGACACTTGCTGGACAGTGTTCGAGTTCAGAGGGTGTTCAAGAATGGGACGATGTAAAAATGGGATCAATCTAAGTCTTAATATGATTTGTTCATTGTGTTCTACGTTGCCAACACACCGTGGGCCACTTTTAATCAGCTGCAGCAATGTCTAAAGACCTGGTACCATTGGCCGACGGACACAACAGAAAGAATATTTATAACGGATACAACGAAGAAGCAGAATTTGGGGTGGCTCCATCCGTTTTCATCATCCGCTCCCGACAATAGACAAAATGGGCGAACAATGAAATCACAGTGGACGGATGCATATGAAACACGTATGCAAAGAGAACACAACGGATGGCAAGATTCTTTTCCGTTATACATCCTCTCTGCATGCGTAAGTGCAGCGGGACGAAGCCTTTACCCCAATCATTGATCATGTTGCGTGTTGATAGCGAGTTTTTGCTCAGGGACGCGAAATGAATCCTACAACATAGCAAATGCATTGAACATTCGAGTCAAATCACAATGAAGTCTTTGTCGAGGTTCAGTGAATAAGAACAGCAGGGGCCCGTTGCAGAAAGAGTTGCAATCAATCGCAACTCTAAAAATCATGCGCACAATGATTTTCAACCAATCAACAGCGCACATTTGGGACTTGCGATCGACTTTTTGGCTTGCGTTTAAACGCAACTCTTTCTGCAACGGGCCCCAGATTCGTCCATAGTTTTAGAGCTGACGATAAAGACTTCAGGGTCGTGAAGGACATTTAACAATATATGCTCTACGTTCCAAAAGAGCGTCTGTATAGCTGTTGCGAAAAAACTACATTATCCCTCTCGAGAAGTAAATCAATCATGTTCCTTGTTATGAAAAGATTAGTTTAATGATTGCATTACCAATAATTATATTGAAACTGATGCCCTGGATAAAATTATGGGGTAGCCGTTGGGAGAAATATTGCTATCTGACAACACTTAAGTGACATGTGACACCAATATGCATCGCGAACCAGGGACTTCTTTTCCATGGGGAATCTTATGGGCTGTTGGGGACGCCATTCCTTTAAAAGGGACGGGAAACCCTTAAAGGGACTGTCACACTTGGAGGTTTTAGCCAACTTTGCAGACGAACACGTTTTCTTATTTGATCCACTTTCTCGATATAAAGATTGCTTTCTGTTAACAACAAAAAAGATTTCTTCATTATAAGGAATTTTATTTATGGGTAGTTTGTGTTCTATACAGTATTATATCAAAACAGGATCACTTCATATCAACAAGGATGATTAAATGATGATATGACTTTCTAGACGTACTTCGGAAAATAAAAGTATAGGTATGACATCCCCTAGTAGCTATATCTCAATCCAGCATGCATCCAAGCACCTTTAATAGGACCCTGGATTGTCTAACTCCAGGGAAAAGATTTTCTTGAATTCTTCGCTTTCAGTCTTTATTGTTACATCAAAAAAGCGTTTTCTGTGGATTTAATTGCGATACTCCAAGTATTCGTAAGTGGAATATATAAATCAAAGTAAAATCCTTAAAAGCATAACTGTCAACAAAAGAAGGGTTACGCATTTTTTTTCTTCTGGTGCAAAAAGGTGTCGCAGTTGGACGACGAAATAGAAAAAAAAACACTTTCGATCGTCAACAAACATACATTTTTGTTGAGGGCCAAGTTACGTAAATGTTTGGTTTACGGACATTTTGGCTCGCTGGAAACAAATTTTGAGTGAGTGTTTTTCCATGTAAACCAAATGTAATCACTATCTGGATGGTTAATATGGTTTTTATTTATTTGCACATGAACATGGCGAACATTGATAATATCTAATACAAAAGGATTTAATCACCTGCAATAGCTCATCTCTTTATGCATTTAACATCTCTTCTGACGTTTAATAGCGTCGTCCTTGGTACAAATTTGAGATCCTTATTGGTATCTAATCACCCAATAGATACCAAGATAGCACGCGTTTAATCGAGGAAGCAATCGTGAAGATTGATCATAAATACTCAGCTGTTATAATTCTCTTTGGGATGTTGATGAGCTTAATTGCTTGTCTAGTGTCGCCTGACTGATTTCCCGTATGTTACAGAAATTATCCGTCATAACTAACTCTCACGTTAATATGTTACCTTGAAAAAGACTATTAGAAATCAGCTTCACCGAAAAAAATATAGGTTTTCTTCATGTATAAATGAAAGGAAATTAGATTCAACAAATCATTTGCCAAAGAATGTTATTCTATGAAATAAAACAACGAAATAGAAATAAAACTAAAATGAAAAAAAAACTGTCCTATTGGAAAAATTCACTTGTTAGCTATGGCTCAGTCACATTTTTCTACGGTGGCCGTACGGTGATTTAAAAACAGATGTTTTAACATTTTTTTGTACCAGCTACATAATGGTGGTTTGAATAAAAGATACCATGGTAACGCTGATCAACAACCAATCAGAATCATGGATTTTATGCAAGTTACCATTGGATGGCAAACTTACCACAATGGTAACTTTAATGCAACCGGGTCCTGGTGGGTGTTTCATAAAGCCGTTCGTAAGATAAGAGCGACTTTAAGAACGACTGGTGATCCTTTCTTTTGGTACTGGTATGCACCGTTGGCGATGGTTTAGCGCGTAAGAAAGGTTCACCAGTAGTTCTTAAAGTCGCTCTTAACTTACGAACAGCTTTATGAAACGGCCCCCTAGATTTTTAAATGACTGGTATGTTTTTTTATTACATTGTGCAAGGCACACGTGTATCTTAAAATACCATCTATTGTCAAATGATTATGGAATATCAGTATTTTATTCAAAAGTCCATACATCTTAATAATTCTTGCATTTAATTCTGCGGAATTCTGGTTTTCATATTTTTGTTTGTCTTCTTTGCAGTTTCATTTAATAATTCTTTGTTTTCTTTTCTTTCAGGGTCAAACTTATGTCTCTCTATAGACTGCGTAGCAGCAGGTAAGAAAAACTTGAATATTCTTTTTCCTTCAAATTGTTTAAGTAAACATTAAGAGATACGTACATACTATTGAATTCAATATGCTTTCCTTAAAACGGAGCAATTCCATTGGATAATGTTCAATTCAATTAAAATTTATTTTCACATATTACACAATAAGTACAAATTCATATGCAGATAGACATATGCAATGAAACAGAAAAATAAAACGTATTCAGTTCAAAATCATAATGTGGTTGGAATTGACATAGGCCGAAAGCCTATCAGGGTTATTCCCAAGGGTTAATACAATCGACATAATTCTTTTTCGTAGACATGTTTAAAATTATAAAAAATACACACTTGCACAAGATCATGTTAGTATACAGTTTAAGAAGAATATTAAAAGAAACAATATCCTTTATTTTATCCATTGCTCTAATAACTTTAGATATTTCACATGATACATACGACAATGCTCTAAAAAATGTAGAATTTAAAATCAATATTGTTGAATTTGTTGATTTATACTTTTATAATAAGTATTGGTACTTTTTCAGCTTTAATAACATACAGAAAGTTTTTTCTGCATTCATTTTCGATTTATTTGCTTTAGCCCAATTATCATTTTTTGTAAGTTCTGTATTAAAAGTAAGACACAATGTATCAATATGTTAAATGATAAATACATGTGAAAATTGGGGAAAATACATATCTTCAAAACATATTGTCTGGGCGTTATATCTTTATCTAATTTGCCTGAGTTGTGTTTGTCTTATAGTTTAAATGTATGTGAAATATAAAAAAGAGAGGAATCATTATATATGTATACATATGTATATATATATGTATATATTTATATATACATGTATATATTTCTTTAGAATATTTAAATAAAATAGTTGCCAAAGCTGTTGAACATGTATAATTTCACACACACACGCACACACACACACACACACACATATATGTATATATATATATATTAGACGTAAAACATTGCCATCAAGCTATTCAATCTTTAATTTCGACGAAACCCATATTTAAATGAATTCATTGATGCTGCCAGTTAAAACTTTCAGGGGTATACACTCTTTCATGTAGTATCAAATTTGAATTTGGCAACACAAATATCGTGAAAATATTGTCAAGTCCATCAGATGACCCGCTTGGAGAAACACATGCTTACGAACTGGACATGAGTTGAGTTGTGATCCTCTTAACTGAAATTCTCAAATTTAACACATGCACTGGGAACCTCTAAAATTTCAGTGTTCAAATAATTGTAGACTCTGTAAAAATGTGATTCGCCGAGTTAAAATTTTTCAAATTCAGCAATGTGAAGCTCAATCCACATTTTGTACACTGACCTTTAACGTACAGTTTGAGTATTTACAAATTTCCATATATTTAAGATTGTGATTCAATGTTAAATAGATCAAATTTAAGAATACAAGGATAATTCCGCACGCTTACGCAGTTACGCATACGTAGAGTGTGCACAGTGTGTTCACATAGAGGAGTGTGTGAACATGTGATTCACAGGGCTCAAATAATAGTGTGAAGACAGATGATACCGCATTGCGCACACCTCCGCAATTTGTGTGGTTGGTTAGTATATTCACGTCATATGCTATGTTTTGTGGGTCACGCTGTTACAAAGCTCAAATTTAGCAGTGTGAATCTAGCTCCACAGTCCACACTCTAGATATATATGTGTGAGTGTCTTAAGTGTGTTCATGCATTACACTGCGCGAGAATGTGAATCCCACAGTGTTGAGGGTCAAATATAAGTGTGTGGAGATTTCTCATTATGTGGCACACTGTGGAATACTGTGTGTCATTTCTTGTAAAGAAATCAAGGATGGATGGGAAAAGGGTGACCTGGGAAAGTAGAGCGATCATAGTTAGACCTCTGGCGTGAAAAGAACATTGTCATCTTATTCTATTGAGTTTCCCCTTTCCACTTCATGTTTTTCTTTATTTTTTGTTCAGCAAATTGCATTTGTATTTTGCGGCGAAATGAGGAAGTTGCTACTCTAGCGTATCAGTTACTAAGAGAGCAATTTTTCGTGTCGCCACTGGATATGTATGAAAAATGAGAGTTTGATGTATAAAAGGTCCGGTGAGAGAGTAAGCTAACATCCTCGTGCAATCTTCCCAGGGTCGCTTTCCCACATCCAGACACTGTTTTATAAAGGGTTAATGGGAAAATGACACAGTAGATACATGGTCAGAAAGAGTTCAAATGAAACTGGCTAGTTGGCGGGCAATTGGACTCTTTATTGGAAGGTCGCGACTGCGACAAAATGTAGACCAACTATGCATTTTCTACAGAATCCATTTTTTTAGACAGGGAGGAACAATAGAAATGGATTGTATTCATTGATTTAATCATTCCCCAAATGAATATCCATATTGTGCCGCACTCGACCCAGGTAAGGTGAATGGGTACCCGGTAGGATTTATTCCTTGAACGCTTTAGCGCCTATTAATATGGCTGCTCAGCTACAGCCGGGGTAATAATATGATATCAAGTATCAAAGCGCAGTTGAGTATATGCATATAAAGACTGCGCTATATAAATGGACATATTATCATTATTATTATATTCAATTTTAGGGAGTGTGTAGGACAGTTTAAAACTTTCGTATGAATTTTTTTTTTACTTTTTTTAGCGGGGGCGCTGATAGAAAATATGGATTTCGAGGCAGATCCTTGTCAAGATTTTTACCAGTACTCATGCGGGGGATGGATGAAGAAAACAACTATACCAGAGGAGGAGAACCAGGTGACAGTACTAGGACAACAGCAAGATAAACTTCTAGTATTAACAAGAGGTTTGAAAACTATTCTTTTTTCTTCCATGTCTGTTCAAACCCACACTCTATACTAAATTTACAGGCATAATGCCCGAAATGAATGCAGATGAAATGTAGTTAGTGAGCAGTCGACCGCCAGATCTGATTTTGAACGAAAATATTTCCTTTAATACTATATTTTTGTTAATTACTTCAACATATAAATTCAAGTATTCCAGCTGTAAATAATCGTAAAGCTTCATTCGAAGTCCGATGTTGGCCTGAATTTCTCGTCACTCACAGCCGATTCGGAATGCATTTAAACGTTTCAAGATTGTCTAAAGGTAATCAATTAGTAATGCTTTAAGCTCGTCGTTGATAATGTATACATGTATACTAAAAGTAGTGAATAAATCTATAAAGAACTCTGGAAGTCCTGCCTGAAACGCGAGTACCCTGATTATCACGAAAACAGACAAGGACAGTATCTACACGTTATACCAACAGGAGGGAGGGGGTATGTGGCAAGACATTTTTATGGTGGCGTCTTTTTTTGTCTCGCCTGCGTAGCAGAGCGAGACTAAAGGCTTCGCTTTTTCCGACGGCGGCATGGTCGTCAACATTAAAATCCTAGCCTGACGTTAAGGTTTTGAAATGTCGTCATAACTTAGAAAGTATATGGATATAGTTTATGAAATTTCGACTCAAGGGTAAACAAGTATTGACTATTCCTGAGTTTTAGTTCACATGAGCAAGGTCAAAGGTTATTTATGGTCAATAAACATAAATAGTTTGGGGAATCCAAACAACATCTTCACAAGATTCAGTTTTGTATTGTTCTAGGTTTGACAGTATATGGATCTAGTTCATGAAACTTAAAAATAAAGAGTAAGCATGTATCAGTAAGCATGTATCAGTGAATATTTTAATTGTATATATTGTGTAATTTTACATATTTGTTTGTATAAAGCTGAACAGGCTACTCTGGATAAAGATGTGAAATAAATAAATAAAAAAATAAACATTTCGCGTGAGTTTCAAGTTACATGATTAACTTTAAAGGTCATATTTGGCCATGTTTTGGGTATTTGTTGGATTGCCATACAGTTCATCGATCTATATCATGAAATGTGGACGTCAGATATTACTGATCATCTCCGGTCACATTCCAAGGTTAAGTATCATTTTGAGGTCAATGAACATCGTATTTTATTATATGAATGGTTTATTTTGTGAATAACTATTCTATAGTCGTTATTTAGTCGTTCTAAAGTCGGCACTGCTGCTTTAATTAATCGAGTAATACAGGCGAGACTATTAGAGGCGTTCCACTTGTTTCTTAGTTATTAGAAAAATAGATTTAAAAGGTATTAGGGTTAATATAAAGTACAAACTACACAGACCTTTTATTTTCGATACTTACAATGTATCCTCCTTCTTTCGTCTTCCTACTTTTACTACTCGGAAACTACACTGGATGCATGTTTTTTTTTTTTACAATTGTCATTATGATCATAACGATACAAAAAAGTTTTACAGGTGAACATAAGAGGTCGTTCCTTAGCAGCGAATCTAAACTTGAAAATACCTTAATAAATATACGTGTATACCACAGAATCATCTATTAACACTGGTCGTTATCAATATTAAAGCGCCAGCAAAATTGCACTTGTTTGAATAATTTTTTGAAAGGGGTTTTATGTCGATGTTAGATTTCAAATTATCTTCCTCTTCAAAGTTTGCTGTGCATGTGACATGCATAACAGATAGAAGATTTGAAGACAGAACTGATTTTATTTTATATATCTTTGTTTGTTCTTCCTTAGTATTTCTTATTGTAAATTCCAAGAAAACCGTATTCAAATCCACACGGACAATGTGATTCCATTACCATCATAGTAGAGATTACTCCCCTGCTCAGTAGGTATGAAGTAAAATCGGCCGGGTCCCCTGGGAAGCCAAAATGAGGGCGCCAAAAAAGAAGGAACGAGGGGAGAAAAGGGGGATAAAAGGAGGGGATAAAGGGAGAAAGAAATGGGAAGGGGGAGGGGCGCTAAATTGATATTCGACCTAGGGGGCAACGAATTGATGCTCGACCTATAGGAGCGCCCAATTGATGTTTGACATAGGGAGCACCGAACTGATAGTGGAAATGGGTGGGGGGGGGGTGTCCAATTGATGATCGCCATAGGGTCGCCAAATTGATTTTAGACCTAGAGAACGCTTAGTTGATGTTGGCCTGGGGGGGGGGGGACTTTAAATAATTGATGTTCTATATCGGGGTTGCCGAATTGATATTCGACCTACCGGCACCGAATCTATGAGTTGATGTTCCACATGAGGAGGGGGGGGGGGGCGCTGAATTGGTGTTTCGACGGAGAGGAGTGCCGAATTGATATTCGACCTAGGGTCGCCGAAATGATGTTCGATTTAGGGGAACACTGAATTGGCATCAAGTTGATATTAGACGTAGAGAGTGCTGATGTTGTTGATGTTCGACATGGGAGGGGGGGGGGGCGCTGAATTGATGTACAAGTACAACATACGGGGCGCCGAGTTGATGGTCTACATAGGGGCGCCAATCTGATGGTGACCCGAGGCGCTAAATTGATGTTAGACCTAGAGAGCGTCAAATTGATGTTCGACTTAGAAAGCGCCAAATTGAAGTTCGAACTAGGGGCGCCGAATTATGTTCGACATGGGGGGGGGTGCCGAATCGATATTCGACCTAGGATCGCCGGATTGATGTTGGACTTAAGGGGCGTTGAATTGACGTAAGACCTAGAGAGCGCTGAATTAAAGTTCGACATAGAGGGGGGGGGGGGGGAGGGCGCTGAATTGATGTTGACCCGGGGCGCCAAATTGATGTTAACCTAGAAAGCGTGAAATTAATGTTCGACATAGAGGGGAGGGGAGGGGGGCGCTGAATTGATGTACAACATATGGGGCGCCAAATTGCAGGTCAACATAGGGGCGCAAATTTGATGTTGACCCGGGGCGCCAAATTGATGTTAACCTAGAAAGCGTCAAATCGATGTTAGACCTAGAGAGCGTTTGATGTTCAAACTCGGTGCGTCGAATTGATGTTCGACATAGGGGCACCTAATTGATGTTGGACTTGGGTGGGGGGGGGCGCCGAATCAATGTTAAACATAGATAGTTGCGTTAATTCGATGGTGACCAGGGGCGCAAAATTGATCTTAGACCTAGAGATCATCAGGTTGATGTTCGAACTGGGGGCGCCGAATTATGTCCGACATGGGGGCGCTGAACTGATGTTCGACATACGGGGACGCCTTTTTACGTTCGACCTAGGAGGGCGCCGAATTGATGTTTGACATAGGGGCTCCAAATTAATGTTCGGCATAGGGGGTGCAGAATTGATGTTAATCATAAGGGCGCCGAATTGGTGTTCAACCTAGGAAGGCGCCAAATTGATGTTTCACCTAGGGCGTAAGAGGCGTCGAATTGATGTTGGGCCTAGAGAGAGTCAAATTGAGGTTCGACCTAGGGGTGCCGAATTGATGTTGGTCTTGGGGGTAACCGAATTAATGTTCGACAAAGGGGCGCCAAATTAATATTCGGCATAGGAGGTGCAGAATTGATGTTGGACCTAGAGAGAGCCAAATTGGTGTTCGACCTTGGACTGCCGAATTGATGTTTGACATATGGACGCCAAACATATTTTCGGCACGGGGGAGCTCCAAAGTAATGTTTAACATAGGGGCGCCGAATCGATGTTCAAACTTAGGGCACCGAATTATTGATGTTCAATGTAGGGGTGCCAAATCAGTGTTCGACATAGGGGCACCAATTTGATGGTGACCCATGGCGCCAAGTTGATTTTGATATAGAAAGTGTCAAATTGATGTTAGCCCTAGAAAGCGTCATATTAATGTTCGAACTAGGAGCGCCAAATTATGTTCGACTTAGGGAGCGCCGATTCAATGTTAGACAAAGGGGCACCGAATCGATGTTGGACGGGGGGGGCGCCGAATCGTTGTTACATATAGAGAAGGGCGTCAATTTGATTGTAGTCCGGGGCGCCAAATTGATGTTAGACCTAGGAAGCGTCAAATTGATATACGAACTAGGGGTGCAAATTAATAGTCGATATAGGGGCGCCAAATTAATGTTCGGCATAGGGGATGCAGAATTAATGTTAGTCATGGGGGCGCCGAATCGGTTTCCAACCTAGGAGGGCGCCAAATTGATGTTTTACCTAGGGGCACCGAGTTGATGTTGATTCCATTTCCATATCCATTTATGCTCTATATTATACTGTTTTTTTTACGAAGTAAGAATGCCCTTCTGTAAAATTGTATTTGATTTGTATTGTTTTATATTACTTTGTATTATGTTTTGAATGGAAATGAAATAAAAAAGAATTGAATTGAAATTGAATTGATGTACGGCGTATGAGGCGTCGAATTGATGTTCGACTTAGAAGGGGGGGGGGGTCGCCGAATCGATGTTCGACAAAGGGGCGTCAAATTGATTGTATCTTGGGGCGCCGCATTAACGTTAGACATAGAGAGCGCTGAATTGATGTTCAACATGGAGGGAGGGGGGGGGCGCTGAATTGATGTACAACATGCGGCGCGTCGAATTGATGGTCGACATGGGGGGGGTAAATTTGATGTTGATCCTGGGCGCCTAGTTGATGTTAACCTAGAAAGCGTCAAATTTATGTTAGACCTAAAGAGCGTCAGATTGATGTTCAAACTCGGTGCGTCAAATTGATGTTCGACATATGGGGCGCCGAATTGATGGTCGACATAGGGGCACAAATTTGATATTGACCCGGGGCGTTAAATTGATGTAAGACCTTGAGAGCGTCAAATTGATGTTCGACATGGGGGAGCGCTGAATTGTTGTACAACATATGGGACGCCGAATAGTTGGTCGACATAGGGGCACAAATTTGATATTGACCCGGGGCGTTAAATTGATGTGAGACATAGAAACCGTCAAATCGATGTTAGACCTAGAGATCGTCAAATCGCTGTTCGAACTAGGGGTGCCAAATTATGTTCGACATGGAAGGGGGGGGGGAGTGCCGAAATGATATTCGACCTAACTTCGCCGAATTGATGTTCGACTTAGGCAGCGCCGATTCAATGTTCGACAATGGGGTGTCGAATTGATGTTCGACGTGGGGCACCGAATTGATGTCGGACTTGGGGGGGGGAGGGCAATTGACATTAGACCTAGAGAGCATCAGATTGATGTTCGAACTGGGGACGCCGAAATATGTTCGACATGGGAGTGCTCAACTGATGTTCGACACACGGGGGCGCCTTTTTACGTTCGGGTTTGGAGGGCGCCGAATTGATGTTTGACATAGGGGCGCCAAATTAATGTTCGGCATAGGGGGTGCAGAATTTATGTTATTCATAGGGGCGCCGATTGATGTTGGACCTAGAGAGAGCCTAATTGATGTTCGACCTAGGAGTGCCGAATTGATGTTCGACATATGGACGCCAAACAGATCTTCGGCATGGGGGGCAAATTAATGTTAAATATAGATAGAGGCGTCAATTTGATCGTAGTCCGGGGCGCCAAATTGATGTCAGACCTATGAAACGTCAAATTGATATTCGAACTAGGGGTGCAAATTAATAGTCGATATTGGGGCTCCAATGTGATGTTTGACATAGGGAGCGCCGATTCAATGTTCGACAAAGGGGCGTCGAATTGATGTTCGACATACATGTAGGGGGGCACCGAATCGATGTTGGACTTGGGGGGGGGGGGGCGAATTGATGTTAAACATAGATAGGGGCGTCAATTTGATTGTAGTCCGGGGCGCCAAATTGATGTTAGACCTAGGAAACGTCAAATTGATATTCGAACTAGGGGTGCAAATTAATAGTCGATATTGTGGCTCCAATTTGATGTTTGACATAGAGGCGCCAAATTAATGTTCGGCATAGGGGGTGCAGAATTGATGTGAGTCATGGGGGCGCCAAATTGATGTTTTACCTAGGGGCACCGAACTGATGTTGGGCCTAGAGAGAGTCAAATTGAGGTTCGACCTAGGGGTGCCGAATTGATGTTGGACTTGGGGGTAAGCGAATTGATGTTCGACAAAGGAGCGTCAAATTGATGTTCGACTGGGGGGGGTCGTCGAATCGATGTTCGACAAAGGGGCGTCAAATTGATTGTTTCCTTGGGCGCCGCATTGACGTTAGACCTAGAGAGCACTGAATTAATATTCGACATGGAGGGGGAGGCGCGCTGAATTGATGTACAACATGGAGCAAAATTTATGTTGATTAGGGGCGCCAAATTGATGTTAACCTAAAAAGCGTCAAATTGATGTTAGACCTAAAGAACGTCAGATTAATGTTCAAACTCGGTGCGTCGAATTGATGTTCGACATATGCTGCGCCGAATTGATGGTCGACATAGGGGCGCAAATTTGATATTGACCCGGGGCGCCAAATTGATGTTAACCTAGAAAGCGTCAAATTGATGTTAAACCTAGAGAGCGTCAAATTGATGCTCGAACTATGGGCACTGAATTATGTTCGACATGGGGGAGTGCCGAATTGATATTCGACCTAGGTGTGTGTGTGTGTGTGTGTGTGTGTGTGAATTTGAGTTTTGTCAGACGAGTATCAATCAGATATGATTATTTACGTCTTGGACCGACCTTTAACGTCACCATCCGAAAGACGTGACCAGGGCTCGAACCTCAAACATCTGCATCAATTTGTAACTTCCCCACAGCTTGGATTACAGGCGCACGCCACAACGCCTAGGGGCGCCGATTCGATGTTCAACAAAGGGGCGTCGAATGGGTTTGGACGGGGGGGTCACCGAATTGAATTTTTTTCGACAAAGGGGCGTCAATTTGATTGTAGCCCGGGGCCTAGCATTGATGTTAGACATAGAGAACGCTGAGTTGATGTTCGTCATGGGGGGGGGGGGGCGCTGAATTGTTGTTCAACGCATGGGGCGCCTAATTAATGTTCGGCAAAGGGGGTGCAGAATTGGTGTTTGTCATAGGGGCGCCGAATCGACGTTCAACCTAGGAGGGTGCCAAATTGATGTTTTACCTAGGGGCACCGAATTGATGTACCACGTATTAGGCGCCGAATTGATGTTAGACCTAAAGAGCTCAAAGTTGATGTTCGCCCTGAGGGTGCCGAATTGATGTTCGACATATCGACGTTAAACAGATTTTCGGCATGGGGGGGGGCGCGGAAGTGATGTTCGACGTAGGGGCGCAAAATCGATGTTCAAGCACAGGGGCACCGAATTATTGATATCCAATCTAGGGGTACCAAATTGTTGTTCGACATAGAAGTTCATTGATTATATGTTCGACCTAGGACTGTGCTGAATTGATGTTGGACCTAGAGAGCATCAAATTGATGTTCTAACTAGGGGCGCCAAATTATGTTCGACATGGGGGAGTGTCGAATTGATATTCGACCTAACTTCGCCGAATTGATGTTCGACATGGGGGGCACCGAATTGATTTTGGACTTGGGGGCGAATAGATGTTAAACATAGAAAGAGGCGTCAATTTAATTGTAGTCCGGGGCGCCAAATTGATGTTAGACCTAGGAAGCGTCAAATTGATATTCGAACTAGTAGTGCGAATTGATAGTCGACATAGGGGCGCCAATTCGATATTAGACCTAGAGAGCATCGGATTTATGTTCGATCTGGGGGGGGCGGCCGAATTTATGTTCGATATGGGGGTCGCTGAATTGATGTTTGACATACGGGGGCGGCTATCTACGTTTGAGCTAGGAGGCAGCCGATTTAAAGTTTGGCATAGGGGCGCAAACTTGATGTTAGTCATAGTGCCGAATTGATATTCGACCTAACTTCGCCGAATTGATGTTCGACTTAGGGAGCGCCGATTCAATGTTCGACAATGGGGTGTCGAATAGATGTTCGACATAGGGGGGCACCGAATTGATGTTGGACATACATAGGGGCTTCAATTTGATTGTAGTCCGGGGTGCCAAATTGATGTTAGACCTAGAGAGCATCAGATTGATGTTCGAACTGAGGGGGCCAAATTAATGTTCGGCATAGGGGGCGCAAAATTAAAGTTAGATATAGGGGCGCCGAATTGGTGTTGAACGTAGGAAGGCGCCAAATTGAAGTTTTACCTAGGGGCACCGAATTGATGTTCGACATACATGTATAAACGCCAAACAGCTTTTCGGCATGCTGGGGGGAGCTACGAAGTAATTTTCAACATTCGGGCGCCGAATCGATGTTCAAACATCGAATTATTGAAGTCGAAATTGGTGTTCGACATAGGGGAACATCGAATAGATGTTCGACCTAGGAGGGTGCTGAATTGATTTTGGACCTAGTGGCGCCTATTTGATGTTGGACTTGAAGGGGGTGGGGGGGGGGTCGTCGAATTGATGTTCGACAAAGGGGCACCAATTTGATGTTAGACTAGAGAGCGTCAGATTGATGTTTGACCAAGGAGCGTCTAATTGATGTTTGACATGGGGATGGCGCCGAATTTACGTTCGAGCTAGGAGGGCGCCGAATTGACGTTTGACATAGGGGCGTCAAATTAATGTTTAACCCAAGGGCACCGAATCAATGTTCGACATAGGTGCGCCGAAGAGATGTTCGACATGGGGGAGGGGTGCTGAATTAATGTACAACATATGGGGCACCGATTTGATGGTCGACATAGGAGCGCCAATTTGATGGTGACCCGAGGCTCCAAATTAGAACAAATTAGACCAAGTTAGACCTAAAGAGCGTCAAATTGATTTTAGACCTAAAGAGCGTGAAATTAATGTTCGAACTAGGGGCGCCGAATTATGTTCGACATGGAAGGGGGTGCCGAACTGATATTTGACCTAGATTCGCCGAATTGATGTTCGACTTAGGGAGCGCCGATTCGATGTTATGTTCATCCTACGGGGCGCCGAATTATGGTCGACATAAGGGGGGAAGCGCTTAATTAATGTTCAAACTAGAGAGGTGCTGAATTGATATTTGACATTGGGGCGCCGATTTTGAATTCAACCTAGGGGCGTCAAATCGATATTCGACTTGGGGCGCCAAATTGATTTTCGACATAGGAAGGGGCGCTTTGATTTTATGTTCGACCTAGGGCCCAAGAATTGATGTTCAACCTACATGTACGAGGGCCCTAAACGATGCTTAACACAGGGGCACCGCATTGATGTTCGAAATAGGGGATGTCAAATTGATGTTCGACCAAGCGGGAGCCGAATCGATGTTCGACATGGTGGCGCTGTTTGATGTTAAACCTAGGGGAAGGGGGGGGGGGGGGCGCCAAATTAATGTTCGACAAAGGTGTAACATTTCGATTATGACCCGGGGCACCAAATTGATGTTCAACCCAGATTTGTCGAATTGATGTTCGACATGGGGGGATGCCGAATTTATGTTCGAGCTAGGATGCGCTGAATCGATGTATGTTCGAAATAGGGGCACCAGATGATTGATGTTCAACCTTCGCATGCCAAATTGGTGTGCGACTTAAGGGGCATGGGGTAGATGTTGGACCTAGGGGGTGTTGTATTGATGTTGGACCTAGAAAGCGCCGAATTGAAAATCGACCTAGGGCGGTCAAATTAATATTCAACATAGGGTGGGGCGCCGAATTGATGTTCGACATAGGAGGGGGGCACCAGATTTATGTTTGACCTAGGGGTGCCGAATCGACGTTCGACCTCGAGGTGCCAAATTGATCTTCGGCATAGGGGGGGGGCGCCGAATTAATGTTTGATCTACAGGTCACAAATTGATGTTCGACATACAGGCGCCGATTTGATATTCAACCTAGCAGCGGGAGGGCACCGGATTAATGTGAAACCTAGTGGCATTGAATTTTTGTTCGACAATGGAGCGTCGATTCTTTTGTTCAACATAGTGGGGGCCGAATTGATGTTCATACTAGAGGGGGGGGGAGCTGAACTAATGTTCGACAAAGGGCGGGGGCTGGATTGATGTTCAGGCAAGGATGGTGCTGATTTGAGGTTTGCCATAGGGGCGCCGATTTGATGGTTACTCAGGTTGCCAAATTCATGTTCTACCTAGAGGGCGCCGAATTGAAGCTCAACCTAGGGGCGTCAAATTGATATTCGACATAGGGGACGCCGAATTGATGTTGGACATAGAAAGGGGGCACGCCGAATTTAAGTTCGACCTAGAGGATGCCGAATCGATGTTCGACCTAAGGGCGAATTGAAGTTCGATCTAGGGGCCCCGAATGATGTTCAGCCTAGGAGGGCCAGCATTCATGCTTAACCCAGGGGCACCGAATTGATGTTTGACATAATATATTATGGGGTGTCAATTGATGTCCAACCTAGGGGGAAGCCGAATTAATGTTCGACATGGTGGCGCTGAATTGATGTTAAACCTAGGGGGCTTTTATCTGTTGTTCGATCTATGGGGGCCAAATTGATGGTATACATTAGGGTGCCGAAGTGCAGTTCGACATTGCAGGGGGCGCATAATTGAAGTTTGACCTAGTGGCGCCGGATGTTCAACAAAGGGACGCTGAATTGATGTTCGACCTATAGGCACCGAAGTAATGTTCCACATAGGGTGGCACCGCATTGATGTTGGACCTAGGGGAAGGGGGGCGCCAAATTAATGTTCAACATAAGGGTAACATTTCGATTGTGACCAGGGGCGCCAAACTGATGTTCAACCCATACTTGTCGAATTCAATTCGACATAGGGGGTGCCGAATTTATGATCGAGCTAGGGTGCGCTGGATCGATGTTTGGCATAGAGGCACTGGATGATTGATGTTCAACCTTGGGGTGCCAGATTGGTGTTCGACATAGGGGGCATCGAATAGATGTTCGTCCTAGGGGGTGGTGGATTCATGTTGGACCTTGGGGCGCCAAATTGATGTTTGACCTAGAGAGCGCCGAATTGAACATCGACTTATGGGCGTCAAATTGGCATTCAACATAGGGGTTGGGGGCGGAGGCCCCGAATTGATGTTCAGCATAGGCGGCGCCGAATTAATATTCAATCTAGGGGTCCTAAATTGATGTTTGACATAGAGTCACCGATTTGATGTTAAACCTAGGGGGCGTTGAATTGTTGTTCGACTTATAGGGCCGAATTGATGTTCAACAAAGGGGCGTCATTATAGTGGGGGACCGAATTGATGTTCATCCTAGGGCGGTGCTGAAGTACTGTTCGACATAGGGGGGGGGGGGGGCGGGCTGAATCGATGTTCGACTTAATGGCGACTTGAAGTTCGGCATAAGGGGTGGGTGTATAAATGTTCGATCTAGGGGCACCAATTTGATGTTCGAGATAATGGGTGTCAAATTGATGTTCGAACTAGGGGGAGCCGAATTAATGTTCGACAAAGGGGCATCGAATCAATATTTAACATAGTGGGGGACCGAATTGATGCTCATCCTCGGGGGGGGGGGGGGGCGCTGAATTAATGTTTGACATAATTATGGGCACCAAAGTGATGTTCGACATATGATGGCACCGAATTGATGTTGGACCTAGGGGAAGGGGGACGCTAAATTAATGTTCGACATAGGAGTAACATTTCCATTATGACAAGGGGCGCCAAATTGATGTTCAACATACATGTAGGAGGGACCACCTAATTTAATTTTCGACCGGGGGGGGGCGCTGAATCGATGTTCGACCTAGGGGGGGGGGCGAATTGATGTTCAGCATGGGGGGGGGGGGGACCGAACTGATGTTCATCCCGGGGGGGCGCTGAATTAATGTCAACATAGGGGGTGGGGGTGCTGAATTGATGTTCAAGCTGGGGTGGTGCTGAATTGATGTTTGAAATAGGGGCGCCGATTTGATGGTGACCGAGGTTGCCAAAATGCTGCTCGACCTAGAGGGCGCCGAATTGAAGTTCAAACTAGGGGCGTCGAACTGATATTTGGCAAAGGGGGCGCAGAATTGATGTTCGACATAGGAAGGGCACCATCCCTCCCGAATTTATGTTCGACCTAGGGGGCGCCGAATCGATGTTCCACCTAGGTGCGACTTGAAGTTCGGCATAGGGGGGCGCCGTATAATATGTTCGATCTAGGGGCCCCGAATTAATGTTCAACCTAGGAGGGCCCAAATTGATGGTTAGCCCAGAGGCACCGAATTGATGTTTGATATAGGGGGTGTCAAATTGGTGTTCGAGCTAGGGGGAGCCGAACTAATGTTTTACATAGGGGGGCGAATCGATGTCCATCCCAGGGGGGGGGCGCTGAATTAATGTTCGACATAGGGGGTAGGGGGTGCTGAAATGCTGTTCAAGCTAGGGTAATGCTGAATTGACGTTCGACAAAGGGGCATCGAATTAATGTTCAGCATAGTGGGGGTCCGAATTGATGATCATCCTAGGGGGGCTCTAAATTAATGTTCCACATAATTATGGGCACCAAAGTGATAATCAACATATGGCGGCACCGAATTGATGTTGGACCGAGGGGAAGGGGGACGCCAAATTAATGTTCGACATAGGAGTAACATTTCGATAGTGACCCAGGGCGCCAAATTGATGTTCAACCCAGAGTTGTCAAATTGATTTTCGACATGGGGGGGGGGGTGGTGGCGCCGAATGGATGTTCGACATAAGAAGGCCCCCCCTTCGAATTCATGTTCAAACTAGGGGGCGCTTAATCGATGGTCGACCTAGGGGCCCCCGAATTGATGTTCAACATAGGGAGGCCCGAAATGCTGCTCGACACAGAGGCACCGAATTGATGTTTGACATAGGGGGTGTCAAACTGATGTTCGAGCAAGGTGGAGCCGAATTAATGTTCGATATGGGGGGGGGCGAATTGATGTTCATCCCAGGGGGGGGGGGCGCGCTATGGGGGCCAAATTGATGGTATACATAATGGTGCCGAAGTGCAGTTCGACATTGCAGGGGGCGCATAATTGAAGTTTGACCTAGTGGCGCCGGATGTTCAACAAAGGGACGCTGAATTGATGTTCGACCTATAGGCACCGAAGTAATGTTCCACATAGGGTGGCACCGAATTGATGTTGGACCTAGGGGAAGGGGGGCGCCAAATTAATGTTCAACATAAGGGTAACATTTCGATTGTGACCAGGGGCGCCAAACTGATGTTCAACCCATACTTGTCGAATTCAATTCGACATAGGGGGTGCCGAATTTATGATCGAGCTAGGGTGCGCTGGATCGATGTTTGGCATAGAGGCACTGGATGATTGATGTTCAACCTTGGGGTGCCAGATTGGTGTTCGACATAGGGGGCATCGAATAGATGTTCGTCCTAGGGGGTGGTGAATTCATGTTGGACCTTGGGGCGCCAAATTGATGTTTGACCTAGAAAGCGCCGAATTGAACATCAACTTATGGGCGTCAAATTGGCATTCAACATTGGGGTTGGGAGCGGAGGCCACGAATTAATTTTCGACATAGGTGGGGGGGGCACCACATTCACGTCGAACATGAATTCGACGAAGGTGGCGCCGAATCGACGTTCGACCTAGAGGCGCTGAATTGTTGTTCACCATAGGCGGCGCCGAATTAATATTCAATCTAGGGGTCCTAAATTGAGGTTTGACATAGAGTTACCGATTTGATGTTAAACCTAGGGGGCGTTGAATTGTTGTTCGACTTATAGGGCCGAATTGATGTTCAACAAAGGGGCGTCATTATAGTGGGGGACCGAATTGATGTTCATCCTAGGGCGGCGCTGAAGTACTGTTCGACATAGGGGGGGGGTGGGCTGAATCGATGTTCAAGCTAGGGTGGTGCTGAATTTATGTTTGACATAGGGGCGCCGATTTGATATTGACCCAGGTTGCCAAATTGATGTTCGACCTAGAGGATGCCGAAGTTTAACCTAGGGGCGTCAAATTGATGTTCGACATGGGGCGGGTGGCGCCGAATTGATGTTCGACATAGGAAGGGGGTGCGCCGAATTAATGTTCGACCTTCGGGGCACCGAATTGTTGTTCGACTTAAGGGCGACTTGAAGTTCGGCATAAGGGGTGGGTGTATAAATGTTCAATCTAGGGGCACCAATTTGATGTTCGAGATATGGGATGTCAAATTGATGTTCGACCTCGGGGGAGCCGAATTGATGTTCGGCAAAGGGGCATCGAATCAATATTTGACATAGTGGGGGACCGAATAGTTGCTCATCCTAGGGGGGGGGGGGCTGAATTAATGTTTGACATAATTATGGGCACCAAAGTGATGTTCGACATACGATGGCACCGAATTGATGTTGGACCTAGGGGAAGGGGTACGCCAAATTAATGTTCGACATAGGAGTAACATGATGTTCAACATACATGTAGGAGGGGAGCACCTAACTTAATTTTCGACCTGGGGGGGGGGCGCCGAATCGATGTTCAACATTGGGTGTGGGGGTGCTGAAGTGATGTTTGAAATAGGGGCGCCGATTTGATGGTGACCGAGGTTGCCAAAGTGCTGCTCGACCTAGAGGGCGCCGAATTGAAGTTCAAACTAGGGGCGTCGAACTGATATTTGACAAAGGGGGCGCCGAATTGATGTTCGACATAGGAAGGCCCCATCCCTCCCGAATAATGTTCGACCTAGGGACGCCGAATCGATGTTCCACCTAGGCGCGACTTGAAGTTCGGCATAGGGGGGCGCCGTATATATGCTCGATCTAGGGGCCCGAATTGATGTTCAACCTAGGAGGGCCCGAATTGATGGTTAGCCCGAATTGGTTAGCCCAGAGGCACCGAATTGATGTTTGATATAGGGGGTGTCAAATTGATGTTCGAGCTAGGGGGAGCGGAACTAATGTACTACATGGGGGGCGAATAGATGTTCATCCCGGGGAGGGGGGCGCTGAATTAATGTTCGACATAGGGGTAGGGGTGCTGAATTAATGTTCAAGCTAGGGTAATGCTGAATTGACGTTCGACAAAGGGGCATCGAATTAATGTTCAGCATAGTGGGGGTGCGAATTGCTGATAATCCTAGGGGGCACTGAATAAATGTTCGACATAATTATGGGCACCAAAGTGATAATCGACATAGGGCAGCAGCGAATTAATGTTGGACCCAGGGGAAGGGGGACATCAAATTAATGTTCGACAAAGGAGTAACATTTCGATAGTGACCCAGGGCGCCAAATTGATGTTCAACCTAGAGTTGTCAAATTGATTTTCGACGTGGGGGTGGCGCCGAATGGATGTTCGACATAAGAAGCCCCCCCCCCTTCGAATTTATGTTCGACCTAGGGGGCGCCGAATCGATTGTCGATCTAGGGGCCTCGAATTGATGTTCAACATAGGAGGGCCCGAATTGCTGCTTATTTAACACAGAGGCACCGAATTGATGTTTGACATAGGGGGTGTCAAACTGATGTTCGAGCAAGGGGGAGCTGAATTACTGTTCGACATAGGGGGGGGGGGCGAATTGATGTTCATCCCAGGGGGGGGGGGGCGCTGAATTAATTTTCGACATAGGGGGTGGGGGTGCTTAATTGATATTCAAGCTAGGGTAATGCTGAATTGATGTTTGACATAGGGGCGCCGATTTGCTGGTGACCAAGGTTGCCGAACTGCTGTTCAACCTAGGGGCGTCGAAGTGATATTCGACATGAGGGGCGCTGAATTTATGCTCGATATAGAGGGGGGGGCGCCGAATTGATGTTCAAACTAGGGGCGCTGGATTGATGATCAACCTAGGAGGGCACCGCATTGATGTTTTGTATAGGGGTGCCGAAATGAATTTCGACCTAGGGGCGTCGAATTGATATTCGACATAGGGGAGGGGGCGCCGAATTGATATTTGATACAGAAGGGGGCGCCGAATTTATGTTCAACTTCGGGGGGGGGGGCGAATCGATATGCGAACTTGGGGCGCTGAATCGATGTTCGGCATAGGGGGCGCCGAAATGATGTTCAATCTTGGAGGGCGCCGATTTGGTGTCTTACCCAGGGGCAACGAAGTAATGTTCGTTATGGGGGTGTAAAATTGATGTTTTACCTAGGGGGTGCCAAATTGACTTTCGACATGGTGGCGCTGAATTGCTGTTAAACCTAGGAGGCGTTTATTTGATGTTTGATCTAGAGGGCCAAATTGATGGTATACATAGGGGTGCCGAGCTGAAGTTTAACATAGGGGACGCTGAATTGATGTCCGATGTAGAGGGCGCCGAATTGATGTTAAACCGAGGGGCGCTGGATTGATGATCAACCTAGGAGGACACTGAATTGATGTTTTGCCTAGGGGTGCCGAAATGAATTTCGACCTAAGGGCGTCGAATTGATATTCGACACAGGGGAGGGGGCGCCGAAATGATATTTGATATAGCAGGGGGCGCCGAATTTATGTTCAACCTCGAGGCGCCGAATCGATGTTTTACCCAGGGGCACCAATTTGATGTTCGAGATATGGGGTGTCATATAGGAATGGGAATACAAAAATATATCAGATATTTCATCTCTCGCTTCGCGCTTGTATTAACTGTTTGAGATACCCATTCTATTCATGATTGTAAATTGTGGTTAACCTGTCCAATTTGCAATCAGAATGTCAACATTTTTTACCTCGCGCTCGCATTATTTGATTGGAAAAATATACATTCTATTCATGAGTCACTGTAACCTTCGACTTTGGTCATGTGACTAAAACTCGCGCATGATGTTCAGTGATACCTGATTGCTCCTATGTCCAAGTCTTATGAACTAGATCCATAAACTTAATTCAACATATATACCCTTAACATTGCCAAAGTTCATTGACCCTAAATGACCGTTGACTTAGGTCATGTGATCTGAAACTTGTACAGGATGTTCAGTGATACATGAATAATCTTATTCTTATATCCAAGTTTTATGAACTTATTCCATAAACATTCAAAGTTAGGATGGAAATTCAACAAATACCCCAAACATGCCCAATCCTCATTGACCCTAAATGAGCTCTGACCTTTATAGTCATGTGACCTGACACTCAGGCAGGATGTCTAGTAATACTAAATTACCCTTACATGTAAGTTTCATGAATAGACTCTTTTTAGTTATGGTATTTCAAAAAAATAACCTTGGTTAAGATTTCGATATTTATTCCCCAATCATGATCTAAGTTCATTGACCCTAAATGACCTGTGACCTTGGTCATGTGACCTAAAGCCAAGGCACGATGTTCAGTCTCGCTCTATGCAGGCGAGACAAAATACATAAGAATTAGATATTGGCGGCAGATCGGGGAAAATGTGAATAGAAATATTTTATCCGCCCCCTCCACTTGATGAAAGCTGGAACTGTCTTTTAGATATATGACGAAAGAAAATCTGACTGATGAGAACGTGGAACACTTCCAAGACTCATGGTCATCGGTAATCGGTACTGAAATATGTCGGCAGACAAGGGCCTCCACCCCCCCCCCCTCCCGTGGAAAAGGCCTAGCGACGCCCCTGCTTGCATTATTTATGTCGGCCTTGTGAGATATCTCATGTTTTCAGAATAAAAGTAAGATTTTCTTAAACTTCGGTCTGCAGGACTACCCCTACAAAAATTCACAAGGTGTGATGAGAAGTTAAACAAAATTGAAAAACCCAAAAGTACTTGAAATTCTGTGGTTACTGATCGTAAATTAAATAGAAATCGATCGCGTTCGTAATTATTCATTTAAAAGTGGTATTACATTAAATTCGTGGATATATTTTTTCATGAAAACATCATTTAAAAGTGTGGTCTCCAATTGTCTTTTTATTTGATTATGAAATAAGATCAATATGTATTTAAGGCACCTATGTTTGTCTGGCGGGGAGGGCGGGCGCAGGGGCGCCAAAATCAGGTCGGGCCCCCAGGGGTGCTATTTCCTTGATAGGCGCCTGAACCCCAACACACTTGATTTGATATTTAAAAATATGTATTTACATGTCTGCTCTCTCATCTAAACACGTCCGTTCCAGCAATAATCTGCTTGTATTTATGATGTTCTGGTATTTAATGTAATTACCAGAAAATTTTGGTAGAAAATAAAAACATCTGATGAACCTAAATCTGTATTATCCAAAATACTAACTAAGATTGTATTGCTCTACTTGAGCGCAAAAAAAATCAGATAAAACAATTATTTGGTATTCATGACTCTTCATTATTTTTTTTTCTACAAGAAGTATTAAATGACTCGATATATTTTTTTCTCGACTATACTCTTACCAATCAGGTTTATTGGAAGAACCCTCTGTACCAACAGAAAACGAAGCAGAGTCGAAAGTAAAACATTTATATGAAGCCTGCATAGACGAAGGTAAGTGAGCACAATCATTATTATAACTGGGACCACGTTCAACAATCCGTTCAGTGATCAATATTTTCATATTAAGTGTAAGTCACTAAAATTACAATCTAATCAAATGTAATAGACAAATTTTAGAAACTCCCCTTAATTTCCCGAAGACTCCTCGCAAACAAAATATATGTTAAAACACCCCATATTCAATATTTTTAAAAGAGTATTCCCGACTTTGACCCATAAGCATACATATATCCTTGTAAATATTTCACGCGGAGACACGACAGGCAATCTCGCGAGTATATGAAGGGAGAGGGACTTCAGTAGAATTTAGCCCCTTATAGGTTAAAAAAGTAAAATACGAAATAACTCCAATGGTTTATGATCTTTAACAATTCGTCTTACATGTCAATCATACCGTCTTAAAGCTGCTGTTATCAGGAGGGACGTCGAACCGCTCCTACAGTTTGTTGATGATCTTGGAGGATGGCCGATTGTCAGTGACACTTTCGACGAGGAAAACTGGATTCTTGAAGAAGTTCTTGCCCGAATTCGGCAATTCCACAACACAAATTACCTGTTTAAACATCAATTAATGAAGGATGTCACAGAGTCCAGCCAGACGCTAATTTTCGTAAGTAAATGACCATCACACACTGTTTAAAAAAATTTCCTTAAAATAAAAGAAGTTCCTGCAGCAGAGTCTCGAGAACACCTGTAATCTTACCAGATTGCGTAAACTTACAGAACATTGGTATTTGGTGTGTGGAACCTTACAAATTTTCTTTTTAAAACAGACCTGTTCTGTTAAATTGCAGAACAATTTCTGTTTTATGAATTTACAGAATGATTCTGTTATTGCTTTCTGCAAAATCCTTTTCCCCTGTAAAATCAGGGTTTTTAACAGTGCAGTTAATTTTTGTCCCCAATTTGGATGACATTTTATATGCCACTTTGCATTGTTTAAGGCAAACGTTAGATAATTATGTTAATCATGTAAAACTATTTTTAAAAATGTGATATCACACTAACCTTAGGTCTCATTATTAAATCTAAATATAATTATTTGACAGTTATAGTTGACAGCTATAATGAAAGTGAAATGATAAAACTAGATCTTTTAAAGCTCATTACCTTGATCGTTGAACCTCAACTTGAAGGATCACTCTCCTCAAAGCGTAACCCTTATCTTGGAGGGGTTTGTGCTCCGTCATTCTGTTGGATGCTGATGCTGATGTTGCCGTTGATAAGATGGCATCTTCAGTAGACAGTCCGAATTTACAACATCCAATATGGTGCGCGTGTATCCATCTTTTACACCCTCTGTATAGAAAAAGAATTGGAATGTTAAATGTCAACAATCGTAATGTATCTTATCCATTCGAAAATTTCAAATTTCTATTCTTGGATTTTTGACGTATCTAAAAGAAGCCTCTCCAGGACAGCATACGCGTGTACGATTTTTTTATGGGAGAGTACTTCTTCAAGGTTTTCAAGAAGCAATTTTTTTCGAAAACCTCTGGTATAACAAATGATTTTAAATCTTGCTTTATGACAGCTAGATCAGCCTGATCTTGGAATGAAATCAAGGGAAGACTTCCTCAGAGATAAATCTGACAGGGTATGTGTGATACTTTCACAATATTTCATTTCTTGCTTAATTTAACAGGTTTGTCATGTAATTCTATCATGTTCAGGTGTAGGGAGTTTATTGCGAAGACGCAATAACGGGCTTTTACTCCATGACTTACGGAGAGGCCAAGAATACAATAAATGTACTGAAAATTTCGTAAAATGACACCGACGGTTGGGAGCAGTTTTGTCCTAAGTTTCGGAGCTTACGAGAAATTCCGAATACGTCATTTGTCAAGAGATAAGGACGAAACTGCTATTTTGGTTTACCGATAAGCCAGTTCGTAGTTCCTTTCTGCGCATGATCAAAAGATTCTACGCATGATCAGAAAAAGGTCATTTGTACTAAAGTGACATGGTGCTTTAAAATCTAATGAGATAAGCACCAACTTTGATGTCTTGATTATTCATATATTCTTTTGAATTGTCGTTTTCATTTACATCCACAAAAAAACAACAATGCTTCCACGAACGACTGGTATTTCACAGTTTGTCAAGTACATTGTGCAACATGCTAAGATATGCATTCAAAGTAGGAATGCAACAAATACCTTCATTAAGTGTTCATTGGAATGCTATTCTAGTCACCTGGTCTATTCAATTTCTTCATCCTGTTATGTAAGGCAAGCTTATGTAATATCTTGCTTTGAAATCTGCCTATCATGATGGAAGAAATGAAAGGTCATTTGACCAAAATTGTCCATGAAGTAACTACGAACTGGTCTATTTCCGATAAAGACCTTTTGCTAGTTCTTTGTTATTAAGTGCATTTGACAATACATTTTCTTTGTTCTTGAACACTCCGCTCGTCGCAGAGCATAACCTTTCCCTTACCTACTTCATATCAAAATTTCGTTTTTGCTATTGTTAATCACAGAACATGCTAGTCCCTACCCTTTTCTATTCATTTCAGTCTTCCACTTTTTGTCTCTTTCTCTCTCGCGCGCACGCGCTCTTTCCAATTCTATCATATCATGCAATAAAACAACCTTATTCCCGCCAAAATCGGTAACTGGTGCAGTTGCATGTAGTGCTCTATCGTCTAGTCACATCGTACAATATCTTAAGTTGTCTCCCCTTCTCTGTCTCTCTTCTATTTTTTTCTATCTGCATTGTGAAATAGTACCTGTAATGAAATGAGGCATGTTTATTAGCGTGTCTTCATGTGATACAAATGTGTTTCCAAACGATGCCAAAAAATAAATAAATAAAATAAAGAATTCCCACATTTGTATGTTTATAATTTGATAAGCTCGCGCTTGTTCCGGAAGTTTGTATAGTCAATTCGTAAGAACCACCAAAAAAGAGAAAACCCATAAATTTCAGCTTCGCTAAATTCAAGGCATAACCGCTAATATGCGAGCGTGTACATTCTTCATTTCCGGCATCCCAATTGCTCGCGTATAAAGACCGGAGACCGTTTCATCAAGCTGTTCGTAAGTGGAAAGTGACTTTAAGAATGACTGGTGATTTTTTTTTCTTTTTGGTAAATAATATCCACCATTAAATGTCCATCGGTAATTATTTAGCACGTAAGAAAGGATCACCAGTCGTCCTAAAAGGAACTCTTAACTGACGAACAGCTTTATGAAACACCCACCAGAAAATGGTCAAAATGAAGAAAATGTTTTAAACAAAAAAAAAATCTCTTAAGAAAGTGGTATTTCATTTACTATGCATTTTTGGAAATATTGCGAGTCATGAAAATAACTTTACAATAAAAGCATCATTTATATAGTAGCATTTGCTATTGTAGTTTATCTTACATTTAATTATTATTAAATTAAATTAAATTTATATTCGACAATTATTATTACAGTACCAATTGTTTGTTGTATTACGGTGATTTTATGGTAAACATACATGCATAAGTCATTTTCATAATACATATATATATATATATATATATATATATATGATGTATATGTTTTATATGTTTGTTTGTGGTATAGCTGGTGAGTGCCTACATAGCCTACATGAAATCAATCGTGAAGGAACTAAGACCGGAGCTGAATGACTCCTACATCGCACAAGAGATGAATGCAGCTTACGACTTCGAGAGAGAAATTGCCAACGTGAGCCAGAAATTGTTGATTTCATATAAACGTTGATGTGTAATAGTGTAATAAAACTAACTAATCATAATCTAGAAACACTTTCATTATTTATTCATTTATTTGATATCATACATTTGTACAAAAGATCAGCAAAACGCTGGTTTTCATCAATGACCCAGAAAACAGTTTGTCATTGTAATTTCACACTTTAGCAATGCTAGGCGGAATACTTGATTATTGAATAAATTTTCAATACATGGTCCAGGCTGAAGATTCAGCAAAATGCTGAAAATTATTTTGATCAAAATCGGAAATTAAAGAACGAAGTTATTTAATTTGAAAGATGTGCATTATTCCGGTGAAACAGTTCTCGCATGTCTTCATGAATATTCATTAGGTGGACTGATGACGTCATATCCCCACTTGTTCTTTTGTATTTTATCATATAAAATTATGTTCCTTCAAATTGACAACTGATCAAGTGCATTAGTTATTTATTGCTGCAACTTATTTCACCACAATGGAAAAGCATCGTTTACACATGTAAGAAAAAATGAAACAATTATGATTTCATGTAATAACATAAGACAAAGGAAAGTCATTTGCCCATCTAATGAATATTCATGACCATGTGCATATAACTATTTTCGCAAAATATTGATAACTTCGTTATCTCGTTTTGTAAGTTTTATTCATCTATTTAGATCAAAATATTTTCAGCCCGGACCGTCCCTTTAGCCTCGTTTATCAATAATACCATGTACTTGGAAATCAATTGCAGGGGACGTCTTCACCAAAACCTTACATCGCGCCTCCCTTTCTTAAATCATATATAAAATGTATACAAACATTGGAACATATGTGTGCCAGGATAAACTATTGTCTAAAACAAGAAAGGTGTGCCCAACTGGCCTAATGCACCTGACTACAATGCCGACATAAGTTTGATTCACGGCACGGCCGTTGAGCAAGGAGTTATATTTACTTTGATATTTTGCATTGCATCTATTTACTGAAAATGCTAAATTCATTTACCATACTCTCGATCCTATATTTTAGATAAATCCCCGTCTCCATCGATTTTTGGAATACAACCAAATGATATCTTACATGAACGTTATAGTTCGTCTGCATTATTCCTCTGTATTACTGGGGCTAATTATTGCAGCTTGTTTTCGTTATTTTTGTCACTTAGGCCTCGTTACCAAAAGCACAAAGAAGGAATTACCTGGAGATATACAACAAAACAACGATACAGAACCTAGGGAAAATGGCTCCGCAAGTTAGTAGCATTCTTTTCTTCATTATTAAAGGAATAATTAACATTCAAATGATAATATAATGATAACGATAATAATAATAATATATATGAATAACAATTATGGTACTAATATTCAAAGCAATAAAATAATGATAGTTATACTAGTGATACTAGTTATACTAGTGATACAAGTTAGTAGCATTCCTTTCTTCATTATTAAAGGAATAATTAACATTCAAATGATAATATAATGATAACGATAATAATAATAATATATATGAATAACAATTATGGTACTAATATTCAAAGCAATAAAATAATGATAGTTATACTAGTGATACTAGTTATACTAGTGATACAAGTTAGTAGCATTCTTTTCTTCATTATTAAAGGAATAATTAACATTCAAATGATAATATAATGATAACGATAATAATAATAATATATATGAATAACAATTATGGTACTAATATTCAAAGCAATAAAATAATGATAGTTATACTAGTGATACTACTACTACTACTTCTACTACTACTACTTCTACTACTACTACTAATACTATTTCTACTACTCCTACTACAACTGCTGCTACTACTACTACTGCTACTACTCCTACGACTACTACTACTATTTCTACTACTGATAATAATTATAATACAAACAATGGCCACTATGTTCCTTTTAGAGTATTGTTTTTTGTTGTTTATCGTTAGGCCCGGCCTAATGATCTAACGACTACATTAGTGCTGAAAGACTTTTTAATAGGCCCACATTCCCAGTGCTGAATGAAACTAACGAGAAATCAATCAACAACAAGAAAATATTTTACTTCAAGATGGTGAAATATGACGAGTTAATCTATAAGGTTTTAGTTTTATATTTCGCTTCATTGTAAAACCTTTTCCATTTGTTTCTGTTTAGATCGATTGGTTTAGGTATCTCTCCTTAGTCTTCGACGATGGTACTCTCACCGAGTCAGAACAGTTCAACACATTAAATCTGCCTTATCTAATACAGATCGCCGATGTAGTTTCAAGAACTCCAAAAAGGTAGGAATAATATGAAACCTATAAACTAGCTGTACTGTGTTTATTTGTGGGGGAGGGGGTAGCAGGAGGGAGGAAATGGATGGCGAAAGTAAGTATGTGTGGTAGGGCAGGGCAAGAAAAACTTGAACTCCCAACTGAAGAGCTTGAAGGCAAAATAAGGGACAATATGGGGCGGGGAATTTGCCTTAATCTGAAACGTTGGTACCACCGGTTACTGTAATAAATCAATTCTTTGTTAGCTTGGCTTTCTATCAGCGTGTTGACAAAATGAATACCAACAACAAACATCCTAGCTTTTCATGTAAAGCAAAGAAAGAGAGTCAGGACCTCAGGGTCAGAGCCAAACGAAATTCAATGACACTTCATCTCACTAGAAATTGTATTGTAAATGGTTGATTCAGGTCTACTGGCCATTCTGGAAAAGGCGACCCGAAGAGATGAGTGCACCTTTCCTCGCATGGCAACAACCATTGCCATGGCTACCAGTGGCGGGCCGTGACCCGGAGGAGAAAATTGATTGGAGGGGCACTCTATTGTTTGTGAACAATGCTGTGCCCCTCCAATGCTTTGTCTTCTCCGGGTCACAGTCCGCCACTGATGGTTACCATACCTTGTATTGTGTTTTCTTCTCCTTGAAGGGTGGTGGCAAATTTCTTGATGTGGAGGGTAACCATGAGAAGCATGGATTATCTATGCCCAAGGTTACTTTATCATCGGCTGGAGTACCGTAAGGTGGTGGACGGCGACAGGGCTGCCGAACCCCGGTGGAAGACCTGTGTTAAACGGTGTAAAGGACTGATGAGTAGCGCTGTCGGGGCCATGTTCATCCGGAGACACTTTGATGAACAAAGCAAGATAGAGGTATCACCCTTTAACATTGACATTCTGAACCTTGGAGGAGCTTCTGTAAAGGAATAATAATATATGAACTATAAGGTATTCCCTCAAAAAAAACGAAGATAGGAAAAAGTTTTAGCAATTGCATGAAAGACGCATTTTGACTGGTTCAGACTTTCGAAGACTTATCCTGACTGTGTATTTCAAAATTTCATTTCATTTATCATTGTTTAACTATGTTGTCAAATGATCTGGGAGAACATTTTGACAAAGAATATTACCAGTGGTTTAATTCGTTCACGGCCCATAAGCTGCAAGGATGGTCAGTAGCTTTTAAGATCTGTCGGTGAAAACACTCCTAGAATTCTTCATGAAACGTCCCATGTTCTCAGCATGTCCAGGTCTTTGCCATTCCCCCTTTCCATTTCCTCTCTTTTCATTCCTTTTCATCAAACCTACAATATTCAGTCTAGGTTTTCTCAGAACTTGACACTAACAAGTATTCCCTCCACAACACTCATTCATTGAAGCATGTAAGAAATTGTGTCTTTGTTCAACTTTCTTTTTGGGGAATGTGAGGTCAGAAGAGACCATTTTGGGGACCCAATGTTGCCGCAAATCTCAGTTTTGCCAGTCAGTGGACGCCATTTCCTGTCTAAATTATAGCATCGACTGATAAAAAATAGAAACTAGTTGATATTGCATAAAGGGAATTCTCAGAAAACTTAAGCCTGAGAGTCAATATTTTTTAGGAATTAAATGTGATTAGGAGTAACAAGAAGATTAAGTTGCAATTCAACGTAAATTAACGACATATTTGAATTTATCCAAAGGACCCGCGCATATCTAAGTTATTTCTTTGTACTCTCCTTCCCAGACATTCTCAGAAATGTTTCGAGCAACCTATCATATTGGTTTACTTATAAACCTACCGGAGGTACATTATTTTGGTTACTAAAGGTCTCCATTCGTTTGACATGCATATTTCTTTTAACCAACATTTAGTAGATTCGTATGTTAAACAACAAGATATATAGGTTCGTCAAAACACTTCTGAAAGTGCATATCCATTAACAATATTATTGTATGTTGCACATTACAGGCCAAGATGATGGTTCACGACATCCGGGGAGTTTTATTGGATACTTTAGAAGATACTGATTGGATGGATGACGACACCAAACAAGAAGCCGTTGCAAAGGTTCGATAATTTCATTTCGATATCGGTTCATTTCATGATTGTTTTTACGATAGCATTACATGATCCCTCATACTGACGTCATTCTTTAGACTCGACACGGAAATATTCGACGAGTTCGAATATGAACAGGATGAAAACGACACTTCGTGTAAACAGTAATTTACTTTCACATAACGGTACCTGGGTATGCCGTCAACATGGTTACGGGAAGAATATGTTTATTCTTACCATCCAACCCAAATAAAAATTTGTATTTAGAGAAAAAATATTAGAAATATAGACAAGTTTATTGGTCAACGTCTGAACAATATCGGACAAACAATAAGAAAATTACAATTTTTTAGAGTTTTAAATATTGGTAACTACTAAACCCATGGATACTTCAAATTGTTCGCGTATGTGATTTCATAGTCAGAAAAGGCACGGACTAGTCTTCCATGTACTCTAATATATAAAACGACTAAAATGTCATTTTGTTCTTCAAAAGTTTTACTTACAATAATATTTTTCTTTCATGAGGACATAAAACAATACCTTTGCTATATTTAGATTACCACCCCAGGGGAATGAGTACTTAGGAGAAAACCATAAATCCTAATATTTAAAAACATATGGCCTATGGGAAAGCTTTCCATGTCCCCTGTCATAATTCACTTACCAAGTTGCCAATTTGAAATCTACTTAGTCTGAGTGAATCCTCAAAGGACTGTTCTATTTGAATTCAAATTCTGATTTCGGCCGCCGTTCGTGCAATCGCACCGAAGTTTGACACGCACATTCTTTACCACATAAATTACAAGCCAGTATATAAAAAGGAAAATTCTGAAAATAGTTAGATTTTATGTATTATGAATATAAAATACACATTTAGTCGTGAAAAACATTATTTGCATATTCAACACCCAATTTAGCTTCAAGATTGTATTTCCCCAGATCATCTTTGTAATCTAATTTAAAAGTTTCCACAAAGAAAAATTGCGAAAGTCAATTCTTTCCTAATGTGTTTCTTTGTTTTTTTTAATTTCTTATGTATTTTTTTCATTTTTTTAACGGAAATTATTACAGACCATTGAACAATTATAACGACTATAAAAATGAGCAATTTTCAGCATGACATTGTTTGATAAAAGTTATGTGGCGTCGCGTTGCTATACCCGTATGTCGCGAATTCGGTCTCAAAAATTGCGTGAGACTTTAAAGAAAATGTCATAAAATATTGCAGCGCTATTTTTTGCGTTTCGGAAATATCGCGCGAAGCAGCCATAACTTTCCTATTGGTTGTCCGATTTTTTTCTTCCAAATTTTCACTATTTTGTTTTATTTATTTTTCTTTATTGCAACAACATTGTATGACCAAGGCTGGATTCCCCTTTAAATTTTGTGCACAGACTCTAGTTAAGAATTTGTACGACCATCTGGCATGCATCACCTCTGGCATGTCTGGGCTTTCCGTAGTCATCCAGTTTTTACAAATGTTTTTTGATTGAATCGGCGTTGTGATAAAATCAACAAGAGATTAAGCATACCATTTATATACCTTATGTGTACGTCAATGCAGATTCGTTCTTAACCTAAAATCATAAATAATAAAAAAAACGATTAATTTGCTGTACGAAAAACATAACACCCGACTGTACAGACAGATAGTGATTTCAACTGTTGTACAAGCATCCCGTCTTCAAAAACGAAAGCTCCGCAGGACCTGCGACTGCGGCTCTGTTTCTACATATTACATTCCACAAGCTTTTAAATTGAAATCGTACTATCCAATCAAAGATTGACAATATGTATTATTTTATGCATTCATCCGATGACTTTCTCATCATTTTGTATTTTGCAGGCAACCGCAACCTACGATCTTATTGGATATGATGAAAACCTTAAAAACAACGAATCCGTGAATAAAGAATTTAAAGATGTGAGTAGCGGTATTAAACTTTTTTTCGAAAAACAACCTACATGTAGTAATGTGATCATTTAGTTATGTCATGAATCCTCTGGGATTCAATAATTATCGCTTTTCATATCGATTTAGTTGGTATTTTGCAATGTACAGAATGAAGTTCACTGCAATAATATGACTTCATAGACATCATGCATGCAATGCAGTCATGCCTTACTTTGACGCCAATCTACATCGAAATATAGAATACCTCCTTAATGTCCAATCGCAAACATCAGCGATTAGGCAAAAACGCTCGTTGTACGACAATACCAGTCCTCATGTTTTCATTATGTTTTTCTTAATTTGTAATTTTGCCTACTCATTTGGTATATCACATGACCTCGTAATCACGATATTGCATTCTGGGTAAACAAGCTGGTCAGATGAGAGTCGTTCATAGTAAGAGCCAATGCTATTCAAGCTGTGTTGGTAAACTGAATTTCTCTCAATTATTATTGTAAATAAATGACATGAAATTAGAAAAGCGATGATACCACTGATGAGTACGTTGCAAAACAGCTGATAACCAGCTATGGGCAATACCTGAGAACTATTGGATCCATTTTCCAGCATACAATTTGCTTAGATCGCCATGCTTGGACATTCTTGATAGATATAAAATGAAGTCAATGAATCATCCAGATTTGTGTTTGCCATGTTTAGTAACTATGAAAGTTTAAACGATCTTTTTTTTTAAGGCTTAAGCCTCCATGTAGTGATTTCGATTATTATCATAATTAATGGTTTTTGTTGTATTCTTATACCCCCACCCATCCAGAGAAAAAAAATAGTAAATATATTTTGTTGATAGATTAAAAAATCAATTGTAATGACAACCGAAATCAGAGGTGAACAGACAATTTCCATTATCATCCGTTGCTACTTGATACAACTTATCAAGTCAAACAAAGTATGATGATATAAATATTGTAATTTCAACCAAAAATGACTTCATTTATACAGCCTTTTGCTTCCCCATTTTCGCAGGTGAACATTACCAGACACAATCACTTTGAGAATATTGTGGAGCTATGGAAAAATGGAGCCAGACAAATGGTGGCCCAACGAAAAACAAAATTTGATGGACGAGAGTAAGTATCCCCCCCCCCCCAAAAAAACCGATATATATATATATATATATAATATATGTGATTTGTAATGCGCCAAATCCACCCGGCAGAGTGCCCAAGGCGCAGTGAAAAAAAAGAAAGAAAGAACGAAAGAGGATATTGTGGTAATAATAATAATAACATTGATAATAATCAAAATAAAACAAGATAGAATGCAATGAAACAAAATAAGAATATAAATAAGGAATAAATAAAAATAAAATGAATGAATAAAGAACAATGGTTGTGTCGTGTGATACGCAGAACTTTACAAATTACAACCCAGGAATCAGACCATTAGTCCTGTTTCTTGATGTATATGGAGACAATGCCGTTCAATTGGCACTTTAATACAGAGTAAACAATGATTAAATAATGGTTGTACGAACTTACTTGAGCAAAAACATATCAGATATCAATATTATTTCTGTAGCACCTGATTTCAAAATAAAAACAAATCAACAACCATAAATAACATTGACGCCCTTCTATGTATGTTATATCAGGTACACTAAATCATGTCAGGCATTGAAATCAAATAAACAACCAGAAATGACCTTGAAATCCTTCTAGGACACATCGTATGTCTTACATTCTTAATGCATGTGAATAACAATACATTCATCGCTAGTCCGAAGGCGCCGCATTGCCGTTTCTTTATGCGACTGTTAAGTGCGCTTGAAATTGCGCCACTACATTCACGTGTACACGTATGCAATGTTTCATGTGAACAACTAATTCACGACGTAATTTTTACACACTAATCCAGTACTTACTGACCATATTTAATCATTCCACTCAGCTTAAACGATAATATAACTAATAAACTTTAAGATAAAAAGTAACTTTACTCACGTCATTTGGATTTGTATCACGAGATAAAATGAAGATACACTGCAACTGAGCTAATAACACGTTACCGTGACGAGGCAAACAAGCAAGACGCCCTCAAACGGTCAAATTCAAATCTTTCTCAACGATTGCCGGTTTGCCGGTTCTGACGTCATTTTACAATATACAACAAAATTAATCTATAACAGATGAACGAAATTATGAAAAATTAAACCAGTACAAGATAATGATTATAATGAAATATTGAAATAATTGAATAAGTAGATATAAAATATGCGTAAAATGATAATTGTACTCATTGTAATAACACTACAAAAAGTAAGTTAAAGTAGTAATGTAAACCTGATTGTTATTGTTAAATAAAATGATGATAGAAATCTAACATCTTATTTTGATAATAATCTCTGCATTTGTTTTTACAGTTAATGTCTCCTTGTCAATAATCAAGATCTCTATTGTAACGTCCGATAAGTTCCATATAATTTTCCTACGAAAATGTAATATTTTTAACATATTTTGTTACTATGTGCCATGATATGTAAAAGAAAATAATGAACGCCTGAAGTGTGAACATATGCGTCGGAAGCGGGGGGAATTTTAGTTGGGGGGACGGTCCCCCCCCCCCCAATTTATTTTTGATAACCTTTTTTTTCTTTGCTTGTCAATTATTTTCCTGCTTCCCCCCCCCCCCCTAAATTCACGTGGACCCCCCTGAAACGTGTGTGGTCCAAAAAAAAATTAGGTTGATTAACTTTTTTTTTTCCTTGTCAAAATTTTTTGGTTAGCAACTCTAAAATTTAGGTGGTTGATAACCTTTTTGGGGGGCGCTTTTCCAATTTTTTTCCTGTGTCCATCCCAAATTTTCAGGTGGACACCCCCTAAATTTGTTGGCTTCCGCCGCCAATGAGTGTGAGTAGAAGTATTTTGAGAAAAACATGATTTCAAGCACCTTTCATTCGTCTTGTATATTGTCAAACTGGCAAAGCAAGCGAATCGCGATTGAAATTTCAATGTGATAAACGAACCTGGAAATAATATGATTTCAATGAACTTATCTTGACACCTCATTACTACAGAGATTTGGAGTCACCAGTAACGGTTAATGCATACTACCTGAATAACTACAATAGAATGTGTAAGTAGTATTTGCTGTGATAATACGAAATATGATCTTAATGAAGTATGTAATTATATTGATAAAAAGAATAATATTGATAATAGCCATTTCGATAATAATAAATTATAATGATGACAAAATAGTTACAATAGTAGCAATGATGATAACAACAACTGTGTAGAAATAGTAGTTGTAACGATAACGACTTTCACAATACCAGTACAAATATGATTCGGATAACAAATGTATGTTTGCTTGAAGTAAACTGGTTTCCAAAAGAAACTGATCAAACTTTATAAGGGTACTGCACTAATTCCACTTTGTCAAAATGAAACAATATTTTAACACAGGCTAGTTTCAGTAAACTGTACTTAGTATACATGTCAATAATTAAGAGATTGGTTCAACAACAGAGAGGCAATTATAGACCTTCGCATTTCAATTAGTTTCAGAATCCAGATTCACAAAGTGGCAAAGGAAAGACCAATGAAAATGAGGCGGAATTAAACAAAATTCCCAGTTTATTACACATGTCCTAAATGGGCATTTTTCAGTGATGGCTCAAGCTCAAAGAATCTATATAAAACTAACTTCAAAATTTCAGGTGATTAGAACAATTACACAGCCCGCGCAACCCCCCCCCCCCCCGAGACATCTTGACAAGCGGAGAATAGTCTGAACACGGTGTGTATCAATGTGTGTACCTCACTCATCCACACGCAAACAAACACTGTGTTTAGATTATCCCTCGCTTACCAGGACATAACCCTGGGATCTGTGTGTTGATCCACTCCTTTGAAATTTTGATTTAATTTTCCCATACCTTCTTTGTGATTAAGCCAATCACCTGCATGCAAACGATATGTACTATATGTAACTGGGACGTTTTGGTAAATTTCATCTCATTTTCATTGGTTTTTCTTTTGCCATTTTGTGACTTTGGATTCTGAAACTAATTGATGTGAGGGGCTATAGTCTCTCTGTGATAAAACCAAACTGTTAATTACTGACAAGTACTTAGTACAGATTACTGAAACTAGCCTGTGTAAAAATTATTGTTTCATTTTGACAGAGTGAAATTGGTGCAGTGCCCTTGTAAAATTTGGTCAGTTTCTTTTGGAACCCAGGTAAGACCCCAAATAAGTGTATTCAGTGATCAAGATAACAGTGAAAGGCCTATATATTGTATTTCGGTTTACGTTCACTTTGTCAAAAAATATTACATTACTTTTATATCCTTCATGTGTGCTTCCCACTAAATGGCGGAGCTTCATCATTTCAATATAAAATAAATATTTTCAATCTACAATTCATTTTTTTCAGATTTTCCTGCTGGAATATTACAACCTCCATTCTACTTTAGACACAATTTGAAGTGAGTTTTTCCTCTCATCAGACATGTGTCATTAATTTTTTGTGCAGGTCAAAGCAATGTCTTATTTTCCTGTGTAATGTTAGATGTTCCGTAAATATTGTTCGTAGTATTTTAATGTAAATCTAGAAGGCATTATTTTTTCAGTTTTGAAATTGTAAAGGCTGACTGTATTCCAATGAGGAACCAACGGTTAAGAACGATATTTCCTCAGCGATGTCATCGACGAAGGATTTTTCTAATTATCTCTGGTGGTAACTTTTAGACTTATAATGGCCTGTATTCTAAACTTAGGTTTAACATAATCTCGGTCAAAATAGGGGCTTAACTACTGGTAGCCAATTATGATACGAATCTTTAACAGTAAAGGTTCGATTAATCAGCTGATCGGTTACTTTATTTCATTCACAACTGTATAATAAAATAATTGGATCAATTGTCTTTTGCCATTTAATATAGAACAATGAAAGAGCACATTCAACATAAGAAATGTTTAATTATTATTCATACATTGTATACGCGCTATGGTACTTCATGTTTTTAGCGCCTCGAAATATCCATTATTATTATCATTATCATTATTATTATTAAGAAACAAACAATTTGTCATAATGATACATTTATGATCGGGATTTCTCATTTCTGTAAAATTGTTTTTTTTTCAGAGCTATGAATTATGGTGGTATCGGGATGGTGATCGGACATGAAATGACACATGGCTTTGATAATACAGGTAAGGTGTTTATGCTTATTTATTTTTAACATTTGCCGTGTAAGAAATTCAATTCAGTTCAATCTATTTAATACCTAAAATCCACATAAGCAACGAACGGTTATGCATGGTAAACTATGAGAATTATACAACTAAGGATAGTCCATAGCAAATAGACGAAAACTTAGTGGTACAATGCATATAGCAAATACAGTTAGAATATGACAGCTATTTTATGCATTTATTCTTAGTATCGGGGGAGGGGTCAAATAATAAAAACAGTGCTATAATTTCCTAAAAATGTCAGCAATTTACACATTTTTGGTAATGTTGGTGCATCTTAAATGTCCAAAATAAATATGTCATTTTTTTCAAATGCGTCCTTGCCGTAGATCTTTAGACTTCGCCGCAGTGTTTATATAAGGGGTCATTAGTGCGTATGTAAATTAGACATATTATGATCCTCTGTTTGATACTGTTTATGTAAATATAGCATTTCCAAATCCACAAATCGTTATCATTATTACTTTTTTAACTTTCGTAGGTCGATTATTTGACAAGGAAGGTACCTTACGTACTTGGTTCTCGTCTGGATCGATTGAAGCATTTAATGAAAAGAAGCAGTGTTTGATCGACCAATACTCAAACTTCAGCACAGAGGTAGATGGCAAGATGATACATGTAAGTAAAAACCCTTATTATAAAAAGGAACACCTAAATACAGATATTGTCAAAGTGTTTAAATGGAGAAGGTCTCGTTTGACTCCGATCATGTCTAGCATGTCTAGCATGTCTAGAACTTTGAAGGTGAAATCTGATATAACGTTACCAAACATCTTTATGTAAGTTTATTTCTGTTTGCGGGACTTTTTAAACATTTATGCTTCTCAGGCATCACTCTTAAAGCGCGCCAAGATTGATTGAAGACGAAAGATTTTAATTGTTTTTTTTTTACTGCATAATGTGTTATTTTTCAAAATTTATTTGTTTTGGGATTAAGTTACATGAAGGTTTTGTGAAGGTAGACCTAGTGTGGCCTTAAGAAGACGGGGAGTACCATAAATCAGACGTAACTTTTTTCCTGACGCATAATCAGAATGCTTCTTTCAAAAAATTTTTCGTAGTGTAAATTATCACAGAAAAGATATATTGTCTTAGGAATTAGCATTAATGAATAGACTAGGCAATAAATGATACTCTTACATGTTGGAGTGCATCATGAACATTGTCAGAACTGACTAAGCATTGTCAATTTCAGTTAATTTTAGTCAGCTTACTCGGTTTTGATAGAGACACTGGTATTTGAACATTTAAAGTGGCAGAATTGTTTTCAGCCAGTTCTGACAACCTTCATAAAACAATGTAAGGTTGTCTACACCATCTAACATCTACATCGAATGAAATCACTCAAGACACAGTTAAGCTTGCCATACATCAATCGTTCGGCTCCCATAGTTCTTACGCCATAATCATTCTCTTTTGGCTTGTAGCTTGATGGCTCACTGACGCAGGGTGAGATCATCGCTGACAATGGAGGTCTAAAACAATCCTACGAGGTGAGATTTAATCCATTAACTACCATGACTACTGGTATATCCAATTCCTATCGACTCTGGCCCAAATTCACAAAGGTGGTTTCGTTTAAAACCAAGGTTTTTAGAAATCGTGGGTTTAAGAAACCATGGTTTCATTTGAAACCACCTTTGTGAATCGCAAAATCAGTAAAACCCACGGTTGAAACCATGGTTTTTGCAGAAACCTCCTTTGTGAATTCGGGCCTATGTGTTTGTAAAGATTCTTGTCTGTTTCCAGCAGGTCCGAAGCAGTTCGTTGTCATAAAGAAGCTATAATTGAAAATATTGTCGAGCAATCACCTTTCCTCCTTTTCATCTCCAAAATACAATATCACATCAGATATTCTATTGGATCTAACGTACATCCATGATAAAATGTCAGATATTTAAGAAAGGTGCCTTGCATGGGCCTTCTTGCAAGTACTCATATGTTAACTTTGGCATCCAATGGTAACTACCAGGGCAACGGTGCTGCGTAGCCGACGATTAAACACAGCAAATACTGTGGTGTTAATCGTTGTACATAAGTCATAAAGGACAACAACAGTTATTTTACACAGGTGTTGAATTGACAGTGATAGTTTTAACACCTATAGTGTTAATACAACATTTTTGGTTGTTACATTTGCACTCTTTGGTGTTAAGTTCAATCTCTAGGGTGTAATTTTAACATCTCAGGGTGTGGTTCTCTATTACCACCAACTGGTGTCAGTTTAACACCACGTTTTTTAAAGTGAACAGTTAAAGGCATGGTCACACCGCCCGAGCGTTGTTGGAGCTGTCGAGCGGAAAGAAAAAAATCATCACCGCTCGCTCCCGTTCACCATTTTCGATTTCGATTGTTTTTATTTTGTTTTCGATTTTTGTTTTTGATTTTTTTCCCAATTTTGTGAGCGAAATTCGACCCCCTCTCCCTACCGCTCCAACAACGCTCGGGCGGCGTGACCATGCCTTAAACCAGGAACAAAATGTATATTTCACTTAAGTTACCAAATCAGTAACATTCATGCATCGGGGTTCAGATCTGTGTGGACATAGATCCTTCTACGAAGAACATTGCTGATTGATGATGTGACATTGGAAAGAATAGTTTGTAGAGTGTCGCACTCATATAATAAAGATAATACTTCAGTATACACAATAAGAAATGTTTGAACCCTAATGAAGCACTTGTACCAATCTTCAGGGGTGTAATCTTGCACCCTAAGTGGCAAAAGGTGAAAAATGCACCAAGAAATGCTCGCTTGCACCCTAAGTGGCAAAAGGTGAAAAATGCACCAAAAAATGCTCGCTTGCACCCTAATAGGTGCAAAGATGATCCTGTTAAGGTGCATAGTACTTGACATTTAAAAAGGGTTCCAATTTGAAACTTTATTACATTGTTCAATTTCGCACCCTATATGGTACTTAACATAGCTAAATGCACCCTCAAATGAGCATAATTACACTCATTAGCTCCCCTTTGGGTGCAGCTATTGTACCAACCCGGAGGGTTCAAATTTGATTCCCTATTTCTTAGTGTGTATAACGGACTGTAACCATAATTACATGGGTCTTATGCAGGCATACAGAAGATGGGTGAAAAGACGAGGAGAGGAAGAGCCACAGTTACCTGGACTAGGTCTTACCAACGATCAGCTCTTCTTTCTCAACTTTGGTCAGATCTGGTGTAGCTTGTACAGGCCAGAGGCACTCAAACAAATCCTTGCATCAAGCATCCATCCACCTCAGTACTTCAGGTAATTATTACCAGTTCATCGTGTTTAGCGGAAGAGGGCGCTCTCTGTCATCATCACAGGGATGTGTGAGTGAGGGTCGGATTGTGTGGAATTGGTTTGGGTGGGTATACTGATCTCGACATACCAATTGATTTCAATATGATCACTACCACGGTAGTTCTTAATCTCATGGTCTAATCGGACTCCTAAAAATACATTTTCTTCTGCCAGTGGACAAACACCTTATTCGACATTTCCAATATTTAAACAATCGATTTCACTTTTTGTATATGTGTCATGAAATGATTATTTTCGCAAATATATAATGGTATGAATATCTTGATATTAATGATTTCGTAGTTACGTTTACGCCAACAAAATTGTCATTGATACAGTGGTATGATTCTTCTTTATAACTACGTCTAATTATTCTTGGAAATTATTAGGGTACTTTCTGTTACACTAAAGAAGCATCGCTTCCTCATATATAAACGTAGCCACTTTATTTTACACTCTCTCTTCCAGGGTACGAGGAGCAATCACTAACTCTCCGTCATTTGCCGAGGCATACAAATGCCCCGTCGGCTCTCCCATGAATCCCAAAAAGAAATGTTCCATGTGGTGAAGAATGGCAAGTTTACACCGTTAAGTATATCTTCTATCGTTTCATCCGGATCATCAGTCGTACCAGAACAAAAAGAACACATTGTGTGTTGGCGACGATTTTGGAGAATTCCAAAACAGATAATTCCAGAATAGTATACAGTTACGATGCAACGTAAACATATTTAGTGGTTTGAGCATTGGCTGAGGAGCATCGTACGAACATTCTTGTAACTCATCATAATTATGTTCTTCATTCCTATCAGTGTCGGTATTAAAGAAGCATTTTAATCATTTATTGTCACCAAACATGATGGCATTTCGGAGAGATTTCGTGATTTTACACGCGACTGGTTAATATTTCTGAATCATTTTGACGCTCATCAGAATAGGTTGTTATATGACATTATGTAAAATGAAATTGACACATGCATAAGTGTCAATCTTCATTGTTTAATAGCGTCGCAGAAACATCGGCCGAGAACGAAATCTCATTGTAGAGCGATTTGAAACTTCTGATAGGGTAGAGTTAAGGCATTATATGAACGAGGAAAATTAATAAAGAATAAATAAACAAATAAAACAATGTCTGTTGGCAAATTGAAAAACAGCACCTCCAATATATTAACATGTTTTTAGCCCGTTGCAGAAAGAGTTGCAGAAAGAGTTGCAGAAGTTGCAGAAAGAGTTGCAGAAAGAGTTGCAATCAATCGCAACTCTAAAAATCATGCGCAAGTCCCAAATGCGCGTTGTTGATTGGTTGAAAATCAAATTGCGCGTGATTTTTAGAGTTGCGATTGATTGCAACTCTTTCTGCAACGGGCCCCATGACACTATGGTGTCATAGTTGTTCGTGATTTCATTTTTTTATATTGTCCAAAATTCACTGTCGCGTTGGTTGACTTCTTGTCTTACTGCAGACCGACCTAGCGATAGCATTATAGCTTACATTAAGCTATGTCATATCGTACTCTCCTATGAATAGCTAAAATCGTAGTATATAGAACATGATTAAGAAACGAGTGTCATATTTATTGATAACGAACGATAAGATTTCTGGTAGATTGAACGAGGTGAAAGCCGGACATTGGATATATTTAAGTTTATATATGAATAATTATAACCTTCGGGTTGTTTTCATAAAATTATCTTGTACCACAATTATAATATTCCATTCTTTTGATTAATTTATAGTGCATTTGATATATGACTCATTCAATTATAAAATTATTTGTCCGATCTAAGCAATGTCGTATTTTTTCCCGCAAAAAATAAATAGGAATATTTATATCGCGATCGACTGCAAAATTGTATGAATGCTTGTGCCACAAAAACTAGAGGGCGCAATAATCTGTGGCCGAAAATGAGAGAAAAAAATGGCACTCGGCCTAAACTGCTCTAGAATGACAGATATTCCATTTTATTAGATCTTACAAACAAAACAAAGTTTGAATCATGGTAGAATTCCTCCATTTATCTGCTTCGTATCTCATCTTCATACAACATGTACGAGGTAAAGAATTATGTGTATTGCACATGTATAAAAAAAAAATACTTTTGCAGATTTAAAAGGTATGAGGAAATGTAATGTTATGACGTCATAACATTACATATACATGGAGGAAGTTATCTTTGTATCGTCCATATGAATACAAATTTGTATTTCTATTAAATTTCCATTCTTATTCAAAGCGTAGGTATACTGGTAAAATAATATCTATCCAATTGCACACGCACACCTCCGTATGTGCGATATTTAACCGGTCATCGTTACAGTGTCCTATATGGGACCAGTGCAGATTCAACAAGTGTAGGAACTAAGCCCCCTGCCAATACGGAAACGAGTGTGCATAAAACATTGCCTTGGGGTACTTAAGGCTAGAAATTGTGTGATTTATACGTAAATATATATAGAGCAAAATCTGATGAACAAAACAGCGGAAATTTCGTTATTGCCCTGAAAAATTTTTATATATAAAATTCACTAACTTCAATATTTCTTTTTCAGATATGTATCAACTTTTAAACGTTTTGCTTATTAATTTGTCCTCTTTACAGTTATAAAGGCCTTGACTGGCGTTGGCAGTTTCAAACAATTACTCTCTAAATTCCCCAGATTGAAAGTCAATCGAATAGAATATGGTCAGGGACAAAGCCAAATTCGGATCGAAAGTTTCAGTCGAATAAGATTGAATGCGAAATCTTTTATCTACTATCTATCGAAAAATTAAATCAAACTTTAAAATGGTTCCTGATAGCAATCAATTTTAATCTAAGGAATTTAGAGATTACAATTAAATTGTACATACAAATATGCATGTTGTATGAAACTTATAACACACGCTTGTTTCTGAAACAAAGATTATTAATGTATATTTCATATATGATATTATGGCTGTATGATAAAAGCACTAAATTGTATATATTATATAATCTAAAATAATTTGTTCAAATATCTCAAACGCGCAGGAATCATGGCCCGGTTTATTCAAACTTGTTATATCAAATTAAGATGCTGCATGTTAATTGACGAAATTCAAGATTTTCATTGTTTGTTCCATTACATTGATCATCAGCATTGATAACTGAGGACAAGTTTTATGAAACCGGGTCCATGTTCCTATGTTTATATAATAGTTTTATTACGTTCATGTTTAAGAATATTGATCACTTTTTAAGTATTGATTGTGTGTATTTACACGTTGCATCTTAAACATTGTCTTGTATGTCATCATGATGAAATGTGTACATAAATGTCTAGTACGTATTTGGTATAGCGATCTTTGTATTACCTGTGAGAATTTTGTACTTTGTCATATGCATTTGAATTATATATATACCAAGCGCGTTTTAATAAATAGCATGATGTATTTGCCAATGGTATATTGCGTTTCTAGCAGGGTGTATAATTTAAGTGTAGTTTTGCAAACTGAAATAAAATTATTTAATACCAGTATCGATATGATTTGTGCTGATGTTTTCAATTCATTTGTCATATTTGTTTCGTAATTTTAAGATAATTAATCTTGGATGTATTTACGAGAGAGAGAGAGTGTGTGTGTGTGCGTGTGTGTGTGTGTATGAGAGTGTGTGTGTGTGGGAGAGAGAGATGAAGACTGAGAGAAGAAGGAGGGAAGGGTTAAAGAATTACACTGTTAGAAAAATTATCCTTTAAATAAAAGAAGTTCCCGCAGCAGAGTCTCGGGAACACCTGTAATATTACCAGAGAGCGCACACTCTAAAAACACATCAGTAAAAAAAATCAGTAAAAAATGACTAGTTAATAGGGTCAGCTGGGTGCAACTGTTATTCTAGTCGTATTTGACTATTTTTAGTCATATTTGACTAGAAAAGAGTTATTTCTGACTAGAATATATGTCAGAAATGTGAATATCAGTGATTGCCATATCAGTTGCTCCCAGCTGACTACTGGTCTAGTCAATTTGACTGATTTGTTTTAAGAGGGTAATCTTACAGGAAATTGGTATTTGGTGTATGGAACTTTACAAATTTCCTTTAACAAAACACCCTTTCCCCTTTTTGTCTCACCTGCGAAGCAAAGTGAGACTATACATGTAGGCGCCGCTTTTCCGACGGCGACGGCGGCGGCGGCGGCGTCAACATCAAATCTTAACCTGAGGTTAAGTTTTTGAAATGATGTCATAACTTAGAAAGTGTATGGACCTAGTTAATAAAACTTGGCCATAAGGTTAATCAAGTATTACTGAACATCCTATTAGAGTTTCATGTCACATGACAAAGGTCAAAGGTCATTTAGGGTCAATGAACTTAGACCATGTTGGAGGAATCAACATCGAAATCTTAACCTGAGGTTAAGTTTTTGAAATGTCATCATAACTTAGAAAATATATGGACCTAGTTCATGAAACTTGGACATAAGGTTAATCAAGTATCCCTAAACATCCTGCATGAGTTTCACGTCACATGACCAAGGTCAAAGGTCATTTAGGGTCAATGAACTTTGGCCGAATTGGGGATATCTGTTGAATTCCCATCATAACTTTGAAAGTTTATGGATCTGATTCATGAAACTTGGACATAATAGTAATCAAGCATCACTGAAAATTTTGTGCAAGTTTCAGGTCTCATGATAAAGGTCAAAGGTCATTTTGGGTCAATGAACTTTGGCCATGTTGGGGTTTTTTGTTGAATTACCATCATAACTTTGAAAGTTTATTGGTCTAGTTCATTAAACTTGGACATTAGAGTAATCAAGTATCACTGAACATCCTGTGCGCGTTTCAGGTCACATGACCAAGGTCAAAGGTCAATGAACTTTGGCCGAATTGGGTGTATCTGTTGAATTACCATCATAACTTTGAAAGTTTATGGATCTGATTCATGAAACTTGTACATAAGAGTAATCAAGTATCACTGAACATCCTGTTCGAGTTTCAGGTCACATGATCAAGGTCAAAGGTCATGTAAGGTCAATGAACTTTGGCCATGTTGGGGTTTTTTGTTGAATAACCATCATATCTCTGTAAGTTTATTGGTCTAGTTCATAAAAAAGGGAAATAAGAGTAACCATGTATCACTGAACATCTTGTGCGAGTTAGAGTAGTATTCAAAGTGAGCACTGCTGCTATATTGAACCGCGTGATGCAGGTGAGACGGCCAGAGGCATTTCACTTGTTAAACAGACCTGTTCTGTTAAATTACAGAAAAAAATCATGTTTTATGAATTTACAGAATGATTCCGTTATTGCTTTTTGCAAAATCTTTCATTTTTTTTTCTGTAAAATCAGTGTTTTTTTTAACAGGGTAGGATAGATAGAGTGGTTTGTAATTTTTATGTTTCTAGTGCTTGAGATGACGAAGGAGCGAGAGGTAAAGGGACAGAGAGGGGGGAGGCGGAATAGAATGGCAAATTCATTAAACATTAATTGCACTCGGCTCAATGGGAAGTAAATAGGCCTAACCATAATGAGCAAAACCACAGGGTTAACCCTAACGCCCCTCTTCACCCCTTCTACTCTAAACAAGAAAGAAAAGAACAAATAAAAAGATGAATGAGTAAATGCATGAAAAATAATCATAATAACATAAGAATAATAGCAATAAAGCACAAAATGAGCTTATATATTTTTCTAATGATGGTGCTCGCAGACATCAGCCTTCATGATTTATTTCATCAGAGATATGGTATCTAATAACCCAGAGTCATCTCTAATACCGAATAATCTCTCTTAAGTGATGCTGAGATTATGGACTTCGTATCGACCGGTAGACCCACCTGTTTCCTCGTGTGTATAGTTTGGAATCATATTTACACGTTAATTGCAATCCTTGTTGACAAAGAACAGTCAATGTATGTCATCGTGATATGGTGTTGTAGGTTTGATACCGTGATGGTAAACATGATAATTGATGATAATGGTGGTGGTGGTGATGATGATGATCATCATCATCACCATGAAGAAGAAGAAGAAGAGGCAGAGAATGATGATGATGATGATGACGACGACGACGACGACGACTATGATGATGATGATGATGATGGTGGTGGTAATGATGAATACTGATGTCGATGGTGTAGATGACAAGGTAATGGTAATGATGATGATGATGATGATGACGTGGCAACGATAGTTCTGGTGTCAGTTATGATATGGCGATAATGATGATGACGATGACGATGGTAATGATGATAATTATGACAAACATTATTAAAAAATGATGATAAACTTTTACTGATCATATCAGGGTACATGCGTATATATATCCAAACATGTTCCATGTACCGCCAATAGAGTCAACATTATAATTTCTGTAATCAACATCATCTCCATGATCATTATCATCGTCATCATGATTACCATCACCACCACCACCACCATCATCATCATCATCTTCGCCCACATCATTATCTTCACAATCACCATTGTCACAGATGGCATTAAACCATTTCTCTTTAGTTCCCATCAAAAATTTAACTTACACCTTTCTGCATACAGTAAAAACGCATTTTTAAATTTAGGCCAAATTGAATTTAGTGCATCTTTCATCTTCGCAGTCAGGCCTATGATGGTTTACTCCGTGGGGAGCAATGTAATTGATAAACCGTCATTATCAGTTCACTTCAAAGTAGGTTGCGCGCATTTGATAGGGAATTACCTTTTTAGATAAATATTCTGTGCTGCATTTTACTATTTCTTTTCTCCTGAGATGTTCTTCTCCGAACGAAAATACTTACAATCGCAAGGAATAAGAGTCGTGATCGAATTATGACCATGCTGGTGATTAATTACCAAACCAAAATGCTTTACAGCTACATTTATTACGATTTAAAAGGCTTCGGTATCAATAAATTGCCTTGCTATAGATTTTACAGTGAATATCATTATTTTCATGACAATTGACAATGACAATTTCTTCAAAGGAACATTGGAAGAAAAAGAGCTATAGCAATGATATGATAAAAGATAAGGATGAAATTCGGGACCGGATGTTTATTACCAGTGGATAGGATAATTATATCTGACAATCCATGTCTGACCAGAAAAGAGTCCCTCGACCAGCTCATTTTAATAAATAAATCGGAATTTATAAAGGAATCTCCTAGGGGATTATTATGTTTTGTAAAAAGTAAAAAAGAAAAAAATAACAAAGCAACAAAGCAACAACAGTCAAAACTGACTAGTTTGCCTATTCAAAATAACAACAACAGATTCAATTCATCACCTGAAACAGTAGAATAGCCCTTATCTTTCCGCTAATGAAAATATAGTTAAAAATTGGTGATATTTCTTCCAAATTTGGGAAAGGAAGTTCAGTAATTACCAAAAACTAAATCAGTGTTAGATAGACAATAATATTCATACACTTTGATAATCAGCCATATCAAAATATTAAAAAAATGAGAATGCTCCTACTCCACACACCGCGTGATCAACTCATTTACAAAAAAAAAATCGTATTCCAATTTATTGCCACATTTACAATTCCCTCAAGTATCAAAAAAACAGATGATAGATCGTTGGAGAGAAAGACCCCTTAAAAGGGCACGGCAAGTCATTTGGAACATGTGGAATGAAGATTTGAAGAAAATAGGTACATGAGGTATGAAAACAATTGTTATTTTCAAGTAACTTCCACAGGAATCTTAACCAAATAATAGGGCCGATTATAGTAAGAATCAATCGATAAACATCGTAGTTGTGGTTAACGGAGTACAAAACTATGCTCAACTTAACGCCTCTAACATTTGTGAGAAATCCCCATGAATAACCCTTGTAAAGATTAGCAGATAATGATTATTGTCTTGGAGAAAAGGAGAGAAAGAAGGCATTGTTCGAAACGAAGTTTATTTCTATCCCGGTAGATAATACACGTGTAACACGTCTATACCTGGAGACAATGCAGGTAAATCGATGCAAAACAACTACGGTTATATGCTAAAAACTGTTAACCTGGACCGTATTTGGTACACAATGATACTGAAGGTGACAATGGTAACAATGATAATAACAAAGCAAAAGAATGCAAATTTAGGTAACGATGATAACAATAATTTGATCAATACACTCTAAAAACAATGAGTAAAATGTTACCCAATTTTGGGTAAAAAGGGAATGTATATGTTTGCTGGGTACTTTGTCTTACCCCCATATTGGGCTATAAATGCATGTTTAAGGGTAAATTTCAACGCAACATTGCGTAAAATTTACAAAATATTTGATATCTTTTTACCCAACCAACATGCATGTTCCCATTTTACCCAGTATTAGAAAAACCTTTTTTAAGAGTGTATAAGAATAATATAACATAACAATAACAACATTAGTAATCAGTGGCGTAATGATGAGGGGGTTGGAGGTGCCCCCCCCAAGGGTAAATATGACATTATTTTCTGAATATCATGTCATATATCACAACATTGGATTTTTGTAATAAAGATGCAAAAATATTTGCCTACTTGCAACTTTGTAGAGATTTTAATTGATACCCAATATCTTTCACCCTCACAATTTCTGGCTCACAACACCACTGATAATAACAAGCAAGAACGATGCATGATACAAATGATATTTATGATAAGAAGTGTTACAGAAAAAGAAGATTTAAACACAAGAATATATTAAAAACATTTACTAATACTACTAATAATGATGATGATAATATAATGATAATAATATCAATTATTGCTAATGATAATTAAATCAATAATGAAAATACTAACAAAAATATATCCCAAACAAAAACAAATCTTACAAAAATGTATGTATGGTGTTTAAATTCTGCAAACGTGAATTCCCATATATTAAACCATTAACTTTTCGCAAAGTGCGTGACAACTTATACCATCCGACTGTCCTGCTGCTCCCCCCCCCCCCCGGCTCTCTTATAATGCACCAAATACACTGCCCACATTCACAGATGGTGTAAATTGGCGTACACTTAAAACCATGAAACTCTCTTCCCGAGCATGCTCAAATGAGCAGCGATTCTCTTTCAAACGACCATCAGCGTGAAACGCGTTTAAGGAAGCTGCGCTTTAAACACCTTCCCGTTTCCTGTAGCTACCTCTCGGCTCACTCGCCTAAACCTCTCTCGGACTCAATCGGGCGCAAAAAAGAACATATCAGGTTTTATGGAAACATCCTAAGTGCATTAAGGAATCCTATACCCTTCTATAAACGACATTTTGAACTCGACCACTCGCCCTTTTTCGACTCATCTTCGAGCGTTTGACTGGCATTTCTTTAGTTTCATCTCGTGGTGGTTGTTTTATTTTTCGGCGAGGACGGGACTCTGTTTAGGATTCTTGCGCCGATGTCGGCGCCGTCTCTTCCTCTCCAACCCCCTTATCTTCTCTTCTGCATCCGAGGGTTGTTCCATCTCCACAGGGGTTAGGCACGTGAGTATTCCTAATCTTGATAGCGAAATGCATGTTATTAATCTTCCATGGGGACTGTTTGCGTTGAAAAGTCGCTTTACGTTAAGCGGGATTGTGTATCCAACATGAATTATAAGGAGAAAGGTTCTTCGAGCATTCATCCCATGTGAATTTGTTATATCGGATTTCTTAAAGGCTGTATACTTGTATTTTCAATTTAAAAATGCCAACATATCTTAATTTTTTAATGTGAGTATGTACATGGTGAGTACAATTGTGATATATACAAAACATAGATTTATTAAACGATGGTGTGAAGGTTGCATAAGCTTAAGCTTTTTATAAGATGGTTCATGGCTTTAAAATGTGCGCTAATGCGGCAGAAATCTAAGATAGTAGATTTTTTTTTACAAAGAAGCATTAAACGTCGGTATTGGATTCGATTGAGATCCAACCAGGCAGGGATGTGTTAGGAAGGATAGGAATCTCTTCGCTTTAGTACCAGCCTGCTTTAACCCCATCTGACGAGCCGACGACAGGATATTGTCTTTAAACATGTGTTTTTACAATGTCTTTTCAGGTGTTTCAACAATACAGGCATTTTCATTTGCCGACAGTTTCTCTTAGCAACAAGTGAAATTCGGATTTTAATTTGGCTGGTCCAGTTTTTGATAATGCATTAGTACGCATAATTGGTATCAGCGAACAGAAATCACCACAATTCGAGTAATATTAAAAGCTAATTATCTAAGAATCACGCATGACCACGAATAAATTGTTATACAAAATATGTTCATAATCATATGTTTTTAGAAATGAGTGAGCTCTAATAGCACAAATTGTCGGAAAATGCTGAAATTTGTCAATTTTGGAAGAAGTTATAAAATTAAATATGTCTTTTTTTCATGACTCTTTTATATCTTGTTGGCATGAAAGCATCACAAGGGCTTCTCTTTTGCTGTCCATACCTATTTTGAAATTTTCAAATAAGACTGATGAAAAACAATGCTTTTAGAGACAAAAAAAGGAAATACTGATATTTCGCTTCGGCAGAATCCATTCGGATTCGAAGGGTAACATCGGCACTCCACATGCATTATCAAACCCCCTTGGAATGCTTTGTCAATGATTGGAATGTTTTTGTATTATAGATTTTCGAATGTATTGTGCTTGAGTTTCATATCTTTCCTCACACATCCATGAACAGGTAGATGATGATAATCCAGTCAAGCTATAGCATTGTAACCAAAGTCTGTTTTGCCTGCTTTTGATTCAGCAACTTAACGTCAAGGGTTCCGAAACGAAAGTCATTGTAAGATCTACTGTTTACTTCAACTTTGTACGTTTTGAGCATGGACCTGGCCATGGAGGATTATCTGTTGTTACTGGGGGTGCTGTCACAATGCTCAGCGCCCCCCCCCCCCGTAACAATAGACTAATCCTCCGTGAATAGATCCCTTGTTTTAGTCGTTTTTTTACTGATTTTCCACTGATTTTCCCGACCCAACAATCAAATTTCGAAAAAAAATGTGTCGTGATACGGCTCTGGGAGAAAATAGTTTAATGTACTACTCATTGGTTAGAAGAGCTTTTCATCATCGAATTGCCTCACTCAATTTTAGAAGTAACACGTCTTTAAAACTCACATTGTCTGCTTCATGAGGATTCCATGACAGATTACTGTCTGGCTAAACCCGAACATCGCTTTCAACGACTGACTCTTGTTGTTTAGAATCACATCAATGCATAAATGCCCAAGAGTTAACTCGGAGACAATCGGGTGTCGAAATAATTCAACCAGCTGGTAATTTTAAGGGGAGAACATAATTAAGTTCGACCTCAAACATTCAAGGATGTATTACACACGTTGTATAATTAAAGCAATTAGTACTTGCTGTAATAATACAACGTGTGAAGTCATTTATAAAAGTGTCTTAAATGGGCCCATTGTGGCTGGTCAGAATAAACCGCGTACTCGTATCTCAAAAATGTACATATTTTGATGACAGCTCAGAAAAAGCTAGATTTTTCAGTTGGGTAAACCCTTCTTTTGCATCGAAAGAGTTCTTCACATGTATAAAAAGACTATTTACAGGCAGTATGAGACTGCCATTATTCTGATATTTTTTTAAATTGAGCCTTTTTAAGCTGCCCCCATTCTTTTATGGTTTATATTGTTATTATATGAAAAAAAAAGTTTTTTATCAACCAAGCCATGGCATGTAAATAACGCATTCGATTTTCATTATTAACCTGTAATTAACAGTAATACATATAGGATCTCGTTTGAATACATTAATTTTGCTAGGTCTAACAATCCTCTCGCAAGCGTTCATGTCAATAGAGCATGAAAATCATTGCCGTTATTAACTGGTGAAAATAAAAATTCATTGTTTTATTTAACATGGCGATTTGAAAAACAAAATATTTTTAACACTGCCGTGGTGTTAAAGGTATTGTTTAACTTTGTGAGCACCCGAATTAAAAAATTCTCAAACCAAGATGAAACATGTGTACAAGTGCATGTATTAGAACTAATAAACCATGAAAACAACCATTATTGAGAATAAAAAGCTAAAACTACAAGGCAAACCCCGATTTTGTAAAAAGGCGTCTTATAGACGCCTAAATAGTACACATAAGTGTATGGGATGAAATTAAGATGGTGCTTCCGGTCACTTTATATTTCAATTTTTGAAGCACTAAATAATTATTTTTTGAACGCAATTTTTTCTGGGCTTCATTTTTGTAACATATCACAGACACAGGTGACAAGTATGACCTTCAAGCTCAGATTTTTAAAAAGTCAAACCAATGTTAACCAATCACTTTAAGGAGGTCATTATTGATTCATGAGCCCGTTATACTTGCACAAACATGATATAATTGTGCTGATAAATAATGATTTAAGATTAGTATTAGAGATTCGGTTCATATTTCTTCATTTCCTTTTGAACGAAGGTCTTTGATGCTGCAGACAGTTGTCCCACTTTCCAAATTTATCATGAATCAATCGATGACTTGTCCGATATTCCAACATCTACTTGGAAGTGCATTCAGAAACAGACCAGACATTAGAAATCGGGCAAAGGATTCAATATATAAGATCTAAAAATCATTTAAAATGTGCGAATAAGGTTTTTTTATCAATTCAATTGTGTGTGTGTGTTTTTCTAACTGATCAAAATTCGGGTTCCTTTGAGAATAGAAAGATTAAAATCAAACATATATCGAACATACATCAGATATTATTATCATTAATAATATAAAATCAAATAATGTGCCTCCCAAATGGTTATCATTAATGAGGGAGGGACTAACGTCTCTTCGTTGTACTCTATGGCCTGTATTCTGATGTCGAGTTTATAGGTCCATGGTTTAACTTAGACCATGGTCTAACTCTGTGCTAAAATTATGGGAAGCCAAAGTTTTGTTTACGGTGAATGCTTCTCAGGTTTACCGTGCTCATTACTAATTCTTAAATGGTGAATATAACTGTCATACTTGTCCTTCCCAAGCTGTTAATAAAGTTTTGGGAAGAAAATGAGCTTATATATCGAACCTCTACCTGTCTAGTGTTATATATTTATGTAACAACTGGCTTTCCATAGTTATACCAAAACTTAGAACAAGTGTTTGTATCAAACCCGACTTCAGAATACGGGCCTATGTCATCGATTTATTCTGGCAGGAAATGGCTGTACCCCCCCCCCTCCTTTTCTGGATCCGCCACTAAAATTCCCTTTGATTTATAAAGTGTTAAAATGGGGAAGGGATACACAAGAAAGGTTATGGGGGGAAAAGAGTTTGATGAGACATGCAAATGAATGATTGATAATTAGATCTTGATACTACCTCTGATCTAGATAATAATTGAAGGAAAACAAATAAAACAAGTCATCGTTGTGTTACAACGTCACGTAAGCCTAGAATTTGCCTATGGGCCTTTTTCACACGTGAATCTTGAATCGTCATTGTAATGATGATTGCTATTGTAATCGTGACTGTGATTAGCATTCGTGAGTTTTATCATGTTCTAGTTTGGTTCCACACGTGCTAAATATACGTCATTAACATTATTTTTCACTGGAATCATCATTCAAATTACGATTTTTACCATGTGAAAGGGCGGACAGAACGAATAATAATAATACAATCATATAGGGTATTTATATTGCGCGCATATTCACCTTGTTAGATGCTCAAGGCGCTCCTGTATTACCCGATCATAGCACACACAGCTTTTTGAGGAACTACTTCCTACCGGTACTCATTTACCTCACCTGGATTAAGTGCAGCACACTGTGGATCAGTTTCTTGCTGAAGAAAATTACGTCATGCTGGGATTCGTACCCATGACCCTTTGTTTCAAAGTCTGAAGACTAATCCAATGGGCCACAACACTCCACAACTACTATAATGTATAAAAAAAATTATGCAATAAAAAAGGGTACTTCATTAATGAGATGAAATCACATTCCAAAACGCCTTGTTCCTTCTTTCCAACATAGACATAATATAAACAAACTTTAATCAGTTATAAAAGGCTCTTTATTTATTCTAACAAAACATAGAGTGGACCCCGTCATTTCCATTAATGCTCAATTTTATACTTTTTACGAAATAAGAATAATAAAAATACGATTTGTTTTACTTTGTATTATGTTTTGAATAGAAATGGAATAAAGAATTAATTTTGATTATATAGCGATTAGTTTAACTTTTTGCTATAAATCTATAGGATCGGTATTTGATCAACATGAAAATTTGTAGTGATTTTGGTTGTGCGTTTTGAGAAATACAGTGGGGGTACCGGTACGGGCAAATGTCAGTAATGTTTATTATTCATGTAAAACATTTTCGTGTCAGACTGTTCCCTCCGAAATACGAATGATGACCCTGTTGTCTTCTTTTAAGAGGAGAAGGACACTCGGCATGCTACCTTCTTGCCTTTAAACAGTACCATGTTGTATATTCCATGATATACACACACCGTGAGGGGATGATATATCGCTTCCAATAATGCAGACATTATATCCATAACATCCAACAAATTCTCCCACACTAAAAAACAGCATATCTATATTCCCGCCAAAAAGCAGGGTGTATTGCAATAAATCAAGCTCTGACCGAGCGCCGTATGTAAGCGATAAACTTCTGGGAGGAAATGGGTTATATATCATCTTTTGAATATAGCGATGTTATGATATTTTACATCATAGAAATTACAGGGGAATACGATATGAATTCTTTGATTAAACACCAAATGAAGGTCATGTAAAGAAGAGGTGGTTTGCCCTTTATTTGATGCGTATGCCCTGTGCGCAGAATGGGATGGGTCGGAGAATGAATAAAATAAATTAAAATTTATATTACGTTTGTCAAGTAATAATATTTGGTTAAAAATCGGCGACATAAAACCTTTTTAATTCAATATACGATTGCCCATTTTGAATGCCCAATCGACAGGTAGCATTAAATGTAAGGAATCAGAATTTAGTCCATAACTTGTTATCGAAGTTTCATTCTAATCCTAATGATAGCTGTGGAAATCGCGGTCAGTTGTTAAATGTGTATCATTGGACGGATGTGGGACTTGCTTTCTTGGAGTGGGACAAGATCTAGATTTTGAAATAGTAATGTCTCGTCTGCCCTCTTCAATGTAAGACGTCACGGTCTTGCTTGTCACTGTGGACTACTTTTCTATCGATTGTGTGTGTGTGTGTGTGTCAAGGAACCAAGTTTCTTGCGTGGGTGTGTCTGTGTGTGCGGGAGGAGGGTTGGCGCGCGCGTGTGTTTGTGTGCGGTGTGAGAGCAGGAAACTTATCAATGTATTATGCTTGTAGATTGGAGAAAGGGAGAGTAAGAGAGATTAACGGATATGAAAGCGAGGAAGAGAGAATAAGGCGGATAGAGAGAGATAGAGGGTGTGCAAAAGAGGGAGAAGAGAAAACGAAAAAGTGAAAAAAGATGGCCAGGTAAACAGTGACAAAGACACAAAGTGAGGAGACAGGCAAACAGACAGACAAACTTACAGAAGATGAAGGGAATGGAATTGAAATTAAGATTAGTTTCATTTGCATGTAGAAGGAAGAGAGAACGAAAGAAATCATCATTATAGAGGGAGAGAGGGGGAGAAGAGAGGGAGAAAGAGACGCAAGTAGATAAAAGATCAAAGATAAAAGTCATCTCGTCTGCATTTTTAGCGAAAACGATGCATCCTTTGTTGATTTTTTTTTCTTTCGCGTCTAAAATGCACGGTAGCCAGTACACTTATAGATATTGCTTTCTCATGCACCCGTGTCTACTCTACTTATTTCAAGAACTCGATTTATTGATTGGGGGGAAATCCCTTTGAACTGTTACATCAAGTTAAAGGAGCATTGGATTTTTCTTCCAACGGACATACCACATACCACTACGGTTTACACTTAATCGGCTTTTGGTTCAGAACCAAAAGCCGATGCAGAATCGGCTTTTGGTTTATCTTGCACTGCGTTTACACGCTGTTACAGCTCGCGGTTCAGAACCGCGAGCCGATGCAAAAACCTGAAATGATACGTACACCAACAATATACGTCATAATAAAGACAACGCTGGATCCGTGCGCTTACAATGGTAAACTAAATGAAATGCGCTCAAATTGCCGATGCAGAATCGGCTTTCTGTTTACACGTAGTAAAAAAGCCGATTCAGCATCGGCTCGCGGTTCAGAACCTACTACTTTGGTGGTGCGAATTGCCAGTTCTGAACCGCTAGTCGATGCAAGTTAATCGCGTTTACACGCTTTGAAAAAGCCGGTGCAACAGCAGGTTAAGTGTAAACACGGTAATTGATTCTAATACCATGGTGATCACTGAATCCTTAATTGTTTTAAACAAAATATAAAGGGCGGATGGGGGGGGCATTTTCGTATGCCATATTATATAGACAACTGCACACCTAACGACTGGTCCAAGTTCCAGTTTGGAACAAATCGCAATTCGCCCTTTTCTAAAAATGTAAATGAAAAGTATCTTTTTTTTCTTTTTGGCTCAAATTAGCATTCAAAATACTTTTAAAAATAATTGTGGATGGTTGCAAGCATTTTTTAGACTTCTGCTATGACGTCAGTATTTAGGGCACGGTATCTCAGAGTTTGGGAAGTACAGGCCAAGAAAATAGTGTCTTTGGGATATTACTTTAAAAAAAATATATATCTAAACCTGTAACAATGTTGTATGGACACGTCCGATGCTTGCCATGACTTTCTGAACCATAATTCGCCCGTTGTTTAAAGCAGCCTCCTTTATCCTCGGTAAATTGTCTTTGCAGACTTGGAAAACCATGTGAGATGGGCATGAGTCTTATTGGAGTTGTCACAGCAATAAGGCAAAACTCCACAGCCGGAACAACCCCCACTCTGCCTAAAACAGCTCCACGGGATAGGTAGGTCCGTCTAGAAACGTAGAGGGAGAGTGGAGGAGAGAGAAACGTTAAGAGAGAGCGTGAACAAGAAAGAGAGAGGAGAGACAGAGAGAGGGAGGGAGAGGGGGTAGAATGATAAAGAGAAGAATCTGAAGATACATGGGATGGGTGCACTGTAACAACTGCGGTGTTAAAACTGACACCAATTGGTGTTAATAGAGGACCACACTCTGAGGTGTTAAAATTGCACCCTAGAGATTAAACATAACACCAAAGAGTGTAAATGTAACAACAAAAGGTGTTGTAATAACACCTATAGGTGTAAAACTAACACCACCAATTTAACACCGGTGTAAAATAATTGGTGTGGTCCTCTATGTACACCGGTTAACACCCCAGTTTTTGCTGTGTGGAGTGGGATAGGAGAGATGGAGGAGAGTGAAGGAGAAAGGCAGAGTCTCAAATAAAGGAGATGGGAAAAGAAGAAGGGTGTGACGGAGTGATAGATAGCTTTAGTGCGGGTGAGAAATTAGAGGATTCGTGGGGGTTCTAGACTGGGAGTACAAGAGAGAGAGTGGGATTATGAACAAAAATATATGGGGAAAACTAAAAATGATGGGAGAGAGAGAGAGAGAAAGAAGGCCCGAATACCTCATGATCTTGACATTCATTATGTTACACGATAGTTCCTCTCTCTCTCAGTAAAGGAGACAAACGACAAGATGAACGTGCTTTTAGAAGGCCATTGCTAGATTGAAGTACCTAAACATTTAATCTTACTTTTGATGGTTTTGCTTCAGACAAAGACAGATTGGGCGCAAGTGAAGAGACGGATGGTGCAGAAGGGGGGGGGGTTAAGGCGAAGAATGTAGAGAGTGTTAAGAGAACTGAAATTACGATAAGTTACGATAACGCGCGAAAGCTCCGTAGATAAAGATGTGCTGGTTTGTACTCCTAATGATTTTTTTTTCTGTTTTGTTACGTTACCAATTCATACAGGACATATCGTGCAGTGGCAGAAACTGAAACGATTCTTGCATCGTATATCCGATTAAGATATGAACATATTACAGAAAAAGCAAAAATAGTACATAATTGCCGTAATGTAAACACAAAAAAGGAAGATATCCACTCCTTTAAAACGAAAAAAGGGTTGTTCATTTTAGACTAGACTTCACATCAAATGAAAAATAAGAAGAGTTTTATGAATTTCACAACCCATATAGCTTGGCCGTTGCTATTAGAAGGGTGGGCGGAAATTCGTTTTGATGTCGGTTAACGAAACATATGAATAATGCTAATCAAATTCCGTAGATTTAAACTAGGTCGTATGTAATTCTGGAATACGTCTCTAAGTCTTTTTTTTTCTTTGAAAAATCCTGACAAAGCAGATTTGAATTTGTGTCATTAGTTGCTACTTCTATAACAAGAAACAAACAAAAATGTTCTCCCCAGACTAACGCTTCCCTCCAAGTGATTTCACATTTAAATTTTAATGTTCTTGACAGTTATAAGATTTTGACTGATAGAATGTGGACATAAATATACCGTGTTTACAAAATGACTCGGCCCGGGGATTGACACGCGAGCCGTGCTCAACACGGCAATTATATGTGCTGTGTAAACGCGATCGGCGTGATCCGCGTGCCGTGTCGAACACGGCTGTTTTAATCCGCCAAAATCGTAGGTTTGAACCCGCAAGCGGAGTCAGGCCATAGACCTCTAGTAGGTCCATGGTCAGACTCATCTATTTTGTCGTGTGTAAACAGAAAGCCGTGTCGCACCCGCATGGTCTAGGTCAAACACGGTATATATTAATTTTGTGACGTCTATTGTACTCCCGTTCGTGATCCATTGGCCTTGTCGAACTCGCCTTTTTTGTTTCAGACAGTATAAACGCGACCATAGTTGCCCTCTTCGCATCGTATGACCCTGCTTGAGGATTCAACATTGGAGCCGAGTCACTGTTTGAACAAGGTATAAATAATGCCACTCGGTCACTTGATCCACCCAACATTTCAGTAATTTTCTTTACATACCGTTATTATGATCCCATTGGTCGTTTTAGCTAACGTTGAACCTTATGCCTTCGACATTTTTTTTAGGGGAGGGGGTCATTATTTTTCACCTGCCGCAATGAATTATTCTAGTATTTGGTAATAAATTTACTATCAGGTGATGAATACCTTGACCTTAAAATATAACATAACAATATTGTTTTCCACGTGTTTAACAATAATGCTACTTAGCGATCACACCTCAGTGTATCACGAATATATCCAGGTGGATGTTTCATAAAGCTGTTCGTAAGTTAAGAGCGACTTTAAGAATGACTGGTGATCCTTTCTTGTGGTAAATGATATTCACCATTAATATTCGTTGGTGATTATTTAGTGCGTAAGAAAGGTTCACCAGTCGCTCTTATTCTTACGAACAGCTTTATGAAACAGCCCCAAATTTAGGTAAATAAACGTTTTATAAACTACGCTTATCTTAGCCATACGCTAATCAAAGCCAAGAGTACAGGTGTTTATTTCGCCATATTTGTAGAGAAGTGTTTTTTACCCAACAACCAATTAGGAGTTTGTATAATCAAAATTAACAGTTGGGTTAAATGCTTTTTAATTATGTACGTCAAAATAACCTTGATAATATACTGTACATGCCATATTATTTTCGTTAAGGCAAATTTACAATTTGCTGGACGGAGAACAAATCTAAAATGTCTTATGTACATATACATTTTTTTTAAATGTCTTTACTGTTTTTTTATGTCATCAAAATTTTCACTGTATATTTGATCACATGTCCACATCTTCTTGTATGGGATGTACAGGCCATATACCGTCATTATATAGAATGGCGCATATTATGTATTTTAGGCCAGTTCCTCCAAATGGTTGACATTCGCTGTGAGCAAGCGATCAATCTTTACTCTTTTTTTACTATATCGTTTCCTCCAGATTGCAGGAGGTGTTGATGCATACGATACATCTTACTTCGGAATTTGAGAGAGGATGCGAGAGGGGGAGGAGTGCGAGAGAGAGGGGGGTGAAGAGGAGAATGGGACTAATAAAAGAAAATAAAAGAAAGACGGCGTAAGAGTGAAGAAGTAAAAGAGAGAATAATACCAGGGAAATGGAACGATTGAAAGAGACAGAAGGGGTGTGGTCATTAGCGTACCTACGGGGGGTCACACTACGCACCCAAATCCCCCCCCCTGACTTGTCACAACCCATGCAAGGGATGTATCCCTGCCTCCCCTGACGAGCCACAAGTGGCCCGGTCCTTTGAACGGGAAGACCTTTTTTTTCTGTTTGTCAATTTTTTTGGTGGACGAATTTGCCCCCTTCCCCCCTTTGGAAAATCCTAAGTACGCCACTGGGTATGGTATTGACAGAGGTGGAAAAGGGAGAAAGAGGGGCGGATCAAAAGTTGTATAATTTAGGTGACGGGCTCTGAAAATCAATTTATTTTAATTTGCAATTTTCTGTGTATTTAGAAAAAAGACAAATCGTAAGTACGACGAAATATCTATCTTTCCCTATAATGAAATATCCCCAATTTCGGCATAAAGACTCCCCTGTCTGGAATTGAAAAATGTAATTTTGGATTTTAATGGTATACGGAAAAAAAATAAGATCAAGAGTTTATTATGATACAATACATCTACCGATTACTTTTCCACACTTTCCTGACATTGGTATAAGCTTACTGCTAAAATGGAAATTAATCATAGTCCGGGGCAAGAATAAGGCCATTTTAATCATAGTGGATGTCAAAAGCAATGCAGGTAATCCATATTGTAAATGCAAATGTAATTTGCTTAAAATACGTGCTAGGATTGACGCAGTGTTAAGTAATTAACAAAATAAAGCCGAACACTACGACCGATTTCAAGGAAATTTGTGATCAATTTAACTTACTGATCAATTTGGCCCCACCCTTGAAGTGAAATCGCCCAGAACAATGATTTAGTAATCTGGACCTTCATGATAATGCAAGCAGAACCCGACACGATACACGTCAATACACATGTCTAGCCGAGGGTGAAACGTTTCTCGCAGCCATCTTGTAATTTGATCAGTTAATTAATATACCATCTCGTATATACATGCACTTGCATCACGTACACGCTTACCGTATCCAAATATTATTTTGGCTTCTATACTTTCCTAGTTTAACTTGGGGTTGTACTTCTTCTACCGACCCTCGTACACTTATTTCCATATATCATTCCAAATGGTAGGATCGTTCATTATTTCCATGCGTGAGTCTTGTCAGCTGTTTATCAAGTTTATTTAGATTTTGCGTTTTGGCGCCGACCCAGTGAGAAACGAATATTTTCTTTACAATCGGGATTTTCAATGATTTAAGGAAAACTAGTAATGTCTTACAATCCATTGGTGACAAACTGACGAAAGCCTTAAGTTTGGCCCCAAGTTTGATAATAAGGAGTCTTAAAATATATAAAATGGATCATAAGAAAAATAAATTTATTTACTCTCAGATATTTATTGCATCATAAGGTCTATCCTCTCTTCTGAGATTTCAAAACAGTTCAAATAAATTTTTAAGCTAGAAAATAAAAGTCATTATCCTTTGTTTTCATTACGTTTGACACAATATTTGATATTTAAACATAACGAGGCTAAAATTACAAATTGAAGTATTGAAGTTTTCTTAAACCCATCAGGCATAATTTATGACGCTAAGAACTTTGTAGTTCTGGACGACGATGTTTAATGAAATAATCTTTTTAGGACAGTATTGTCTCTAAAAAAATCCCATATTTACGAAAGTCAGAGGTTTAGAAACGCAATTGTATAAACTGAGAGGAGTGGATATATAGGAAATGTAAGAAGGAAAAGAAAAATAGGATTGGAAAGTTTAGCCGTTGATTCACGCAAGCTTGTACAAGTACTAATGAATGAATGTGTAATCCGAAACAAAAAATCTACCGATTAACTTCCTCAGGCTTTGGATGACGAGTGAAATCAAAGCAATCAGAAAATTAGTCTCAAAATTAAGCCGAAACCAGAGAAGTTTGGCGTCATAAAATACGCATGATTTAACAAAAAGTACTGTATATTCTCCGTACCGTCTGTTAATGGCCTTCTATCTCCTCCTTAGAATGATTTTATTACGGAAAAAAGAGGCTCTATTTTCAAACGAGTTCAACGTACCGTATACTTGTAGAAAAAAAATGATTAGGCCTACTCTTAACCCTCTGAATTCATTTGCCATGAAGTCCTACACCTGTAACAATAACAAACTAAAAAGCATTGAGTTCGTTTTGTATTTATAGTGAACATGGATTTAGTCCCGTTTGGAAAATCTTCCGATATTAAGTTGCATTCTTATTAATGATAATTCATGTTAATGTTATTTCTTCTCTGCATTGCGGGAGCCTGTAGTCCTTGACGTACCACAGAAAGAAAAATATTGTCACCTTGCTTTCAATACGATTTACTTCTTTTCTCATCATTTGTATACAATGCTGTTCGCCGATAGCTAGCCAGCAGCTTATTTTTGGCGCCATTAATAAAGCCACTCTTGACCCAAACACGGACCTTTTCGATCAACCCGATACTGTCGTCTGCCCCAGGTAGGGAACTCGATACCTTGACGGCCTTTAGCGCCAATTGGGCCGAGTGCAATCAGACACTTCTTTAATATGAACACCGTACATGGAATATTGTAGATATCAATGGAATCGGAGTGCGTGAAGGGACTGCCAGATCTGGACATTTTGGCCAACTTCCGTGGAGGTATATGGCAGGCCGTTATAATCTAATTTATTGATTATGTCGTTTAATTCTTGATGGGTTGTTAGCAAATGTCAAATTGTAGTATCAATAATAATTATGATATGGGTCGATGTGATCGAATGGTTTACCATAAATGCGTATATTTACGTCTGCGTAATTATGTTGGCTGAAATGTTCAGATGTGAAGCCCCCTTTACGATGTCAGATCTTTTTATTATCTGGCGATATTATTCTAATCAGTGTTTTCCTTTGTCTTTAATGGTAATGGCGTAAGTGAATTATAAGCTATTTATTCGCACCTGTAGTCAATGACTTCTAAGAAATGTGTAAAATGATTCCATTGCTCCAAAACTCTTCTATCTCTTCCTCGTAAAAAAAATCAAATTCATAGTTTTTAATCACGTCCATTATTGGCCTGTTTCTATATATTGCATTTATTAACAGTGCACCTCGAAATAGATCAAATCTACATAGATGACACTATATGAATCTTCGTTATTATTACAATAATAATTATCATTATTGGTATCATTATCATTATTGGTATCATTATCATCATCATCATTGTTTTCATTATCATCATCATCATCATTGTAATAATCATTATTGAAATGTTTTCAATAATGAACATCATGATCAAATAAGAAGTGCTTTATTGAATGAAAGATGATACGTCTGCCGATAGCAACAGGCAAGTCTTCCCTCATTATTCAAATTCGGCACAGGGGGCCAACATGTACTAAGCCCCTTCCTATACAGTTCATTTCAGATGTGCAAAATCTCAATAGAACATTATTCAGTCTCTTGGTGAAGTGGAAGTGGTAAATGTTCCCCTAACTGCCTAATGGTTTCCATACAATCAGTTTAAAACTAGCCAAAGACATTGAGATCGTGCACCACTCTTACTCGCAAAATCATCCACATTCATAAGCGTCATTGTGCATCCATGATAGACACTTATGCTTTCATATAGCGATTCCAAGCTGTCGGTTATTTAATTATCGTTGTCAGGGTGTTTACAAGTGGTACCATTTTCTCTGCCTATTATCCTGTCATTAGGTTGATTAAGTTCGGCCTGCGAGGCATACTATTATTATCCAAACGCGAAAAGAATGCGCGGGAAATACACGTCGGGTCTGCACCGGGAGAAATCTCGCCATTTGGTGATAAATATTAGAATCTGGGATTAGATTCCTGAAAATTGTAACGTAATTGATCGTTGTTGCAATATCATCTGGTCTTGATAATCCTTCAAAGCGGGAATGGGGTTTGAAAAGTACATATGCTGACTTTGATACTGTCCCTGACGGTTACACTTCGTAATTCCGAAGGTTCTTTATTCCGACGGTTCGTATTTCCGAAACACGCATATTGCCTATACCTCGATGTTCGTTAATCCGTAGACTAAAAGGGTTCGTTAATCCGAACATTTTTGGCGTTATTCTGAAGGTTCGTTATTCCGAAGGATCGATAATCCGAAAACGAAATAAGGTTCGATATTCCGAAGGTTCGTTAATCCAAAACGAAATAAGGTTCGTTGTTCCGAAGGTTCGTTAGTCCGAAAACGAAATAAGGTTAGTTAATCATTTATGAACCGTCGGAATTACGAACCTCACTTCGTTTTCGGACTAACGAACCTTCGGAAATACGAACCTTCGGAAATACGAACATTCGGAATAACGAACCTTCGGAATATCCGAACCTTCGGAATAACGAAGCTACGGAATGACGAATGTATGCGGTCCCTGACACCCTCATTCTTTGACGTTCCGTGCCCGGATTACGTATGGGGGAATGTAAATGGAGTTACCTGATAATGACTGCTTATACCATGGTCACATTTGCTCTACGGTGGCCGTACGACGAGTCGGAAACAGTCGTTTTATTCATTTTTATTATAACCACCGACATGTAGCTAGTACAAAAAAATGTTCAAACGGCTGGTTTCGACTCGCCGTACGGCAGCCGTAGAACAAATGTGACCAAGGTATAATCAAGTCGAGACCAACGCCAGATTCTACCGAGAGGGTCTTCTTTTGACAAGAACAGATACTGTGAAGAACACAGCATACATGTATAATGACCATGTTGAGAAGTAGAATAATGTAAACCATAACTGAAGGATTCTATTCTGGATGATGTACAACACGTGTTACTTTAATTTCCAGTTTGTGCATAGCATCCATAAGGATATAATGCAGCTGGAGAAAAAAAGGTCACGTTTTTCGATTCCTGATGATTTTTTTTTATTCAATTTTAAGTCGGAGTCTTATTTGCCTTGTGGCTAAACCTGATACCCCCATCCATTTTTACCCCGTCCTTCTGTGAGGACGCAAGTACAGATTCTTACATACATGCGTGCTTCCTAACCAGTAAGATGAACGAGTAAACCTTGCACGAATTCACCGTAAAGAAGTGAAGAAGATAATGAAATGTGTTTATGATTTGCACAATGTTCGCTTTATTTAGCTTTCTTATTTCGTCGCATTCTTGCAGGATCACTTTTGAGGGACGAACACGTTTTCAAATTTAAGCTGGCGGTCCTCTAGAAGTCATCGAGAGTTATACACACATATCACACACGTTGACCAATATTGACTTTCATGAAAATTCTTCGCAGTTATAACACGCCTGTGCCATCCATAATTCATAACCTTCTCACCTATTTGCTATAGATGTATCGTTATTGTAGCGCATACATCATAATAGGTCACTACCAGCCAGCCTTCAGTTTTGTGTAGGTTATTAAATAGATGGATTAAAATACACTACGATGGATTGTTCCATATATTTGTAATCAAAATGCAATTATATTTTCCCTCCGGCTCGTCAAGGGGTGAGACTGACCATTATATCAACTAGTTGACCAATATCCTATGACGGTATTCCGGACATGATATGGTGTTATGATGAATTCATGGCGGCCATCCGAACGACACAACCATCAATCGGTCAAGATTCTTTAGATATAATTTCGCATAATTGTCAGATTATAGTCTTCTGTTCAATAATCCAATGATAAATGGATTGATATAAAATACAGTGAAATAACGAAAAAAAATCGAACCTTATATCATTTACCAGGCGCAGAGATGGATCGTGTCGTGTATTCAGGAAATTGATTAATAACCATGACAGCCTATTGGTTAGTGTAAATTTCTTGCATAATGTTAAGTGGAATACATAATATTGTAGTATATATCGCATCCAAATAGACATAAAGAGTGAATTAGGAATATTGTCTAACTTGTTTGCCAAAAAGGACTCAAGTTAGACACCCTGGTCATGCGCTTATCTCTCCTTTCAAAATTTAACACCGTTGGCTCTTTTTGCCTTTTCATTAGCTTTGATCATTTATTGCGTTTTATTTATTACAAGGTGTTACTCAAATTCATCTATATCTTATTAACTCATTACTATATTGTATTGTTATTTTTACCAGTAGGAGGTGCATTCACTTCTTAAAAGCTACTTTCGCCTCAACCAATTGACACACGGTGCCCCCTCCCCTTGATGCGAATCCCATCCCCTGTTCTATGATCTCTAAAGTCATGACATTCTTTTTTTCATTATTAGTTTGCATGCTTTAAATAGAGTTAAGTCATTATATATAGATATAATAGATGTAGTCAAATACCAGCAATGCTGATATGGACATGCCTGATATATTCAAATGATATATTTAAATGTATTTTGGTAGGTGTTTTTTTCTTTATACGTGTACCTTTTTTGCAAGTTCGCATGGTATCACATTTTACCCAGCCATAAGGCTAGATTATTATCAGGTCAAGTGTAAAGTTTCTTCTTCAAAATATATATATATATATATAACCTCACTGATAATTTAGAGTGAATTTAAGCGGAAGCATGAAATAAATAAAGATGGGTTAATGGTATTGGATAGATTGAAATGGGACGGTAACCGTAACTGGGGAGATTTAACCAGGAGAACCTGCCACCGAATAGAATGACAGGTCGTTCGTAAACACCGCGTTTAAACTTCATTAATGACGTCATTAAGGCTTAAATTGTCCCGAACGAATCGTCCACAAGCACTCTCTACCGATCCCCGTCCGACTCTTATTTTCTATTTCGTTTATAACAACAAAAAAGATGGATCACCTTCACTTACGTTTCAACTTTTTCTCCCCCCCCCCCCCTTCCCCTTCTTTCTCTCCCTTTCTGCGTCACCCATTATGTATTTTGTGTGTGTTGTTTCTCACTCACATTCTCTTTTACACACACACACACACACAAACACATATCCTCCCAGACCCACACGTCCAAACCCTCAACGAACATACAGAACGCTAATACACCAAAATCTACCCATCATACAAACACCCCAAAACTCCACCACCCCTCTCTCCTCCAGATTCCTCCCTCTCTTCCTTCTTCTTAATCGGTTCACTTCCTCTTTATATCTTCCCCTCTCTCTCTCCTTGACCCTCCCTCTTCATATCTTCCTCTGTCTCTCCTTGACTCTCCCCCTCTCCATATCTTCCTCTGTCTCTCCTTGACTCTCCCTCTTCATATCTTCCCCCGTCTCTCCTTGACTCTCCCTCTCTCCATATCTTCCTCTGTCTCTCCTTGACTCTCCCTCTCCATATCTTCCTCTGTCTCTCCTTGACTCTCCCTCTTCATATCTTCCTCTGTCTCTCCTTGACTCTCCCTCTCCATATCTTCCTCTGTCAGTCCGTCTCTTCTTATCTCTCCCTCTTCATATCTTCCTCTGTCTCTCCTTGACTCTCCCTCTCCATATCTTCCTCTGTCTCTCCTTGACTCTCCCTCTCCATATCTTCCTCTGTCTCTCCTTGACTCTCCCTCTCCATATCTTCCTCTGTCTCTCCTTGGCTCTCCCTCTTCATATCTTCCTCTGTCTCTCCTTGACTCTCCCTCTCCATATCTTCCTCTGTCTCTCCTTGACTCTCCCTCTCCATATCTTCCTCTGTCTCTCCTTGACTCTCCATATCTTCCTTTGTCAGTCTGTCTCTTCTTGTCTCTCCCTCTTCATATCTTCCTCTGTCTCTCCTTGACTCTCCCTCTCCATATCTTCCTCTGTCTCTCCTTGACTCTCCCTCTCCATATCTTCCTTTGTCAGTCTGTCTCTTCTTATCTCTCCCTCTTCATATCTTCCTCTGTCTCTCCTTGACTCTCCCTCTCCATATCTTCCTCTGTCTCTCCTTGACTCTCCCTCTCCATATCTTCCTCTGTCTCTCCTTGACTCTCCCTCTCCATATCTTCCTCTGTCTCTCCTTGACTCTCCCTCTTCATATCTTCCTCTGTCTCTTGTCTCTCCCTCTCCATATCTTCCTCTGTCTCTCCTTGACTCTCCCTCTCCATATCTTCCTCTGTCTCTCCTTGACTCTCCCTCTCCATATCTTCCTCTGTCTCTCCTTGACTCTCCCTCTCCATATCTTCCTCTGTCTCTCCTTGACTCTCCCTCTCCATATCTTCCTCTGTCTCTCCTTGACTCTCCCTCTCCATATCTTCCTCTGTCTCTCCTTGACTCTCCCTCTCCATATCTTCCTCTGTCTCTCCTTGACTCTCCCTCTCCATATCTTCCTCTGTCTCTCCTTGACTCTCCCTCTCCATATCTTCCTCTGTCTCTTATTGACTCTCCCTCTTCATATCTTCCTCTGTCTCTCCTTGTCTCTCCCTCTCCATATCTTCCTTTGTCAGTCTGTCTCTTCTTGTCTCTCCCTCTTCATATCTTCCTCTGTCTCTCCTTGACTCTCCTTCATATCTTCCTCTGTCTCTCCTTGACTCTCCCTCTCCATATCTTCCTCTGTCTCTCCTTGACTCTCCCTCTTCATATCTTCCTCTGTCTCTCCTTGACTCTCCCTCTCCATATCTTCCTCTGTCAGTCTGTCTCTTCTTATCTCTCCCTCTTCATATCTTCCTCTGTCTCTCCTTGACTCTCCCTCTCCATATCTTCCTCTGTCTCTCCTTGACTCTCCCTCTCCATATCTTCCTCTGTCTCTCCTTGACTCTCCCTCTCCATATATTCCTCTGTCTCTCCTTGACTCTCCCTCTCCATATCTTCCTCTGTCTCTCCTTGACTCTCCCTCTCCATATCTTCCTCTGTCTCTCCTTGACTCTCCCTCTCCATATCTTCCTCCGTCTCTCCTTGACTCTCCCTCTCCATATCTTCCTCCGTCTCTCCTTGACTCTCCCTCTTCATATCTTCCTCTGTCTCTCCTTGACTCTCCCTCTTCATATCTTCCTCTGTCTCTCCTTGACTCTCCCTCTTCATATCTTCCTCTGTCTCTCCTTGACTCTCCCTCTTCATATCTTCCTCTGTCTCTCCTTGACTCTCCCTCTCCATATCTTCCTCCGTCTCTCCCTCTTTATATCTTCCTCTGTCTCTCCTTGACTCTCCCTCTCCATATCTTCCTCTGTCTCTCCTTGACTCTCCCTCTTCATATCTTCCTCTGTCTCTCCTTGACTCTTCCTCTCCATATATTCCTCTGTCTCTCCTTGACTCTCCCTCTTCATATCTTCCTCTGTCTCTCCTTGACTCTCTCCCTCTCCATATCTTCCTTTGTCAGTCTGTCTCTTCTTATCTCTCCCTCTTCATATCTTCCTCTGTCTCTCCTTGACTCTCCCTCTCCATATCTTCTTCTGTCTCTCCTTGACTCTCCCTCTTCATATCCTCCCCCGTCCCTCCTTGACTCTCCCTCTTCGTATCGTCCATCCATGTCTGTTCCGACCACTCAAGTACTTCAAATGCGGATATAAATCCTGAGGGGAACGGAGTCGAGGGCATTGGATATTGTTTTAGGAAAACGAAATGGGTCATAATAATCTAAACAATGACAGTGATTTTATTCATCTTACGAACAATCAATTATAAATTGGCACGGTGTTGTTGCAAACTTCATATCCAAGTCTGCAAATCGTATACATGTATACACATTCGTACACACCCTGTACCACACAGACAGCAATCGTTTCCGATTAGATTTTGTTATATATGCTACCCATACAGATAAAGTAGATAGAAAGGAGGGGACACTACATGAAAATAAAACTAAATAATAGTTTAATATCTAATGAAGACTAGAATATACTTTCGTGGAAAATTCAATTTGTAATTATTAGCAGCTTTATGAAGTGTAAGCCTGTTAATTGCGATGAAAGACAAGTAGGGAAAGGTGCATTTAATTATGGGCATGCCGATGATTACACTTTACCTTATAATCAAATCCAATACAACGGTAAATTTTTAAGAAAGATATGATAATTATCAGATTAGCAATGTATGAAAAACTGCAGCAGCAACCTTGATTGTTTCATGCTCGTATATCGCACATTTTTAGTCAATATAGTTTCACATTTCGTTGATCAAATCTTAAACAACCTTGGGAAGATGTTCGGCACGTGATCCAGCTGCAAGGTAGATGTACAGCGTTACGTCAATTTTGACAAGGAGCACGAGAGAGAGAGAGGCAGAGGGGATGCGTGGGGGAAGAGCGAGAGGGGAAGATAGACAGAAGCACAGATAGGGGAAGAAGTGGTAAGGATGTCACGCGAAGAGAGAAGAAGGTAAAAAAGAAGAAGGAGAAGAAGAAGGCGAAGAAGAAGAAGAAGGAGGAGGAGGAGGAGAAGAAGAAGAATAACAAGAACAAGAAGGAGAAAAGAAAGAGAGAGAGAGAAGGGGAGATAAAGGAGTGGGAGATCGAAAGTGATAGAGAAATCAACAGAAAGAAATAAAGAACTTACCGGTAAGCAGTAGATGGCAGGTTCGAATCCCACTGGTTCCAATTTTTTCTGACTTATGATTTATGATTTTCATACAGATCGAGCATACTGATCTTATGATTTTCATTACAGATCGAGCATACTGATCTTAAACAAATAGGAGTAATGCCGAAAATTTGTTAAACAAATCCAATTGTTTATCTTATATTAATACATTGTAACTCAACATAATTCTTATTGCATGAACCTTGCGATAATAATATTGAAACTTAGTTCATCGTTTTTGTCACTAGTGATGAAAAATAGGCAATATACTTTTTCACCAGAGAGTAGCGATTGGTCCGATTTAAATTTATAATATTTTATAATGTATAAATATAAACACTAATGTCAATATTCTTGGACTTGGAGAAGATTAAACCCACAGTAATCCAGCCATGATAATCAGAATTGTTATTATATATCTGTTAGATGAAAAAGAGAAATTTGCTTTTTAAAATAGCTTATTGTAGTCATATTATCACGATTAAAACCCACACTATCAAATGGAAACCGTTGATGGCATGAGAGCGATCAGGCGAAATAATATTGTCGTGTTTTTCCAGTATTTTAAAAGTGTGTGCGTAGGGCATGTAGGGGGGGGGGGTAACAAACGAAGAAGGTGCACAGACTCTCAACAGTTTGGTTACCACGTTTACGGAATAACATTGGCTTTCCATCACTGATCAAGAAACAAATTAACCGATCAAAAAAATTATACGATTTTTTTTCTATGATTGGCACGATTACCATGACTAATGTGATACGATCCGATACGATCACACTGCGATTAAGACCATAGTTTTATTAAACATCGCGGTGCAAATCGTGACAGTAAAATTAGCCAATGCATTCAAATGCTTCATGGATTTAGGTATTTGTAATATGAAAAGTCCGAAATCTTATGTGAACACACCCACCAGCGCACCGAGCCATCAAGCAGGTGGCATCTTGAAAATTGAGTTATAAACGAAATGATGGGGGACAGAACAAGGACAGACACAATCTTCCCGTGATGGAGAAATGGAATTTAAAGGTGGACATTGAGGGGGGGAGGAGGTTCGCATGAAGAGAGAAAAATAGAAGAAGGAATAAAACATAAGGAAAGAAGGGAGAAAATGAGGGAGAGAGAAGAGTGGAAAGTGGGGAAATTTAATGTGAATAAAAAGGAATAGAATGGAAAAGGGAGAGTAGGGGAAAGAAATAGTAATGACCTTTTTGGATAAAGCTTGGACCGGTATTTAAATGTTATGAACAGGAGAAGTGTTTTTTATTATGAATACCACTATATTGTAAAATAAGTACATATCACAATTAAATTATTCATTTTTGTCACCATGTCCCTTCAACAAAAGTCTGTAAACAATGTTTCTTTTTTTTTAATGACAGCTAACAAACATCCTATCTCATCAATGTATGCATATTTTACTGAGACTTCGGAGAGTCACAATAGTAATACTTATAGTCATAAACAAAAAGTTTGTAAAAAGCTACGTCTGCCCAAGCCTCTATCAATCACCATTCATTTCCTCGCGGCTGTCTCGCTTTGTCTTAAATACAATTTTCGTGCCAGTGCTACGCACAAAATTTGACTGGCCAAACGTCCAGGTAATGATTCCTTTTAAATGGGTTGACATGACGGATAAAAAGGGGTTAGTTTTTCCCCACATCGCATCGATTCAAGGTCTCTGAGGATTGTGGGTAAACGTATTGTCAAATATGTCAAGCCACTGTGGTTGACCAACAACCTCCCAATTCACGTTAAGCTTGAAATAACAGTGTCGTCTCCATTTATTTTGTCTAGGGGTACTTTTGGGGAAAAAGAGACAAAAATTAGAAATCCCAATGTCAGGCAGTGCTGTTAGTGGCATAGAAAGGAACTTCTCCTCTCCCCGCCCCCGGCAACAATTCTCTCCCACCCCATCCCTCCCCCAAAAGAGTAGTCTGTCATATTATGACAGTGTAAACTATTATGAAAGTGTTACTTCTGATTTTATTTATACACAATGAATTGATAATTCGAAGCTTTATCACGTTTTTTTTTTGGAAAATATAGCTCCTCCCATTTTAGTTGATGCCCATTATGATATACATATTAAGAAACTACGATGTGTGGGTAAAACTAATTTAAAAGAGGACTGCGTCTGAATTTCAAAGATAAGTTTGCATTTCTTGACGGCTGATTTGCTATACTTTCTTTGACACCCCATTTAGAGGCCAAGTGATGCACAACATTTAAAGGAGGTAAGACATGGCTGAGGTGAATTGTCACCCTTAAATAGGATTTATTCCTTTATTAGAAATACAAGAAATAGAATTAAAGATAGGCATATATTAATAATGCTATCATCGAGTAAAATAAATCATTGTCTGATAACAAACTAGCTTAACATTATGATTATATTTATTTCATGATTCCTTCCCGTGTGACTTTCAAAGTCTTTTTGCAGGGATATTTTCCGACGAAGGACACTCAGTGATGTATCAAAATGTCTTTCTCTTTAATTTTTAATCTCTATCAAGGCCCATCAGACTACATTCATCCATTTGTCATCGGCCATGCGTGATCTGTAGGGGGAAATAAGGAACATTTCAAGAAAATCTCGATCTGTCTTGTTGACATGAATTCTCACCCTCATCTAAAAGAAAAAAACGGAGTGTTTTTCATACTTGTTTCAGTCAGGAATTAAATATTACGAAGTTGTAAGTTGGAGAAAGATGATTACGGTAATCTCAACTTTTCGCTCTGTAATCTCTAACAAGTTCTTATTATGTTCGAACTGAAAGAGTATTTGACCCTAAAGGCCTGGTTACACCGCCAGAACTTTGCTGGGGCGTTCCTGGAGCGATGAAAAAAAAATCCTCACCGCTCGTTGCCGTCCACCACCGTGAACAAAAAACGCTTTAAACGCTCGACCATCGCCAATAGTCCCTCCTACCGCTCCGAAGGTTTTGAGCTGCACAAACTATTGCGAGCGGTGAGGAGTAGGCAATTTTCCGCTCCGGCCGCTCTAACAACGCCCAGTCAAAGTTTGGCACCGCTAGACGCTAGTTCATGAACGCTTGGGTCTGCTAGGCCAACGCAGAAGTTCTGAACGCTAGACTATCACTGCTTTGCCTGCTTTACCCGGGCGGTGATTAAACGTTGCACAAATTTAGGTAGAGCGATTTTAAGCGTTTTGCAAGCGGACATGGAATTGCTGGAAAGGTGTCGGGCGTTGAAGCAGCGACCCATGGCGATGATGAACTTTGGTTTGGCGTTGGTATGAAGGTGTCAGAGCGGAACCAGAATTTGATGAACTTTCAACTTCAATCCGAAAATCTATCAAAACTTCTATCAAAGCGATCTGTTGATGACCTCCGCAGTCAAAAGCGGTATGCCGCTAAACCAACTTTAAACCCTCGCCGAACCAACGGCTGCAGGCGCAGAACGCCGCTCTATCGACGCTCGCGTCACCGCTAAACCAACTTTCGCTACCGCTCCCTAACGTTAATCAACGGCTTCGGCAGTGCACCGCCTGTGTTTTAGATGTTTTCCTCGTTTTGTGCGCGGTGACGAACGTTATAGAAATTTATTCGGCCCCTCTCCCTACTATTTAAGGAACGCTCCAGCAAAGTTCGGGCGTTGTGACCAGGTTTTATTGTATGGCGGGTATGGGCCTATACACACCCACCTTCAATTTCAGTTGAAAATTCAGCTCCTCCAACTATTGTGTATTATTTTTTTAACCTCTTGTATTTATGTATGACAGCTAGGCCCATGTTAAACAGTGCATAACACATGTTAGGCTAACATGCATGCATAAATAATTCTTGATTGCCACTATTATTTCCTGCAGTGGAATAGCAACAATTCATTAATTCATATCACTGTTCCATAATAAAGAATATTAAAAACAATCTTGTCATACATTTTGATATGTAAAAAGAAAATGTCCTTTTCAAAACCTGCCATGGCAAATTATGGCTTCAGTCTATGTCACACCCTCTTTCATATTTTCGTACTCAAACAACATACCTTAATTGCCTGACTGACCGACCGAACGGGTGACCACCGTGCATCTAACACTCTTGAACACTGACCAACCAGTGTGACCCCTAAGGTGGCGCCAATTGCCTGCTTGTGGTTTGTTTGCATTCATTTCTCTCTTCCTCGGCAATACAAGTAAGATGCATTAAAGTATTTGCTGAGTACAAATAACCTAATTTCCGATTTTACTCAGAATCAGATGTCATGAACAAACGCATGATATTGATAACAGTATAAAATAGTGGTTTTGATGATAATGATGATGATGATGATGATAATGATGATGATGATGATGATGATGATGATGATGGTGATGATGACAATAATAATAATTATAATCTTAATAGTAATGATATTGATAATGATAATGATAATAATATTCATAGTATTAATAATGTTACTAACAATAGACTTCTATAAAGCGAGGTGCACTGTCATTATTGACCAGGTTATAGCTCAAGCTCCCGTTTAAATCAATGAACATTTAAGGAATTATTCCTGCTGGTAACCATGGCCCTGGGAACGATTTTTTCAAAGGGGGTGCTAGTTTGGAAAAATAAAAAATTGACAGGCAAAACAAACAGTTTTCACTACAAAATGAAGATGATTTCCGTTAGGAAAAAAAATGTGAAGCAAAAGAAAGGGGGTTTCAATACAAAATAAAGGTAATTTTACTGAAAATTCTACTTTTTAGCATACATTTACTTATCGCATTATTTTCCAGGGGCAACTGCTTATGGTGTACATCACATGCAGCAACCCCAGGCAAATATAGGGGGAGGGCGCTCCAGCAGCCCTAGCACCCCCGCTTACCAGTGCCATGCTGGGTATCCATTATCCTCATATGGGTTGATTACATCACAATATGGATGAATTTTCTTGCTAAAGGTAATAACGTCAAGGCTGGGATTCGAACGCATGACCCTTGTATGGCCATCGTATCAAATTACACAGTCTCTTAAGCAATAGCTAATTTGTATGTTTTATACATGTACAATTTTGAAAGAAAAAAAAATGTAAATGTATGCACAAGTTTCTTGATTAAACGCAACCTTTCTCCACAAGATGAAAGAAAAGTAAGTCTCGACAACACTTTCATTAAACATTGAAATTTGATTTATTGTATGTGACTTGCGCTATGAAGGTTGATCATTCAGTCTAATTCAAAGCGGTAAAAAATAATATACAGTATCTATTTTTAAAAATCACATTCATCAGTTTTCAATTTCGTGTCCTTGATGTATGATATTGTCTCGGATGTTAATCGTCTTGATTAATACACTCCTATTGAATGTCAGTTTAAATCCTCTAATGACATACGAATTAACCCAGTCATATTTGATTCCATATTTATTTTGCCTCTTTCAGATAACGTTCAAGGCCGCACTGATTGGTTCCAATGACGTGAACGGTAAAATGGATACCCATTGAGGAGGGGCTGTATTCCAGCGATTTCAATTAAATCTGGAGAGAGTAAATCGGCAGACGGATTCAGTCGGGACGCGAGTCTGGAAAAAAGCTGATCCCGCGAACTATCTCTTTCAGTGCCCTTCGCGTATTGACATAGCTAACAAGATACACCAATGCACGAAGAGGTGGGTTACTATTTGCACGGGATAGAACACGTGGTTGAGGCCGTACCTGACTTTAGATTCCCTATGTGTTTTTAGCAGATTGATATATCCCGCGATAAAATTCCATCGTGATAACCGCTCGCTCGGAACCATACAGATAATGACCTCGACGACGATTGTTTGGATTGAAGTGTAGCCGTGCATGTCTTCGAAAGATTCGCCACTCTCTCTCTGCACTCAACGAACACCGATATCCGAAAGTATTTTGCCTTGTTACTTAATGCTACTCCGCTACGCGTCTTTTGCTAGCAACATTGTTTCGATACTGGCAGTTTTTTGCGGATTGTATCATTTTGGATAGTTGTGTCGAAAATTCAAAATAAGTTAATTTCAGACACGTGATAATAAAAATTTACAGGGAGGGCTTGCTTATCGTCCATTTTGTCAGAAAGTCGCACAAAATACATCTCACTTAGAGTCCAATAATTAAGACATCCTATTAGATTTCGGATCTTTCGAAAGATTGAGGTTTAATTTCTTCATACGGTATTTAATGGTTTATATTCCTGTAATCATTTTGAAAAAAATGTAAATTCTGACTTTTGTATTGCGAGAAATTAAACATTGAAGCTTTTTTGTTGCATTTTGTGGATATTCGCGTGACGTTCTATTCGGGAATTACAGTGACACGTGACTAGGAACTATATTTAGCACACTTTTTCGACTTTTCTACGATGTTGTTCACGACCAGGGTTGACTAGGCCTGCTGCAAAATCAGGAGAAGATATGAACTTCGTATTTTTTTCGATTAGATTCGAAATAAACGCAATACAGACTTAATTTTTCAACAAAGTGAATATTTTCTTGAGGAACGTATAACTTCTGGAAGAAGATCAATTCAACATGTATATCAGAACTCGAATCTGTAATCCACTAATCACGTTCATCCCCATCCTGCTGCTAGCCGTCAAGAGCTCATGCGGAAATGGTAAGTCTATTCATCTCATACATTACCTTCACCGCTACCATACAATAAAGATTTGAATTGTGCTGACATTTTAATGCATGATATAGGTCAATGAGATGTGTAACCTTGCAAGGAAATCAAATTGTGTTATATCCACGCAGTCACAACTCAATTATAGTTTGTTTCACACTAATGTCATTAATGTGTCTGTCTAAGATGGTCGGTGCGTGTGGTTCATCGTGATAGCGATTGAGTCTCTCTGGGGTTGAGTATGGAACGCGAATTGTGTGCTGCTTTATTGAATTTCTTCAAAATCATAGCTATTTAGCATGCTTTTGATACATGGTTTTATTTCATCCCAAAGGCCAGTTAATTTTTGGCTGAGATATACTCTATATGATAAATTCCAATATTTCATAAGATATTGCAAATCGTCATGGTTGTGAAAAGCATTGCATCAGTATTTATCGTCTGACCAGTTTACAACTTGTGGCAACTTTCTTTGATTTTAACTGGCAGAGAAACACAGCTCAAATGGAAAATGGTGGATAAAACGGACTTTGTTTAATAAAAACATCCGACAATAATTGACCCTGAATCTGTTAATGAAGAGTGAAATAAACAGTTGCCAGAGTTATAGATAAACTTAACCAAAATCGGCTACCTAACCGTTGATAGCAAAATATGCGCAATCATTTTCTCCGATAAATCATAGCTAAACGAGGAATGGTCATGACCATCATCAAGTGTATTCATTCGAGGAAAGCGATCTACCATGGCCCGAGGGACAGCGCTCTCTATTACTGCATACACCATTTTACAAATGATCCGCAGGTCCGCGTATACATGAACACATGTAATATCCAGCGATATATTGTTGTGATGTTAAAGTACTCCTCGATACTACAAGATATAGCGCATGTTATGTATGTCAACTTAACCAGATTTGTGTAATGTCTATTCCATATGACATCAACCTACGTATTGCAAAAACCATGTTCGGTTCTTAAATATGAATTGTCGAAGAATGGTTCATTCATTGGGTAAACCGCGTATAGGCCTACCGTTGCACCGTCCAATTCTGCCAATTAAGTTAAGTGGATATGGTAATAAATTGGGAAAGGTTCTTGTCATTCATTACTCCTATTTCTTCCTCTTCCTTTCTTGATATTAATTTATAGAGTGAAAGTTGAACTTAGAACTTGAGGTCATTCTAAGTATCCCCTCCCGGCGTGTTTGCTTTTGTCGCTTAGTGTAAAAGGTTTATCCAAAGGTCTCACCTTAATATGCAACGCTTGACCAAACCCCTGGCATGTCGCTCTGATTTACGTTGGGAAAGTAAGAAAAGGGAGGCTTAATACTTGGAAATTGCGTGTGTGTTTTTTTTACTAGATTACTTTTCTTTGATTTCAGCTTTACAAAGAAAACAAAATGTACTTTAATAGCATTTCTTTGTTCATGTTCTATGTGGGTCTTGTTGGAGTAACATGGTGTCACATGATGATGAACAATGCGAATTGTATTTCATTTGAAGTCATATTTTTTATGTGGATTTATATCCTAAAGAATGTTTTTACATTCTCTCTGTTTTATCTACGATTTCAAAATTCATTCATAGTAGAATCAAAACTGAATTTCTATCAGTTTTGAAAGGAGCAAATGTGTTTAGAATAGGTTTTTTAAGGAAAAAAAATCATCGCATAATGTCCTCTCGGTTGGATGAATGAACTTGTAAACGGAGGATGAAATATGCTTGACAACTTGTAAAATGTAAATATTCCTGATAAATGAAAAATGTATGGAAATAAAAGCAACGTTCCTGACTTTATCGCTGACAATCTAGCTTATACCTACATGTAAGTGAAAGTGCGTTAAAGAAAGGTGTAGCCGGCTGCGATGTAAAAAGAATGTTAATCTGCTATACAGTATCTGTCATTTTGAATTACGTCATTGCCAGAATGGCGATACAAAACATCCTGAGATAAACAATAGAAAATAATCGACATAGGTATATAACTTAACAACGTGGTTTAACTTCATTGTCAGTATGACAAAATAATGATAATGATCATGTTGGCAAATACCATAGGATCCGGGTTTTTTTATCGTACATTTTCCGTCAAATACATGTATTTTAGTTAAATCTGAATATTGCCTGAAAGAGAATGCCGAAGAAGAATTGGAATGTTATATGGCAGTTAATCCCCACCGAGATGATGGATCTTCACATATGTTGAAAGTGCCTTTTTAGCTAAAAATGCCCCGGGAAGCGACAATACCAGCCATAGAACGAAAGCATCATTCATCTTTCAAACCCTTCAGTGCAGCCATCCATCTCAAAAAATATGTGAACTTCTCCATTGCTGATTTTGGATGCACATTGTCTTATATTGATTTACAACATGCATGTAATATTTGCACAACGTTCGGCGCTAAGAAATTACTTTCTCCTTGTGCATGATGGCATGGACACTTTCCTATATTGAATAAAGCTGAACGGAGATCGATACAATATAAATTTGTTTCTCACATGGTGTCTCACATATTGTTAGTGATTGTATTACTTCCTTTGTGTTATGGAACACTTCAGGCTGTAGTTAGATTGGTCAGGGTACTAGTCAGTTGGGTTGAAGGGATATATATATTGCCACATATCTTATTATAAACCTCTCTTTCAGAATGCCGAATCATCAATTCTTCTATTTGGTCACAATTGGTGCATATGCGTGCAAAACAACAAACGAAGATTCATGAAAAAAGTATTTTAAAAGAACTACAATATATTTTTATACACATGTTTTGTTTTATCATGTTTTTATTTAATTTCATACTGTGTATTTAAAATGTTCCTTATCAAACACGTATGATTGTCATTCTGTTCTGAATAAATCCTTAGATTGATACCGATATTGTAAGCGAGTTAAACGTAATATCACTGAGAACTTGGAGAAACTTTATTGCAATCGTTGCAAATTTTATGTACATTTACATCAATTCATATGTGGTTTTGGTACGTTTGTAAGGAGCAGACCAATTATCAATTGCAACCATACTATTCATTTCAAGACAAGCAATTGATTTGCATTTTGTTGTGCAAACCTTTCACTCGAGTTAACGGGTCTGAATCTGTACAAAGACCTGTGTCTTGTAGGCCTTTTCAAGTTTTATTTGCGTTAGTCTGTATAGTGAAGCCCCACTTGTTGATCAAAATTCCAATTTGGGTCCCTGTCTCCAGAGTAATTCATTCGGACACCTCACCTATATATTACTTTTGTCACAATTTACAAATTTCTAGCAAACCCTGTCAAAAATCCGTTGACGACTGTATATTGTCAATCAAGGAGGAATTACAAACAGTATACCTCAGTGCGCCTCATCCAGGTCACGCCAGTCAGACTATGTATTGTACAGGGTTTGGTAGAATCAAGAAAAGCGAGTTTGAATTCGTACATCTTGTTGGGTATAAAGATGGTTAAAGTGTCCAATTATTATAAAAGTGCAAAAATATAAATTCAAACGGATAAACTTATTTTCTACAATAATTTATCTATATTTTGTAGTCTGGTCTCAGAACATGGAGTTATCTGACGGAACAAACGCTTCGCAATGGTACCCGTAAATAGCTTTCATGATCATGTTTATATTTTTGAAAGGTTAATTTCACATAATTTAATCATACAGGATGAACGAACCTTACGTGCTTACATTGCTTCATCAAAATATTTCCAATAAAAGCTAATTTTCATGTAGATGTTTTGCCACGTGCTGGCTTGGTCGCTTATCTTTTAACCAAACCTGTGACTTTTCCCGCCAAATTTCAGAAGTGTGTCGACGGTTGGGCGTGTCATTGTTAGCGCCAATTTTGAAGAATACAATACGGACGAGTTATACTGCAAGAGGTGGCGGGAAAACTCAGCTGGAAAATTGTGAAGAGAGCCATGAATAAGTCTCAATTTCTATTGACACCATGCGTGTTTCAACTGACCTAAAGCATGTCAGGTGAAAGCTTTTTTACTCTCTCTCCCTCTCTTTCTAGACTCTCTCTCTAATTTTCCCACTTTGTATTTCCCCTCTCTTTATGCAATTTTGTTTAAGTGCATTTAACTTAACTTATACAGACCTTTATCAAGTAAACATTAACTTGTAGGGCCGTTCTTTAACGTCACTTTTAACCCATCATCCGAAGTACGTGACCCAAGGATCGAACCCCAAACCTCTCCATCAATTTGTAATTTCCTTATAATGTTTACTTCGGTTGCAGGCGTAATGGAAAATGCCAGGTCAATTTAAGAACATACTTGTCTAATTGTTGATACGTGTTTTGTATTACTACTAATCTTTGAGAGTTGAAAAAAAATATTCAGAACATTTTGGTTTAAGAAAAACGACTCTTGTTGCTTGTCATCTTTTCCGTTTTTTTTTAATTGTTTCAATTATTATATGTTAGGGGGTTTTGCCCAGGGGACCGTTTCATGAAAATTGACAGCACTGACGAGTTAGCTTTCTCTGACAGCTGCCATAGTAACAATCAGATACCAGTGCCTTTCAGCCAATCAGAACCAAGGATTTTAGTCAGTGCTGACAACTTCAATAAAACACCCACCTGGTCCTGATTTCACTCAGTGAAAGTACCTAAAACTTTTAGGCTTCTAAGTGACTTTATGTACATCTGGGGTAGTATTTTCCCAGATGAAGGGAGCTCCAGTTTTTGGAGTGATAGTCTAAATACGTAAACCCTTTGACAGAACTTTCTGAAACGGCGTTTGCAAAGCGACACAGGCACACCAACAAAAACGAATGTAATCTAACCAATCGTTTGCCATTTACAACAATGTAATAATTTTGATCGGTCTGAGTATTTTCCCTGGGGTGACTATAGCATAAAGACACGCTCAATGTTTAAATGTATTTGGACTTGAAATTATCAAGTGCAGTGGCGTAATGAACCAAACATTTTGTTAAGGGGGGGCTAGATATGGCGAAATGAGCGAGCAAAAATTTCGAGATTTTTTCGCAACAATCAATTTTTTGAACGATGTTGACATAATATTCAGAAAATATCATATGCCACCCTTCTTTCTTTCCCTTCATAATTTCTTTATCTTGGTAGTGATTCTGTATGCCGCTGATCAAGAGCCAAGCTAAAAATATCTGGAAGACAAACCGAAATACATGAACATTCGAAATTTGCAATGAAATATTGTTAACATACATTTTAGAGTATCCGATATCCGGAGTGATGATTTCGATATATTCATCTGTAAATGTCTTGCAGACACCCTCTCAATGTATAGACCGATAATTACTAGGAAAATTTAATCATGATAATTACAGAGCACAAATACGAGACAGAAAATTCTGAGGGTACTGTTTCCATATAACTCCTCCCGTTGCACAATTATGGAATCAAATTACGACAACAGCGTATAAATTCGTTGTTTTTCTCACACGGAGTGCATGATTAGATTTATCATTTGCTCAATTATGTTGTGCATTTTTTTTCTGATGCCCATGTGTGACTGCGCAGAGTGCAAGGCAATAACATGTATGCATTGTTGATAAGGCTAGGACTTGTTGCAGTGTGATCACATAGTGGACTATTCGAAAATATTATTCACACTGCTTAAACGCTCATATCCAACATTATTAAGATAAATTATTTTCACACTACACTCCAAAAAATCCGGTGTTGATTTAACACCAGCCCGGAATCTATATATGTCCACACCTGAGAATTGTTGAAACAACACCAGTTTGGAATCAAACCGATGCTGTTTTGATACTAATTGGTGTTGTATGAACACCTATCGGGTGTTACACCGAACGGAAACTGGTGTTGTTTAACACTTCTTTGTTGTTGACATATTTACATGTAGATTCCAGGCTGGTGTTAAATCAACACCAGAGTTTTTACAGTGTATGGACACCTCGACAGTGTGACTGTTCACAACCTGGTGACATGGTGGACTCTGTGAATATGTGATTAACCCGGGGGGCCAATTACATTGACGAGTGGATACCATGCGCGACAAAAAAAACACGTAAAAAGGATGTCCTTTTCACGATAGGGCACGTTACGTACGTAACGTGAAAAGGGTGTCAAAAACACAAAAATAATGAAAAAAGGGTATCTATTTCGCTAGGAAAATTACGTGTTTAGGGTCGAATTTGCGGGGATGATAAAACAAAATTAAAATGTTTTATAAAGGATGTCCTTTTTGCCCCAACACTGCGTGTTTAGAGTCCTATTTGCGCTAGGTGTAGAAGGTGGGGTCGTAGGTAAGGTAAAGCCGACAACCAAAGGACCCGTAACAATAAAACATTCCTGTACTTGTTTAGGGGTTCATTTCAGGGAATATTTGCCAAGAGTATCGATTTGTTTCCAATACTTGTTAAGGGCAGGGTTTGACACGCCAATACTTGTTAAGGGGTGCATTTTCAGAATATGGAAATTACGTGTTTAGGGTGCTTTTCGAGACCCCATGGTCGCGCATGGTATCCACTCGTGAATGGAAGTGGCCCCCGGGTTGATTAACACTGTTGAAAGACTCAAAATGAACAGTGTGTAGATGATTTCACATCGCCCGAATTCACAAAGGTGGTTTTTAAAACCCACGGTTGAGTCCATGGTTTATGCAGATTTCCTGTACAAATGGCGCTTAATTTAGCGCGTATCAGGCGCGTGTATAACACAATGTCCAATGCTGATGCGCGCTTTTGACACAGTGCGCCAAATTGACGCCTGTTACCATGGTTAGATACGCTATTTTATTCATGAGTCCACTGCTCAAGCAGAGGACTCATGAATAAAATAGCGTGGATAACCACGGCAACAGGCGTCAATTTGACGCACTGTGTCAAAAGCGCGTATCAGAATTGGACATTTTTCAAGATACTCGGTAAAATAACCGTAATTTATACAGGAAATCTGCATAAACCATGGACTCATCCGTGGATTTTAAAACCACCTTTGTAAATTCGGGCCAGTGTGTTCCACACCGTGAAATCACTGTGGTACACGCTATGTGACACTGTGTTTCCCTGTGTGACGGTTGTTATGTGTATGGTGCAGTATTATGTGTGCGGTTAGATAGGGTGTGAGTGTGTGGGCGAGGGTACATGTGAGAGGGTGTGTTCGTGTATGTGCAGGGAAATAAAGTTTTGCTTTGTGTATGTGCATGTGGATATACATTATGATTGCCAAAGAGAGAAAAAGACGGTGCGTGCATTGAAGTTTTATGTAGAGGGGTATGTGCGGGTGTGTGTGTGTGTGTGGAGGGGGGGGGTGTTTAAGTGTATTTGTTTGTATATAGCAACCCAGTATAGGAGATGTGTCGGGGTTCGAAGTGTAAAATTGTGACTTTGATATGTGCGCGTGTGGTGCATGTGCACATGTGGGAATGTGCGTAAGTACACGTGTGTTCTCAGTAAGAGGGAAATACATTATAAGGGTCTAGCCATCGAATGTGTGTGAATATGGGTTTTGTAATCTTTAATTATGGAAATTGTAAATGATACACTTTATGGAAAATTAATTGCTGATATTTTTGGACACGTTATAGTACTCATGATTTACAGGGGTTCATATTGCCAAAGGGTGACGTATCCTTTACATAATTGCGGCACTGATTGTTATATTTCCCGCCAAAAAAATCTTTGCAAACAAGATAGTTAAAATGTTGAGCATGAGTCTGAAGACATGAAAGATATTTTTTTAAAGTGTAATTGATGTTGAGACTACCACCCTTCCTCCCCCCCCCCTTTTTTTTGGGGGGGGGGGGCGCTCAAGGCGAACTGAAATCAGAGGCATTATATGAGGAATAGAGGAAAAGGGAAAGAGAGGGCGAGAGAGAAATGCAAAGGGCTATTGATTTTTATTCATCATCTCTTTGAGGAGACTTGGCAGTGTTAACGCTGACATCAGGATAAAGCAATTTGTTTGTATCTGTGTTCGTATTGTTTTTGTCCCTTTTTATATTAGCAGTCTTGTCTTTTAAGTAGAAATGTGTATGTGGGGTGGGATATACTAATATTATGTGTTACGTGTGTATGGAAGCATCAGGGTATTCATGTGAGGTGTGTGTGAGCGAGTGAGCGTGTGTGATTGTGTAGATGTGTGGGTGTGTGTACTGGTTGATGGGTGTGAAATATATAAAAGACAATGGGGGGGGGGTGCGCTTGTGACATGTATGTGGGTGTTCATTGCATAATCTTCTCTTTACCATTTTGTGTCTAAATTAGATATATGTATGCTATATGTGTGTTTATGGAAATCGATGTACTTTGCGACATTTTTAAATTCTCATTTTGGGTACCAAAATGCAAGGTATTGATTAGCAGTAGCGTACCTAGGATTTTCCACGGGGGGGGGAGCAAAATCGTCTCCCCCCAAAAAAAAAATGATAAAAAAGGTCTTCAACCACAAATAAAGGATTTCGTGCGAGACAAAAAATTAACAAGCAAAAGGGGGGGGGGCAGGGATAGGTCCCTTGCATGGGTTGTGACTCGTCAGGGGGGGGGGGTCTGCCACCCTGCCCCCCCCCCCGTAGGTACGCTAGTGGTCAATGGCCAATATTTTATTTCCCATCCCGATCTCCACCACCCCACACTGAATACCCCCCAGAATACGACGAATCAAGCAATATACCGCCTGAGGAAAACTCCTCATTTTTACCTTGATTCGTTTATCAACAGATAGTTGAATTTTCGTTCAATGAAAATGTCTTGGTTGACCAATGATATATCAACGTAATTTGATTATTCATTGAACGAGAAAAAAGAGGCCTTTCCTTCGAGCGACTATTCTAGTCGAAAACAACAGCCGCAATACAGAGAAAGGGCGTCATTTCCGACGCTCTTGGATGGATCGTGAAATTCAAAATGTAAAATTGTTGATGCGATAATCAAATAGAGAAGAGAGTGAGAAGAGTTTGGATGATGGAAAGTGAAAACTAGAAAGGAGAGGTATAAGGGTAAGCGCAGCGGGAGGGGGGGGGGCAGACGACATATTCATTTTTTTCTCTCTCGATTGAATTACAGCAGTAATGAAGAGTTTGACGAACTATTTCTCTATCTTTGATGATCATCTTTCTATCATCCTCTTTTCTTCCTCTTTTTTTATCATCCTATATTACATTGCAGAAAGTCCTTTAAAGATGATGTCACATAAAAACATAATTCCTTTGAATTTAACTTCATCAACCCCCCCCCCCTTGTATTGCCCATATAAATTTACATTTCATACTCACGTAATGTATAACAATTTGAGATAATAAGGTCAAGTAAGGTAACACGGCATACATGTTACATGTACATACAACGGGCATCACGGACAGATAACAGATGTACAGACGGATAGACAGACCCTGTAAGAATTGGAAGTACAGAGATAGAGAGAGACCGACAAAAAGGGGAGGGGAAGCAAACGGGTGGGGCTATGGACTTTCATTCCATACAATTTTTCTTTCTATTTCTTTCATTCGGGACTCGAATCATTGTCGTTCAATAGATGCACCCTTTGAATTTGCAATCGCACGAGCAGCGCTCTACGAAACAAGAGTTTTGTTGCTACTCTGCAAACAATTCCACATTCGGTTGAAGTAATTTTCGCATCATTTCGCTAGACTAGTATTTCTCCTTGCGTGTTTTCGCCTGTTGAATCATAAATTATAATTTTTACAATAATTTGATCAAGAATGTTCAATGTTGAGCAATATGGATATCACAAGTTTATAAACTATTTCTGCACGCGTCTTTTTCATTGTCAGTGGGGCTTGATGCAACATTTTTTTGCAACATTTTTTTTAATAATGAAGTTTGCTATTAACTGAATTTAGGCCAAAGTAAGATATCGTGGATTCCTCATCATGATAAACAGGTGTAACAGACAAAGAAACATTTGAGGGAATTACGACATTTTTAAAAAAGTAGCAAGGCACACTGTAAAAACTGCGGTGTTAAAACTGACACCAATTGGTGTTAATAGAGGACCACACCCTGAGGTGTTAAAATTACACCCTAGAGATTAAACATAACACCAAAGAGTGTAAATGTAACAACAAAAGGTGTTTCAATAACACCTATAGGTGTAAAACTAACACCACCAATTTAACAACGGTGTATGAAATAAGTGGTGTGGTCGTCTATGTACACCGATTAACACCACAGTTTTTGCTGTGCACGATTACTGATACAGATGCATTCTGAGCCTGTTTTCAATCCAAACATTCCATTACCAGAGACACGGACTGCAGATACACATTTGCAAGCCTATTAATGTATTTTTTTCATACCAGCAGTGATAAAAATACGTTGTAAAATCCATTCAGGGTGTCAAGTTTCGAGACGAAACCGGATTCGACTTGAATGATGGCTTTATAAATTATTCTATTATTTTCGTGTTTAGCTCAGCTCCACGATTTGTCATTTAGTGTTAGGAGAAGATGGATGTGTGAGGACATCCTCCATGCGAGTCCTGGGGTTGGTCTGGGGGCAGCGAGGGGGTGGACAGGGGAGGAGATTTAAAGGCAGAATCCGGCAAAGATATTCTTGCTGATAAACAAGTAAAAATACAAACGATCCCGGGGCTTTCTAATTGTAACAAAATTCATGAACGATTTGTTTTTTTATAATTAAGTTATTAAAGGCGTTTCTAATCATATTTTCGCGGACTAGTCTGATGAAAGGTTAGAAATGATTAGTATTAACAGGTGAGGATAAACTCTACAGATAAGACCTTGAACAAACATCATGATCAGACGATGACGGAATGTTCTGAATGTTATATGAGCTGTCCATGAGATGTGGCCTCGAAAGAACATGTTTGAATTATATTAAAAGTTTAGTCGCCCTTGAGGTTAGTCAAATTACTATAGAAAACCTACCCCAATCTGGTGATAATAAATTGGATAAAAACGAAGCAACAGCCGTCCTTGGCCAACAAATTTGCCGTTTAGTTCTTAACAAATGCTCGCCACCTGCGCGCGAGACATAAAATAGACTATGTTTAGGTATCGGTAGAACATGATATACATTACGACATGTGTTTTGAAGAACATTAATCTGTTAAATGACAAAATGTCCCCTCTATTATGACCGAGTATATATATACAGTGCGTATCAAAAAAAAGTTTACACTTTGAAAAAGCCCTGGGAATTCAAAAATATACAACATGTGGGTATTTTTTCACATATAATCTTAGGTTTGAGTCTCATCTATCTAATGTAAGTAAAAGTTTTGTCAGAATGTTACACTTGAGTGAGCATTGTCCATTTTTGTAAAGCTCGCAGAAATTTGTTTGCACAGAAATGCTTGTTTTCACGCTTTGTAAAGGGGAAAGGGCGAAATCAAACTTACCCTGCGAAACATTTCTCATCCATTTCCCTTGCACTTTTAGTCAATTGAAATTAAATTCAACACTTAGTAAGCACAACCTTTACCCTCTTTGTGCCAGCTGGATCTGAGAACATAACTGAATCTAAACAAAAGTTTATATCAGACATCTCCAGCATTTTTTCACTAAGTTTGTATCATTTAAAGTGGGTTTACATTTCATTTTTCATTTAATACTTGTTTCTCCACACTTTTCCCAAGCTTGAAAATGATTATTAAAATGAAAATGAAGCCTAAGCCACTTCATGTAAATCACAGCTCAGTGTAAAGCAAATATCGTCACGATGGCCTTGGTGTGTGGGGGAGTGGGGTGGGGCGCAATGCACTCTTCGAAGTGTTTTTGGCATGGAAACAAGTTGAAAAAAGTTAGATATATCATCAAATCAATTTTACTAGCTAAATTCCTCGTGTTCTTCATGATTAAGGTATACTTTTGTTCGCATAACTTTTTCAGAGTTCTGCGCAAATAATTTTTCATTAACTTTTCAAAAGTAAGTGGTGCTCACTCAAGCGAAAATATTTTTCGACAGTTATATCGTCATTCGCTTCAGTGGATCTGTACCAATGTTAAGATGTGGTAAAACCTTCAGGATATTACAAATATATAATTTTACAGGATTTTTTCTAAGTGTAAACTTTTTTTGATACGCACTGTATATATATATATATATATATATTGTGTGGGGTTTTTTTGTTGGGGGGGGGGCATTTACGTCATACTTCTTTTTTTGTTGGGGGTAGCTCTTCGTGAAATTTTTGGATTACTTCTGTTAGAGCCACTTTACATTTCGCTTTATCTCTTTCTATCCACAATGTTTATTTTCACACTTATCCTCCAAAAGTGTTCACATAATTGTTCACTTTCAGCATAGAAACATGACATGGTAAATGTGATCTCCTCGATCGCTTTACTCGCTCTCTCCCTTTCTTGCCCGTTTTCCTGCACACCATATGTTAACTAATTTGTGCTTCCCCAGCCCGGTTTCTCTGCTCATGCAGGGCAATCTTATCTTTCAACGTTAACATGGGTGAAATTATGACGATGAGTCTCTTAAAATACCAATCTGTTCGAGTACTTGATGTTTATTAAATGTTTATGTTTACTTGATGACTATTGTTTTAATGATGATTATTTGACGTTTTGTTATGGCCATGATCATTTGTTTCATCCATGTACCATATTGATAACGGTAGACGCTTAATGATGTAACTCGTACATAAACGACACAAAAATAATCACTAAACCATGCGGTTATGCATTAGACATAAAGAAAATGACTCTTGAAAACTCGAGTATCCTATTTCTTTTGTATTTTTATTTGCTTTCTATTTGAAAAAAAATCATCACACTATACTATTGAGGTATTTATATTTGTCACAATATTACCTACCCTTGTTAGGCGCTGGATGTGGTCCTTAATCATCCCGTCTAAGCAAGGATACCGATTCCGACGCCAACAGATTTCGAAGAAGGTACCCATTCATCTCCCCTGGGTCGAGTGCATCTTTATCTCTTGCTGAGGGAAATAAGCGTCGTGGCTGGGACTTGAACCGACGATCCTCTGTTTGCTGGTTCAGATTTCGAACCACTGAACCATGACACTTTCATAAAGTAACGATCTATAAATTAACACATAAGGTACACTTGCGTTCATAAAAAAATCACGAGATGATTGTTGGCTCTTGGCCAGTATCACTTCCTTTTATATAATCATTAATAATGCACTGTTGTAACATTTAGTGAGAAGCAGGTGAAATGTATATACATAGACTTTCAGGAAGCACCTTGAACACATTGATGAAATAGGTTTAATCAGAAAAACACAAATGGAACAATGTGAAACTCTTTCCTTCAATATCACTTCCTTCACTTTCAGAAAAACTTTATTATAAAAAGGGACGATTATAGCCAGCCCTCGAGTTTGTAGCTCAGACCTACCCCCTCATAAAGTTAAACCTTCAACATTTGGAATCTCCGGCGTCCATATTATCCTATAATTTACCATTTTAAGTCGATATATCTTAATCACCGTTGAATTAATCAACTCTGCCCAAATATCAACATGCTTAAATCAATCAGTTGAATGTTTGAAGTTCAAAGGCCAACTCTAAAACCGATTTATTTTGGGTTGTTTTATTGAGATACTAGATAGTTGGTTTGTACCCCGTGACAGAAGCACGGTTGGGATGATGTATAGGGCTTGTGGAAGGTAAAGGCCAAGCTAACATTTCCCAATCGTGCACCGAATCTTGAGTGAATTAAATCAATTTGGTAATTCAGTCAGCTGCTTATTTCCGAGGAAACAATATTTTATCCGTCTCTAAATTGTCTGAACTATTTCGGGAATTCTGTGCCATGACGAGATCTGAGCGCATTTGCATACCTAAAATTAGAAGATTGTTCTCTCGCAACTTTTATTTAGACGAAGGGGCTCATGCAATTGTAATTTCAATCTAATCAGCTCATTTTCGATGCCCATTTACGTGATTTACTGATTTTTTTAGTTCAGGTTCTCTTTGTCTGTAATATTGCAATACAAAAAGGGTCCAATTTCTCTCTGAAATTAAGAGGGGTAAACATCCATGCCGTTAATGAATACGTGTATTATCAAAATGTTGAAGCCACAAAACAACCGACGTTTTGCGTACTTTTGAAATTATTCGTGATTGTATTTCATCTGCAGGACTATTGTTTTCAAATATCAAACTCATCCCGCCTGGTTTACTTAATAAAGAATTATGTTTGGACCAATTTGGTTCTGTCAATCATAATCTTTGTTCGTTGTGTTCTGACATGATATTAATATTTAAACTCCTCCCTTCCATCCCTGTCGTTCAAAGATCGGTGATGTAAAAATAGGGGGATGGATGGGTGCAAATGATATTTGCACCCATTTTCGTATCCTAATTACTCGTGTTGCTTTGTTATGTTTGTACCTTGCTGGGTATTAAATGTGTTCATATAGTTCGCATGCATATTAACTCCTAACATTTTCAGTATTTTAATAAAGTATTTCGTCATGTAAAAGCATATTCAATTGTTTTTATAAACCCCTTCCCCATTCTTAAATGGGAAATAAACTTATTGTGGAATCCTATAAACACAATATTCATGTTGTTTTGACGTGTAGATTTCATGCTGATCTAATAGTGACCGTCCTGGAATATCATTTTCATTTAGATTATGTTTTTTTTTGTTCAAAGAGCATTCAAACATAATTGGAAGGTTGATTTTTAAGAAAAAAATATTTTAAATCTACAAAGAAGGTAGTCTTCCCGCGAGGAGGCAAAGTATTGTTTTTATTCCACCAATAACAATTGTCTAAACACTGATCATGCTGATCAGTGTTTAGACAATTTTTGTTTAACACCACCCTTTAAACTGACTGCTGAGTTATTTTATAGACGCAATGTTCACACATATCTATATTTCAGTTATTCATGTTTTCTTAATACATGTTTTCCTTTTTGAATGGAATGATAAATACATTTGTCTTTAAAGACTTTGTTTTTCGGACTTTCGATGAATCGATACACATTCACAAAACTTTTTCTCAGTTATTGAAAATAATTCATCTTAATGCCACCAATAGCATAAAGGGAAGCAATAAACCCCTTTAGAAACCATTGCCTTTAATATGTTCTCAAGGGGTGATGCATTAACATACCTTATTTTATTCTAGGAATAAAGGTCCATCGGAAAATCGGCTTTTCGAGCAGGTCCGCGCTGCAGCTTGAAACGCAAAGCCGTCCTACTTTTAGGTACCATCGCTAGTTTATCATCGTTTTCATTTTATGGAATATACTCGTATACAGACATATCTTCCTCTGTATACCCAGCCATTACTTGCTCTTCCTAACAATTTGCACGGTAATATGATAGAAGCATATCTCTTTAGAATTCGGAAAACAGATTAATTACGATCAACCATACGACTTGCAGATGACGTAAAGAGTGAAAGTAAATTTTCGAAATATCCCGGTAAAATTATCAATTTTTAGATATCTTCGTTCTCCATCGTTTACCAAGGAGATATGGTCGCATTACTTGTCTTAAAGACTTAATCGAGTTGGTTCTATGAGAGGCATACAGCATGAACAGGGGATGCAGGTGGCTTGATTTTGTTAACCAGGAAAATATATTTACCGATCGTGCCCATGTTATGACGGTATTTCGTAAAGGTATGATGCCTGAAGGTCTTTATAGAATCAGAAAAGTGGACATTAATTTAACTATAGATATACAAAGTTTGAAAACATATGGATGCATGACTGTATAAGAAAACTTTCCTTAGGGGAGAGGGGCAAGAATACGTAAACGTTCACAAAGATATGTAAGCGAGGGAGCGAAGCGAATGAGCTATAAGCACGAAGAAATTTTTTTTGCATTGTAGTTTAAAAATCTGACGCAACCTTTACGTGGATTTTGGGGACAATCTGTAATTATCTAGGTCTTCAAAGGTTTTTAACTGATGTTTGGGTATAGGGCCCGAACAACTTCCTCCTTTAGTTTAGAAGGAAAAGAAGATGGGCATGGATTACGTATTTTGATCATTGAACATTTCTTTCAACCTATCTGTCCGAGTGCTCGATTGCTCTAACCAAAGACGACAATAAACAACATGTTTTCCAACAGATGTGGGTATTTTTTTCCTAGATTCTAATATTCATCGTAGCCGCATTTGACCTCCAAATTCACGTTATGGTCGTGTTAACAAAGAGAAGATGAAACTCCACTGTTGTGTGCAGACAAGCACACATTTCATTTTATTGTCACATTTTCATTTTCGCGCCGAAAAGCGGAAACTGCCTGGCGACAACTTTATGAACATTTTGCCCTTCGCGTACGTCATTCGGTTATATTTTCCGTAAGTTTTAAGGAGAATAAAAAGGGGAGCAAAGTATCATATGGCCAGGAGGTAGGATAGACCTAGAAACCTAGAGTCACAGTTTGAATACACAAGGGTGAGATGTTGTTAAGGTGTATAAAGAGGAAAAGAACGAAAAGAATGCTGAGAAAGAGAACGGATGGAACCGAAGAATAGAAGGGCACGGGAAACAGAAACAAAAACGAGAACAAGAATAGGGGGTGAGGGAGCGAGAACAGTTCAGCGAATTTCGATAATTTGTTTTCCAACAGCAAATGGTATCAACCCTTGGCAGGTTTGTTCACATTCCGATATATACAGTGGTGTTAAAAATGTAGTGAACCTCACCTGAAGGAAATGAACATATTTTGAGTGTTATTTTGAAGTCAGGTGATAAAATCTTACATTAAAAAAGTTTGTTTCTCTGCGCTCGTGGGATATTGTTGAGTTGTTGTCTCGATTCAACACTCGGCATGAAGGAGTGTATTTCTGGTAGGATTCATTAACTATTTAGTATTACTGACAAATGTACTTCACAAATAAGAAGGTGAATCCAACAATGCAGTAAGACCACTCTGGATTCAAGCGTGACAGAAACATAACCAACTGTTTCCCTTTTTTAATAAAATACGAAACCATGGCTTATACCCAATTGGTCTAAAATCATATGGTCGGTCTATAGACTTCGGAGCAGGGGCGGATCCATGATTTGCCAAAGGGGGGGGGGACATTTATCTTCCAGGGCGATTTATGTCATGAAAAATTTGGCAAGAAAGAAAAAAAGGATCCTTACTCTCACTTAATGATGATTTATGTCAGGACAAAAATTCAAGCAAAAAAGTTTCTTAGTCTCATACTCGGTTAGTATAATATCCACTTCTACGTCTACGTTATATTTCCAATGTTGCCAAATGGAAATTTGGTTCATAAACTGGTCTAACCATAAGGACTAAGTGGCGTTAGACCGTGTGGATGATAGACGAAATGGGCATAGCCCTAGTGGATATTAGACAAGATGGTAAAAGGGCTAAATTGCAGTTGGACGAAATGATTAGTAGACGAACTGGTTACACTGACTAGGATTAGATCATGTTGGGTGAAATAATATATACACCAACTGGTTAAAGATCAGTTAAAGGGATGGTCCGGGCTGAAAACACTAATAAATAGAGTAGAATTCACTGAGCAAATGCAGAAAATTTCATCGATATCGTATAACAAATAACACAGTTATTGAATTTCAAAAGTTAGCAATATTTTGTGAAAACAGTCGTCATAAATATTCATTAGGTTGGCTGATGATGTCACATCCCTACTTGTTCTTATGTATTTCATTATATAAAATAAGGTTTATTCAATTTTTTCCTCTCCAAGAACTAGAGAAATTGGATTGACAACTGATTTAGTGTATTAGATATTTATTGCTGCAACTTATTTCATTATAAGGTAGACATAATATTATTCATAGAAATATGAAATAATGAAAAAATATGATTTTATGTAATAACATTAGAAAATATTAAGAATATATTTCCAGCCCGGACCATCCCTTTGATATTTCACTGAGCCCACTACCTATGCCATTATTGTTCATCTTCTTGGAGACGCGTCATTCACGGGAGAAACAAACAACTTTCATTCAATATCGTGTTGATGATGTTGATAGCTTCTGAGTGGCCATGAGAAAAACAACGAGGCTTAAGGTTTTCAGGAGCGCATGCTTTCGTGTCAAAGAGGGTCTCTTAACCTCTGGTTTGCCATTAGATTTATACTTATGACCTGTTTGATGGCATTTTTTCGAGTCCTTTGTTCTTCTTCACGGGACTGTCACAGTCGCCAAAACCTTTTCATCCTGATCAAAGTTTTGTAGTTCAATAATTCATGTTTCTCCGCTTTATATCAAATAATTTGTGCGATGTTATTCCTCCTTCATTAGAATTGACATTAGAACTGACGTCTTTTACATAAAAAATATAGATTTTATATCAAACTATTTTCAAAGTGATTGTAGCCAATCTTTTTAGAAACTTTGTGAACTTAAAAAACACAGCTTTTGAGCTTGCATTGCAATTGAACATCCTAGTAATGTATCTTGAATATTAGCCTATTTCATGTTCTAAAAACATTGAAAACATAGCAATGCAGATTATGCAGCGGAATCCCTTACACATCCAATCTGTGCTTGCTTTCACAATCTTACTCACATTTCATCGTCTTTGCCTTACTTCTCCTACCCACATGCTCAGCTCGGTACTGCATAGACCCAAAGAGACTGCTATTTTCAATATCACTGCTTCGCTCTTCTCCCACTAACTACGGGGTTCGGATCAATTTAATCAATATATCTCCGGAATAAACGGAACCGTTTACCTTGCCATTCGAGGTATCAGAAATGGCAAGGAAAGTGGTCAACAATTTAGATACAAGTGCGATTTTGATGAGAACGAAGTATCGGGAAGGAATTACGTTATTGGGCATGGACGTGCAGTACACTCTCCGTATCCTAACCCTAATAAAGTCGTTTTGTGAAAGGGCTGGAAATGAGATAAAAGGATGTCCAAAAAGAGACGCAAGTTTGTATCCTGTAAAGGTATCTCTTTGAGTTTTAGAGGACGCTGTTCGGTTTTGAGCACGTCATCGCTTCAAGAAGACCGATCGGTGTTTAAAAAATGAAGGCCTGCATGAAAAGCAGAGGTAAAATAGCAGTTACATGCATACTACTCACTATGCTTTGTTGCGATGTCTTAAAACTCTGTTACGAAATAATGCTTTGGTCCCAACGGCTAAACCAACTTCGTAATTCCGAAATACGTAAATTGCCTATACCTCGATGTTCGTTAATCAGAAAACGTAAAAGAGTTCGTTAATCCGAACATTTGTGGCGTTATTCCGAAGGTTCGATACTGCGAAAACGAAATAATGTTCGTTAATCATTTCGTTTTCGGACTAACGAACCTTCGGAATTACGAACCTCATTTCGTTTTCGGATTAACGAACCTTCGGAATTACGAACCTCATTTCGTTTTCGGATTAATGAACCCTTCGGAATTATGAACCTTATTCGTTATCGGACTAACGAACATTGGGAATTATGAACCTTCGGAAATACAAACCTTCGGAATAACGAACCTGCGGAATATCTGAACCTTCGGAATAACGAAGCTTCGGAACTACGAATGTATGCGCCCCTGACTGACCAAATCTACTGCGTTATTAACAATGACAGTCCGTCATTCGGTTTGGAGTTAGGATGTAGGGTGTGGCTGTAGCTGCATGATCTTTCGACTCTTCACTCAAACGACGTCGGACGATGTCGAACAAAATCTTGCTGAATTGTAGGGAAGACTGGGTCGGCTGTATTTGTTTCTGTTTGAGCTCGTTGTAAATTTTATTTCAAATATACAGAATGGAGAAAATTATATTGTGGTGCCTTGTCCGTATTGAGGTCATCAGATCGAAATCTGTTCATTATTTAGTAGTTTAGAAAAGGGGAAGCTCACAATCACCTACATGTGCCCTGGAGTAAAATGGCAATTGTGATCTAATTATAAACTGGCTTATTGTGTTTTGTTATACGTGTTCATCGTCGTGATCGTTATGGAACGATTGGACAAATCAGCTTTTATTTTTCTTTTATTTAAACATCACCGTTTCATTTTTATTCCAATGATGCTTTGTGTTTATTTATACTTTGAATCAGAAGAAGAAAACAAACTTATTTGATATTAAATGCACAATGATAGTAAGTTACGACAGACGGTAGAAGGGGGCGCATTTAACGCCTCCAAACTGGCATTAAACAAATTTCATTTTCCATCATATGTAAGAACATAAAATGAGCTATAATTTCAATTTCGTGTTGCACCCAGCAAAGTTTCATTGTGTTCGGAAGGTGTTCAGACTTCCGCAATGTGAATGTCTTTTGGGGGAAGCATAGACAGAGAGATAGAGATATTTATATGAAGATAATAATTGTTGTTTAGATAGAGATGTAATTATCTCCATGGTTTTAACTTGCGGTAAAAATTTCCCTCCAGCCTTGGTCAATGGTCGTTCACGCCTTCCTTCATTTTGTACTTCTTCATTTCTTTCTTTAAAAGGTACCAGCATTATCAAGTTATCGTTAAACCATGGTTGGTTTTGGCTCAAGATCATTTAGATCAAGTGGTCCTCTTTTAAGTTGCGGCTTGAAATTCGTCGGGCAAACTGAGATTTGGCTAAACCGCCGATAAAGAAGATCTCTCCCTATTTCGGATCACTTGGAAATCCGAGCGCATTTTTTTTACACGATTATTAACCACGACGGCGTTATGTTTAACGTACATGTGAGCTGGTCCTATCTGCATCTCTATCTCTCAATTTATCTTTCTCAATTAGCTTTCAGACGGCATTATTCTTGTTGTGTGTGCGTCGATATATGCACGGCGAGAGAGAGAGAAAAAAATCATCTGTCATGGTGGCCTCGAAAAATCGACAGGTAAAACCGAAAGAAACCCATCCACATGCGAGCTCGCAGTAAGAGCTTTTGGGGATAATGGGCTTAAAATCACTAACGATCGGAGTTCGAACCTATCTCGATACATCTTGATTAATGATACTTCTCTTGGACTTTGCTCCATTTGAAACCAAGGCAAGATTAGAATCACCTGCGTATTTAAGAACCGTATGATAATTATAGCAATACTATTTTCTTTTAAGGAACTGTCGAAAGTAGTACACTGTTAGAAAAGATATCCATAAATTTATCCTGAAAGTAAAAGAAGTTCCTGCAGCGGAGTCTCGAGAACACCTGTAATCTTACCAGATTGCGTAATCTTACATTATTATTATGTAATCTTACAGGAAATTGGTGTTTGGTGTATGGAACCTTACAAATTTCCTTTAATAAAACACTCTTTCCCCCTTTTTAAACAGACCTGTTCTGTTAAATTTCAACCCACGAGTGGTAAATAAATATATAAAAAATAATAATGAATAAAAGGTAGAAAGTTGATAAATCAGAACAGCAAGTTTCGACCTAGACTTAAAATTTCGCGTCAGCTCTGAAACTGCCGTTACCGTTAATCAGTGCAAATTTTAGATAAATTGAAATTAGCTGTTCATTGTCATTTAACGGTATTGTCAATACATTTACTTTGTTCTTGATTCGTTCTGCGTCGGAATGCGAACACTTCTCAGTGTTTGGGAGTACAGAGCTCTTCTGTGATTTAAAAATGACGTAATTAAATCGAATTGAACCAAAACTTAATCGATGAAAACCATTCTGCTTACTTTATGCAACCATTGGTTCGCTGTTGCGCATTACAAGCAAATTTAATATTGACTTAGAATTTACTAAAGATTATATTGTCATTAATGATTGACACAAGACCACGGGGGGGGGTCATTTCATAAAGCTGTTCGCAAGTTAAGAGTGACTTTTTAAGAACGACAGGTGATCCTTTCTTATGGTAAATGACATTCACCTTTAAATTACATTGGTGATTTTTTAGCACGCAAGAAAGGTTCACCAGTGGTTCTTAAAATTGCTCTTAACTTATGAACAGCTTTATGAAACACCCACCAGGTAATTATGATACTCCTGAAATCAGATCACATCAAATTACGGTACTAGGTGGGTGAGTATGGCCTGCAGCTGTAGATGTGAAGATATCATTAATAAAAGACCGAAACGCATAAACATATACATATTTGCATTGATGTAATTAAAAAAGGTGTTTTTCGCCTTGGAAATTCAATCAGTTCTTAATATGTCATTGCGTCCTCCAGGTATCACTATTTTACTCGGTGTGGGTCCTGCAAACAAATAACTTCACGACTTGTGTCTTGACGATAGGGAGCTTTACAGATTCATGACATCACACTCTGTGTATGTCTACAACGATTTATTTCATATCTAACGCTGATGTAACAATATTACGCCCGTTCAGCCACTGCTTAAGTCGAGGTTTGGGCTAATGTGGGGGTACAATAATAAAATCCATATGCAAATTTGGAAACCTGTCTAGAAATGTATTCACTCCTGGTTCTGACCATACACACCTTTGGCGGATCCAGGGTGGGGGCATCCGGTCTGCGCCACCCCCCCCCCCCATTGAGAGGAATAATAATGTTTTAGTTGAATATGTCAAGCCAAGACTATTGAATACCTTGTTTGCTTGTCATTTTTCTTCCTGGAATAAATGACCTCAATTTTTTTGTAGCAAAGACCCTCATTCTGTTGTCAACATTTTCCAGTACAAAATACCCCCTGGAGCTTTGCAGGGCTGTTGAGATAAAGTTATTTGCAAAAAAATACAAAATGTGGCAATTTCATTTCTGTATTGGTAAAAATATGAGTGTTTTACATTGATAAAATTTGTTTGTGCCAATTATAGACCTTGTATAGATAAGTATGTAAAGAATTAGGGAAAAACAGTTACGCTAAAAAAATACTTCTGCTTTTAAAGCAAGGATGGGATAGACCTACCATGGCTTACCATACTCCAGTCATTTATGAAACCCCCCGCATAGCTTCTCATAGACTTTTCCGTCGTGTCAGGTACAGTTCAGGAAACAACCAACGATTCTGTTCTTTTCGTTACAAATATATCTATGATTATTCATCCATTCCATTCAAATTATATAGGCCTATATATTGACGTTTTAGTTAATTAACTTGATTGTATTTGTTCATTTCCTTGATACTATATTTCTAGAACATTAAGTTTGCCTTCATTGCACCCTCACTTTGGAAACGTTACCCCTGCGCATATAGGAACCAAGACAACAGTTGAATCATTCAAGAAGGCACTTAGATGTCATCCCTTCACCATGAAATAAACATTTGTTGAGCAATTATATTGTGTAGTTTACCTCTTATGTTTATGTTATGTAATGTTATTACAATTATGTGACTTACTGTTTAATGTAAGGCGCTTAGAGATTTTTTTTATGTAAACGCTATAATAAGCTTAACTTATCATTACTATCATTCCTTCTTGCTTACCAACATTATATTATTTATAGGAGAAGATTGTGGTGTTGGTTCTTTTTTTTACTACATACGGATGATTCGTGTTGCATCTTATAGTCCTAATGAAGCAAGACTTTCAGGCTTTATTTAATTTATGATTTAGAAGAGTAATTTATCATAAAATAGCAAAAGATGTATTACGTTCCTCCCGTTTACATCTCATCATGTTTACAAATTTCATACAATATAACCAAGAAACATTAGAATGCATGTACACGACCCGTTTGTGCTCTTTCTGTCTTCCACGCATGCGCGAGGGACGGGAAGATGGGGGCATGGGGTAACATTACGCTAAATAATTGAACAGAGTATTTATCACCAAACGCGTACGCAGTTCTCAGGAGATAATTTAAAAATTCGTTAAGCATACATAAATGGTCTCAGGGCGGATATAACTCGGTGGACAAAATTATCCCTTCATAAACGACATGACATTTAGAATATGATTCGATAGGACACGGGAAACATCCTAGCCCTCGGTCACGTCGTTGAAATCAATCCATAATCGATATCGGTTTTCGTGATCGAGGTAGTGTTAACGCTACGAACCGTCTGTTTTCAATCTGGTATCGGTTAGGTGTATGTGACTGGGGCATAATACCTGTCGTGCTAAGAGATATGACCGTGATTGATTAGGTAGGGGGCACGGCAGGCTAGATATTACCAGCCTGCTCTTGAAGCTTTATCACTATAATATATGTGACGTAAATTATTGTTGATTGTTTATAGCATTTAAAGGTAATATTTCACTTTGAAAAATAAACGGAATGATTCTGCAAATATGTTATGATTTTCATTAAAGACCAAAATTGCCCAGGTCGAATAAAAAATATATACCATGATTCAAGCAGGGACATAAACACAACCAGCACACAGCATGATGAATGTTGATGGCGATAACCAAAATTAGAGTAAAGAGATTAATAATCATTGGATATTTGTTACAATCATTGTTATAATCATCATCTATTTTCTTTAATGGTAGTCGTAGTAGTGGTGGTGGTAGTAGTAGTAGTAGTGGTAGGAGTAGGAGTGGTGGTGGTGGTGTTGATGGTAGTGGCATTAATAGTAGCAGCACTAGCATAAATACGGGGGGAGAGGGGGCAGACTGCCCCCCCTAACGAGTCACAACTGATCAACTGATCCCTGATGGCCGCCGCTCTTTTGAACTTGAAGACATTTTTTTTTTCTTGTTTGCTTGTCAATTTTTCTTTTTCTGGTACGAAATACTTTATTTGTGGTTGAAGACAAGACCTTTGTTTTTTTTTGGCTTGTCAATTTTTTTGGCGGACGAATTTGCCCCACCCCCATGTGGGAAATCCTAGGTACTCCACTGAGTAGCAGTATTCAGAAGTTTCAGAAGTTACAAACACGGTCAGTTCCCCAGTTTAACTCTATATCATCATATTTCCACCTGAAGTATCCAACCATATTCGAATCTCTCATAATGATCCTAATATTGGTACCCACACAGCGTGATATCCAAGATCTGTATATAAGTACAGAAATTGAGCAATAAATCAAACGTCTACCTGTCAGATGTGGATGATCCTTACATAGAAGGATAATATTTCTTAGGAGGCTCAACCGCTCTGATAAGTTACATCTCCATGTAAACAATTCATATTGAGATTTCGGCCATAAGCCGTGGGATTGATTGTAATTAACAGTGCTGAAAGCGGAAGTGTTTATGTTCAGGACGGTTGTATTACCATGGTTAGTTATCTTTGAAATTAAACAGGATCACTAAAAGTTGACCTATTGAGGGATAGCGAGTCGATCGAGTGACACTTATTCGCAGTTATACAAATAAGATGAATGGTTGAACAGTCTTTGGAAATAGTGCCTATGTACTTTTTGTTATGCATTTTCTCGATTAATATGATAATAATAGTATTTCCTGAGAATTAGAAATCGCATTAAAAAATTGAAGAGTTATTGTGCACTTGGTAAGAATGTTTCGTTATTATCATCATAATTATTTTTTTCCATTTCTCCAGAATGCTAAAAAGTCAATCACACATAAGATATGAGAATGAGAAGAAATAAACGTAATGATTTGTGTAATATTTACAATAAAAATGGACTAAGCTGTTCTTGAATGAACAATGTAACACCCATTTAACTTCATTTTATTACACACCCTAAAAAGGGCAATTGGAAAAAAAAAATCAATTTTATGCACATTTCCGCACTTTTGAAATTCAGTATTGATTGCGTCAAAAATAATGTTAAGATTTGTGTTTATTATTTTTGTCACTTATTACACTAGAACAAAGATGAAATTTCGGTTTTTCTTCACATTTGAGTCTAATATTAGTTAGATGGAAGATGATTAGTGAGTTGTATTTTTATTCTCGTCACCATGTTAGGCTCGTCATTGATCTCAGAATGTCGCTCTCTACCAGGATTAGATTATATACATGTTGATTTTTTAAATTTTTATTGTTTATTTATTTTTTATTTCATTTATTATTTTTTATTTATTTATTTTTTTTTTTGGGGGGGTTAATGGGCTCCGCACCCTTATAAAGTGGCGAATAGATGGCAAACATGGCTAAAGTCGATCACTTACAAGTAATTATCATTGTATCATTAATGTTACAGTCACATTTTACCTACAAAATCAGCCGTTTTATTCATTTTTTATTCAAAATACCCATGTGTAGCTGGTAAAAAAAAATAAATAAAACGGCTGTTTTCGGCTCGCCGTACGGCCTCCGTAAGGCAAATGTGACTGAGGTGTAACTCCGCGAAATAACTGGTTTAAAAAAATCAGGATCAGTTGATATCGGAGGCGAATATTTCGTGGATTATTCTTTTGCGATATGCAAAATCCCCCCCCCCCCTTATACCTTAAATCGTCTCACCTCTCTTCCTTTTATAAAATCGCATACGCGTCAGTCCACAAAACCACTCAACTATCATCATAATATAGTCCCTTTACATTAGTTCTAACACGTATAAGCCTCAGACAGTAATTTTTCAAGATGGCGGTTGGCGGCCATCTTGGATTTTATCTGAAGATTATCCTTTGTGCAAAATAACTGCATGAATTGAATCAACATACCTAATGACTCATGAATAGAGTTATTATGTATGATTCTGGGGCAAAGGGTTCAAAAATTGATATTTCAAGATGGTGTCATATGGCGGCCATCTTGGATTTGACCTGAAGATGACATTATATTGCAAAATAGAAAGCAGAAATGGATTCTGCACACCCCGAAACCCCTAAGTAGAGGTATTACTCGTCATTCTTGGGCAAGGGGAACAAAAGTCAATTTTTCAAGATTGCATATGGCGGCCATCTTGGATTTGACCTGAAGATGACCTTATATTGCAAAAATGATTACAGAAATCAGTTCTACACATCTCTAAACCCCTAAAACGAGTCATTACTCATCATTTTGTGGACAGGTGTTCAAAAGTTAGGTTTTCAAGATGGCATCTGGCGGCCATTTTGGATTTATGCAAATTAGCAAAATTGCCCAAACGGCAACTTTTGGCAACCAAGCTGAATTTGTTCTAGGACCCCATAGGAACATGAATCATGAAAAAAACTTCATCGGAAAGAACATTTCTAGGTTGGTGTATTGAGCCTATGAGACTGTCAAATCGACTAATAAAAACATGTAATATTTCGGTTTCCAGTCCTCCTCTCTATAATATTTATTTAAATCCTCTTATATGTCAAGTCTTCATAATTATGTATTCCCTTATCAAGTCGAGTCCCCATGCAGCCCCTTGTACTTTCAATCCATCTGCTATCTGTCTATGCCTCTCCCTCTTTACCATTCTTCAATCTTTCTCTTTCGCTGATCGATGATTAAAGAGAAGCAAGTGATGTCCTTAACCCCGCTGTTCACATCAAACCTAGTGCTATTGATTTTTGCCATCTCCTTTCCCAGACGCTACCAGAGATTGTTTTATTGCTGGCAGCGTGCAGTTGAAATAATTTTGGGAAACTAAAAGCGAGATGAGAAATGAAAGCGCGGGAAAAGCCCAGTCGATGGCGTATACAGCGGAGAAAATTACCAGCGCGTAAATTCTGTTACAAAGTCAGGTAGATGATTGGAATAGGCCCCCAGTCTGTTATGGATTTCGTGTGTCCGAACAACAAATGAACTCAAATCGATGTAGAATTGTATTAAAAATGATCAAACGGGCCCTGCTAATGTGGCTTTCTGATTTGTTTTCCTGATAATGACTGATACAACATATTGTCTTACCTCTTACCAACGCCTACACCATGAGTACCACCACCACCACATAAACACCACCACAAAAAGACATCGACCATCATCATTACCACCAACGCGTTCATATTTATCATGAATATGGTGAACATTATCATTCATATTTTTAAAGCACCTTTTTCTAATGTCTTTCAAATGCCAAAATACTAGTATATTATGCGAATGCACATCACGGGAATTACGTAAGTAGCGACTGCGCATGCAAGACAAGGTTTGGCAAAAGAGCGCAAGCGCATGACGATATTTTTCGTCAAATAACTTCGTCACAGAAATCATATCGCAGATCTCTTGCTGGCTTTACTCCTATAAGCTGCACATACTTTTTACCAAACTTTATCAGAATGGTAATCAACCTCCTCCCCCTTGCCGTGATCATCGTTGTCGTCATCGTGATCGTCATTATAATCATTTGTATACCCAGCATCCGAAAAAGTACCGTCGGCATAATTATTACTCCGATCATCATCTTCATTACCACCATAATAGTTACCATCATCATGATCATCATGATCATCACCACCATCATTATCATCAACACAACCATCATTATCTTCATTACCTCCATCCACTTGCGTACCTACGGGGCAGACTGTCCCCTGCCCCCCCCCCCTGACGAGTCACAACCCATGCAAAGGACGTATCCCTGCCCCCCCCCCCCCCCCTCTGACGAGCTTGAAAACTTTTTTCTTTGCTTGTCAATTATTTTTTCATGTACGGAATCATTTATTTGTGATTGAAGACTTTTCTTCTTTTTTTGGCGGACGCCCCCCCCCCTCCCTGTGGAAAATCCTAGGTACGCTACTGCCCCCATCGTTATCAACCACTCTAATACTGCATTTGTTTGCGCCGTTACCTTTATTCATAAAGACTTTGCGATTTTGAGAAAATTATAATCCCTCCCTTTATATAGAACCTCACAAAAATAACAAACACGACAAAGTGTAATGTATGGTAATTTCTTTCAGAGGAGGTTGAGGGGTGTAAAGATGGTAATTATGTAGGACGGGGAAAGGGGTTCCTCTTTTCGTCTCAGGCCATCTGTCTTTTTTTTTCTTGTAAACAAGTTCAGCTCATTCCGTCTGCTCCAATCACCCAAAGTCAATTTACCAGATTTATTTGACTGCATACTTCAAAAATAGCGCATCGTTACAGCCGTTACCTGTTTGGCCTTTCAAACTATATGCGGGATTTATATATTAATGAAATACTTCTGTAAAAGATTTTGGACCTTGGATGAGATAGCGTTGTATGCTAGACGTTATTGATGTCGGGTCGCCTTTGGGAATTGTTGTAAATATATGAAATTAATTGCATTTCCTACAAGTAATATCCACGTGATCATCGTTTTAAAACGCAATATTCTTATGTAAAAACAAACAAAACTACATTTTTTTTTATTCTTCACACAAATAGTTTTTAATCACAAATCCTGTTTTATCCGCCAGTTACCATGGTAACAGTGGTTCTCAGCCAATCAGATTGAGGGAAAGCTGTCATATCTGACATCTTGTCAGACAAAAATGTTGATGAAACGGTCCTCAGGTCACCAATGAGCGCGATACATGCCTTAACTCGCCTAGTTTCGAAGTTTTTGCTTCTGAAATGTTTTTTGCTTTAAGCTTCCAGTGCAGCTTGTAGTGAGGTTACGTCTTGAATTGTTTGATTACACGCACATGATAGGGCATCATGAACGATGGGCGACGTTTTAAACATGTGATCACAAAAAAACTACATTACGTGATCAGCCGAAACAATAAAGAAAGCCGGGCGGATTGATAGTAGCTGAACAAACATGAATGTGACAAAGTTTTTACAATCAATTCCCATAAGACATTGAGAGGAAACAAGAAGAAAGAAAGATCAGGCGGGATTGAGGTTATTACAAAATGGACTAGCTCAGAAAGAGCGGGAAATCAGCAGAGGTGTAAAACCAAAACAATTGAGTGGAAAGAGAGACTGGGGAGAGGGAAAACAAAAATGAAAGAAGTAAGAGAAAACGGTATATTACTACTACTACTATACTACTATTACTACTACTACTACTACTACTACAACTACTACTACTACTTCTACTACTACTACTACTACTACTACTACTACTACTACTACTTCTACTACTACCACTACGACTACGACGACGACGACTACTACTTCTACTACTACTATTACTACTACTACTACTACTACTACTACTACTACTACTACTACTACTACTTCTACTACTTCTACTACTACTACTACTACTACTACTTCTACTACTACTACTACTACTACTACTTCTACTACTACTACTACTACTACTACTTCTACTACTACTACTACTACTACTACTACTACTACTACTACTACAAATACTAATACTATCACTGCTACTGCAATACTAGGTAATACTACTGTGACTACAGTGCTGCTACTACTACTACTTCTACTACTACGACTGCCATGACTACTACTATTACTACCATTACTATTACTTCTACTCTTTATCAGTGCAAATTATTCTAAAATAATCAGTCGATATTTAAGTGATCATTGATTAGTGGGTTTGGTAATTAATAATGAATGAGATTTCCGGTGATATTACTCCCATGGTCGTGATAGTACATTACAATACAATTAATTATACATGTTATATCCTGGATTTACTCATGTTCCGCAGTATGGATCTCTTATAATAGCAACGAACAAAACATTGAAAAACATATTGCCAGATTTTTTTCGGGAGGTATATTAGGTTTGTTCTTCACGTGACTGTAGTTCACTTTGAAGGCCGTATGCGGATAAGCAATAATCCATATTGCACTTTTAGTTTAATTATGGTCTACAATCAACTCTATGTGCTAATGACTTCACGAAGGCCCGATCGAGGGACTTATCATCCATGTTCTATGGTGGATTATAATCGTAAAATGATTCATATTGAATGTGATTACCAGGGGGACGCCATCATAAAGTTCATCAGTGCGTTGCCATGGCTCTTGGAAATAACCTAGAAGTTGCCTGGCTAATTTTATTGATTGCTCATCTACGATAATTGAATTATGAAATCTGAAGTCCAGGCAAGATAAATACTGGAACGGGCAATCGCTTGGAAATCACCGACCGTGGACATTGCATAGAGGAGAATGATGGGATATAACAAGAACTTCGAAGAAAACGAAAAAATGATAACTACTTAACAATGGTCATTTTTAGGAAATATAGAAAATGGTCACTTATCATCTAAAATAATCATGATTTAATATACTTAATTTGAAAACAGCGATATGCCGAGATATTATACGACCGGAGGGGTTGTTGTTGTTTTCCGGACAAGACGGCAAATTCAGGAATTTTGCAATCGATATTATTGACTGAAACTAATACCAGACAATATTACAAAGCAAAAATATTCACAATTATTTTTTGCTATTTAATGCACGGATTTTATTTTAGAAAACCCAGAACAAAATAAGTTTTTATCTTCTTCAGTGTCCGGACTTCGGACTCCTATCTGTTTTACTCTCCGACAAGGCCCATTCTAAAACTGATGTTTTTGGTCTTGCAGCATTTTGGGCGTCGTTACATAATAGCTTAGTTTAATTTTCATCTATGGATTAATTTCTGAGACTGATTCCCTTTTCAGGGTTCTTATCAATCGTATCAAATCACCCTCATGGTCATGCTAAGAAGGGTGGCGATGCTTGTGCTTTAGTGATTCTATATGATCTTCCATGCCTTGTGATACTGATGCTGTTCTTTTGCTGTAAAAGACTAACAAGTTGCATCATTAATATCATTTTATTCCTATTTTTTTACTCCATGTTTGTTTATTTCTTAATCAATTTCATCTCGTGAAATGCAAGGGGTCCTTTATTCCTAATCGGTATGTGACAAACTCGATAACTCCCCCGCCTTTTCATGCTGCTTTATTCCTCGTAGCAAAGGGGACGCATGGGGATTGGACTATGCCGATAGCGACAGCGAAAGAGCGATCGGGTGATCGTCTCCAAGGGATGTCGTCTGGGCATCGCTCTTAGAAATATGGGCTGGAGTTTTGAAAATATGAGGTATGCGCTGCCCCGGCAAATATTAAATACTACATAGGCGAAGGATTAAAATGTGATTAGTTGATCCATATTTTAGAAGTATTGATGATCAAGGGTTGAAATGTCCGAAAATAACGAGACGGTAGTCGAATGACAAACAGAGAGAGAGGGGGGAGGGAGGGAGAGTGAGTCAGAAGGAGCCCAAGGTTAATCATAGTGAATTTGACTATGACACCATACTTTCGGAAAAATGATTTTTTGTTGTGTGTGTGTGGGTGTGTGTGTGTGTGTGCTTGCTTTGAGAAGCGGGTAATTAGTAAGTTCAATATAAACTTGTAACATGTATAATACATCATTGTATCTATTTAACTCAACATAATGGTTTATCCTTATACACGTACCACCTAAAATCTAAATGATTTGTATAAGCATTAGACAGTTGGAGGGTTGGTATAATGCTAAGACCGTTAAACCGAATGAGACAACCTGTACATTCCTGCATGGGCGATTTGGATTTACCTATCTATGCGAAGCTAAGCTAAGGAAAGGTGGTATGCACGAGTTCATTATCAGTGAGGTTGAAATGGTTTGCCTCATCCATCGAAACAAATTTTAAGGGTTTTTTTTTTGTTTTTGCTTTATATTTAATGTCAGAGGCAATCCAATTAAAGGCGTTGCTCCTCTCTGAACATGCCGAAAAGGGCTTATGATCAAGTAGCGCTAAACATGTTCCTACGCATGGTACACGCACTTCTTATACGGACCGTTTACTCAATCCAACCCAGAAATATCATATTACAGACAAACCGTGAAACATCTTCACATACATCAAACAGCACAGATCGAACGTCAACCTAGAAAATATAGTTCCCCAAATTTAGACAACAGAAACTGTGGTAATTAAGCTCGGGAGGAAATGCCGCTTGGTTGAGTTGTAAGTTTGTCTGAAGATTTTAAACATACTCAGTCTCCTTTAGATAATAATTGAAGATGTTAAAATAATGCAATCAAAGATGCCATATATGATAATGATCCATTAAAATAAACATCTCTCGATCGTCAATTTGTCCTTTTTGTCTATTTACCTATCATTTGATGAGTATTTAATAGAAAATCATTGTGGTTTATATCTTCATTTATTCTGTATGACGTACTCCATATTACGCCCTCTCGAAACAAGATCCACATTATTTTATAAAACCATTTTAACCTGTTCGAGGAAAGCAGTGACTGTTTTGTGTGTAGGACCTGTTTACAAATACCTATGCATCTAATGAAGATATCAAACAATTAGGATAAAAAACAAACACCACTTATTAAATATATGGAAAAAAAATATTATTTGAAACGATGAAGAACAAGTAAAACAACTCATCTCTCACTTCAGCTCGTCCAAGAAACCCAAACTACATTTTCTTCTTTTTGTTCATACCATCAGACTTTCAGATGACCCGACACATATACGCCATCCCTGCATGGCTTAAGCTCGTTCACCTTTTTTGAGCAAACATGGACGAGATTATTGGGTCAATATTTGATATCTTATATGAGATCGAGACGCTCTTCTGTTTACAAAAATTAAACGTGATATCACATCTAGAACTAAACCGGAAGTTGAATCGCACCCGGACTACAGCTATGGCTTTGATTAAGGGTGCTTTATTGAAAACGCGCCTTTGTCTATATTTGACCCTGTTCGTCCAAGAAGGAATGATAATATCCATCGTTTGGAAGATTGTACTATTTCAAATCCTTCTCATAAATATCACAATTATGTGTACAACATTGCTTTGATTAAATTAGAGATGTGAATCGATCCATTTCGCCTCAAAGACACGTCTTTCCCTCTTTCTTGATACATTGAGCTAGTCACTTATCATTAAAGATTATAAATATGGCATGATAAACCCTACGTGTTGTTGGATGTTAATTTACAAAATGTATAAAGATGGTTAAATGAGCTCTACCGTTTTCCTCCTTATTACCAACAAATGTATGCCAAATATCTAAGTTGACAATAACTTCCATCGTCCCGTTTATCTATCCTGTGATTAATTATGCTTGTATGATGTGCTAGGATATTCTTTGTTCGGATAAGGGAATATGCTGATATATACCGTTACAATCTGTAATACTGATTCCTGACTAGCAGTTCTAGCTTAAGATGGCGTTCGATTTGAAGGGGGACCTTGTGATGACTCATTTATCTTAGAAATCTACTAACATCGGTGTTACATTGGCATGGGTTCTTGTACGAGATGCAGTTTTTACAATATGGTACTCTATGATACACTGATCTTCAACATGCTTAGCATGTAGATCGCCGAGTAATGTTTGGATTCGTGTCAAAGGTTAAGATACCGATGACTTCATATCTAATGAAGATCGTATTTAATCTGTTTCAATTCTAGTGAGAATTCAGATGGGAATGTCACTTCATTGTACGGTGCATTAAACCCTGACTTCCAGCATGCTTCAGTCGTAAAATAAAGTCCAGGTTCATGTCAAAGGTTATACATCCGGTGAAGAGTCTCTTTTTTTTGTGGGGGGGTGGGGCCTTGACAAATTCATCGGATTTTTAGTAGGAAAGGTTCTACATGTATGAGGGCATCACATTGACCACTCTTGCATTCGGCTCGTAAAGGTCTAAATTCATGTTTTGAGGCAAGGGTTTTCTGACGAATTCTTATTGTGCGCAGACAATATAAAATGCAGATAAGATTTTAACTCTTATTCTTAGAGGCAATTCGGCGAACATTTCGATACACAGGCCTCAAGCACGTTTGGGTCGTTAAGTCCAAGTAAAGTTTAAACACTTTAACCCCACCCTCTCCTCCTCAACATAGAAACAACAACCCTGTCCCAGCCTTCAAGGTGCATTGTTGGTAAGTGGAGTGTTAGGGGGCATTGAAGTAGGGTACCAAACTCTGACGTCATAAGGTGCCAAGGGGGAGTCGACTATCATGGGTCGGAGAGGGTCGGGTTACCCTCTCGCTCTCCTCAGATAGATGAGCAAACACGGGGATACACGGAACCAGTTTACCCGAGTACCCCCCTAGGGGGTCTAGGCTACAGCTATATTCTGAAATACCATTCAAGAAGATTAAGTGGAATTGAGAGGGGAGAGGGGTACTGTTGAGACCCGGATAGATATAAACAGATGAAGGGGAAGGTTGAAAGAAAATGAGGAAACTTAGTAGGATTAAGAACTTTGTTGATAGAGTTTTTGTCCCAGTAGCATGGGCGGGGAAATATGTTGTTTGCTTCTACTTCTACTACTACTACTACTACTACTACTACTACTACTACTACTACTACTACTACTACTACTACTACTACTACTACTACTACTACTTCTTCTACTACTACTACTACTACTACTACAACTACTTCTTCTTCTACTACTACTACTACTACTATTACTTCTGCTGCTGCTGCTGTGGCTGCTACTACTGCTGCTGCTGCTGCTGCTACTACTACTATTACTTCTATTACTACTACCGTTAGCGCTTCTCCTGCTACAATCACTCCTACTGCAATACTAGGTCATACTACTGCGACTACAATGTTACTACATGATGACTATACTGTGTATTAAAGTAAAACATCACATTCACAGCATTCAATAACGAAGCAAAAATTGACAATGAATTACTCCTTTCTCCCAAATATTTTCGTTTCATCTGCTTTTTTTTGCCTTTTGATAAACTACGTAGGAATTTTATTATTTTTTTAAAATATCCATTCGAACTATACCCTTGATTTCCCAGGCACCAACAAGCGTTCTATTGCCCTTGTAAATAAATCATTCAAACATGAACTCATCATAAAGGCACGTGCAAATAAACTTAAGTGGTCATTTGAAAAAAATGCATATCGCAAGCATATTTGCACAACTAGGTGATCACCTTTTCAACTCTTTAAAATTTAGGTCGCTGTGAGCGTGGTGAGGTCAATGTGATAACTACATAATTGAGTGTATTACGTGAGATTATTGCCCGTGGAAGATGATTCTTAATCCAAAACGGTTATCCCGTTTTATTAATGAAATATGGCAAAAGGGCATGCGAACTTGGTAGATTTTTAGTTTCATTTTGATTGATTTTTTTCTTACCGATTTTTTTTTAAATACGGAAATAAGAATGTGAATACCGTAATGAAATCATAAACAAATTTGCGATGGTTAATTTAACCCTAGGATAATATATATGGAGTGCAACTTACTGTGACCCCGCTACCAAAAGCTATAAAAAATATGTATGTTTTTTGTGAAATGAGAGTAATTGCATAATATGAGTTGGACCTATATGATAAATTATAATTACTTATTTGCTACATTATCTCTGCCATGAATCTTGAAGAGGTCAGATGATAGCAAACATTTCATAGAAGTATTTATTGTAATACCGTATTTTAGTATGTGGTAAAACTAAGGTTAATTCGAAGAATAAAGTCAAACATGTTCATTAATTAAATTTTAGCGCACTGTCTCACATTATTGAGGTACCGACAGAGGGCGCGTAGTTCATTTCCTAGACCAGTGATAATCATTTGTTGTTGTTGTTTTTCTCGGACACGTTTCAAGCTATATATTCGAAGATAATGATGCACCCCGTAGAAAACGTTCGTCACGTATCCCGTAAAATTAGTTATGACTTATTTTTTTTTTTATACTTTTGTATTTATTTATCATTTTACTTGTCAATTCTTTGGAACAAAAACGCATCCCGTAAAAGTTAAACCCTGGACTCGCGCCTGATATCGAAAATAGAATTCTTTGCTGGCAGGAATGCGAACAAATCACAATCATGAAACTGTTACCATTTAGCAAGACAGTGATCTGTCAAAGTGTCAATTAAACATTAATTTTCATGCAACTTTCATGCCTGCTCTTCACACTCCCACAGTCATATGTCAATTTACCTCTATACCAAGGGAAATAAACTGTCATTTTTAATTCGATATTTAAAGATTGGCTCCCTTCGTGGCCGAGTGTGTCGCAAGCACGACACAATGCAAAAGTGCCCCGAGTCACTTGAAGGAGCTAGCTTGCTCCCCTCCGCTGAGAGGACGTACCCAATCGATGCATGGGTATTGTAATACGAGCAATTGGCGCTTGTTGGGGGTATTCTCTCAAGCAATTTTCACACTTTTCTTAATAGGTTGGTGTGTTGACACTGTGCCCCCATTGAACTTCTAGAACATGTTTGACAAAAAGAGGTCTTTATCAAAACTGGATTTTTATGTGCTGAGGTGAAGTAGATCGTCATCACCCGGGGAGGCGCCAGGTTATTTTGAAAGGGATGGGAGAGGCTTAAACCTGAGCTAGGTTAAACTGTAGGATCATTATCTAGTCACCTGACCTAGATATTCCCTTTCCGTAATTCTTGTCATATTCTTCCCCATTCTGGTCTTTTCCCTTTATTTTTTAACATTTCATTTTTTATTTAAGAAATCATATTGATGATCGTTGCCCCTCCCCCAAAATACGATTTTGTTTTTGTAATTGCTATATTTGATACTACTACTACTACTACTACTACTACTACTACTACTACTACTACTACTACTACTACTACTACTACTACTACTACTACTACTACTACTACTACTACTACTACTACTACTACTACTACTACTACTACTACTACTACTACTGCTAATACTACTACCAATAATATTGATAATATTGTTCAAAATAATAATAAATAAATAAGAATAATAAAAATGATAATGGCAATGATAATTATGATAATGATGATGATGATGGTGATGATATTATTAATGTATTAATGTTATTATTATTTTTATTATCATTATTATTTATTATTATTATTATCATTATGTAGAAGGAATTTAGAATGGGCTATGTAGAGTAGCCGAGGTACAGTGAAAGAAGGAAGAGAGACAAGACTCGTTTGCATCCCTGATTTCCCAAAAGGATGGGGGCACATTTTCCGAAAGAAAATCTGACAAGCAAAAAAAAAAGGTTGTCTTTTAAACATGAAAGTCATTTTGTTCCGCATAAAATTTGCCAAGCAAAAAAAAATCCTCACGTGTGTATATTATGATCCAGATATTCCTATTAAAAATATTGGTTGTGATTCTCAAAAAGGGGGGCACAATGTGTATGACTGACATATTTACATTAAACATATTTACTATGAGTGTCAAATTTCATTTTCATTTATTTATTTCCATTTCCAACAATCATTTACATTTACAATAGTTTTGTTACATACATCTTGATATAATTATAATCAATAAAACAAAGAAACTTATTATGTATAATAATCAAGATAACAGGTCGGAAACGGAGGAGGCTGCTAAAAAGCGAAGCTTGTAAGATGCAGCCTCCTATAACACACGTATGAAGAATGTAAACAAAACACAAACCCAACATGGTAGACATTTGAACTTAAATCTATCTGAATGAATAATTTAAAAGAAATAAAAAGAAAGAAATAAATAGAAAATAAGAGAAAATAGCAAGATCAGTGGTCTCCAGATTCTTGCCCCAACACTCAAAGCGAATTTACAGAACAGGAAAACGAAAAATATCATATTTCACAGCTCGTAGTGCTGAGTATATATGAAAAATATAATGTATGAGTGATGAAGAGTTAAAAAAACTAACGAGTATCTTGGAGAAACTTTTTCAACTTAAATTTAAAAGAATTTAGGCTTGGGGAATCTTTGATAGTATTATCAAGAGTGCCCCAAAGTCGAGGGCCTTCGAAAGTGAAGATGGATTTTGCAAGAATTGTCCGGGGTAGAGGAAAATGAAATTCCTCGGATTGACGTGTAGGGTATTTATAAATAGTTTTGTTTTTATTAAATGAAGAATCAAATATTGATGGTAGCATATTATTATTTAGTTGATACATAAATTGACCCAAGTTGTATTGATATAATGTTTTTACTTTTAAGATTTTATTGTCAATAAATAATTGGTCTGTGTGGGATCTCCAGGACATATTAAAAATAACGCGCAATGCCTTTTTCTGTAAAAGTGGGGGAAATGGCACGGGCCGCAAAGGTCCCCTCTACTGGATCCGCCACTGGAGTGAACTATACATGAATAATACAATGACCTTATTAACGTTAATAAGAAATCGAGAATTGGGGGTTTTATTTTTCACTTCAATAGCGAACCAAATTTCGTGACTTTCGATGAGAGAAAATTAAATCAAATTAATCAATAAAACTGGATAGGAGATTTTTCGACCCGTTGCGTACATGGTAGAACGTATTACTCGTCACCCCCCCCCCCCCCTCATTAGGTCATAGAAAAGTCTCTGAATGCAAAATGTATGCAGCGTGTTAACCCCAAAATGACATTGATTCAATTCAATCGAAATTCTCCCTCTCTCTCTTTCTCTCACACACAACCGCACACCATCTCCCCATTTCTCGCCACCAGAAAGTCACCCCCCTCCACCCTCTCTCTCTCTCTCCCTCTCTCTCTCTCCTTCTCTCTAGCTAGCTTAGTTTGGTGTAATTATGATTAGTTTCAACTTATTCAGATTTATCAAATGAAATGCGTTTCACAATTCTCCTAGCACATCTATTGATTCATATACCCTTGCAGTTTTTAACATTATAATTTTGAAAAATAAGGTTAATTTTGCATCATACAGCATTTCGTTGTGCAAAATCCGCCCTCCGAACTGCCGAATTGGGTCGTTCCAACGCACCAATGCTTCTTAAAAGATAATTCTAATAGTAGACTCTGCCTGTATGTAAGCGCGATGATATCAATGATTTCAATTTTTCAATAAAGTTGGCGCCTTGAAATTATTGTGATTCGCGCTATGCATCGTTTGTATTGCCTTCAGCAAGTCTTCATTCAGTCGAAATGATGTTATCAATTTGATTTCTCTATGATAATTTAGAAAGGGGAGACAAAAATCCGTGAAATTCGAAGACGAAAGTTGTTATTGTCAAGGATTTGTTTTCTCAGAATGTTACTGAAAATGTCATGATGAGAAACGAGGAAGATATTGTCCCTATCATGGCAACACTTTTTCATATGTTTACGAATCGATTTGCAAGTAGTTATTTTTATACTTCCTGATAAATTAATGCACTACGAGATCCAAGTACGTGGGGTTTAAAAAAGGGAAACATTGCTTTTCATTTTTATCAGTAAAATTTCACAGCATATTTCGTAATATTTACAGAGAATTTCAAGCTATTTTCACAACACAATACTTAACACACCTTTGTAGAGTTTAACTCCGAGGTTTCCACTGTAAAATTTACAGAGTTGATTATAACACCATTCGGTGTTCTGATAGGACCGCAGGCTTATGTGTAGAAACAACGCCATGGGGTTTTAATATAACACCAAATGTTATACCTAGCAGTGTTAAATTTATATCAAATGTATCATGGAATAACACCAATATGTGTTAAACTAGCACCAAGAATGTAAGAATAGTGTAAAGTGCTTTGTACTATCCTCTTTAAAAACTGGTTGTGTAGTTTTAACAGCATTTTATTTTAAATGGAGCAGATACTTATGCATGTCACTATGAAAAGACATTGACATTATTTTGCAGCAAGACAATCTGAAAATTACAGGTGGCATGTATTGAATGAAGTAATTATAAATTGTTTTTATCTTTTTCCCTCCCCGTGTATAAACAGAGAAACAGAAACATCAATCGCTGTAAACTTATAACTCAAATGTGCATTCCAAGTCAGTTTGATGCTACTTATTAGGTTTGACCCGTGCCGGCCTTGTGGTCTGTTATTTCTGTATAATGATGTTTATTCAATAGATTGTTTTGTTTTCTCTGAATGATAATGGAGCAAATCTCGTAAGGCGCGGCGTTTGTTTCGAGCAAGACTCACTGAAATCATCTTCGGGGGAAATTATATACAAATTTCTTGGAATTTATGGAGTATATTGTTAAAGGGTATCATGTTAATGATTAATATTAGTTCATTAGAATTTAATACGCAATTAAAATCCAATTTTGTATACAACCTTGAAGATCATATCCTATCTCCAGATCTATCCCCATCAACAAGACACCCTCCCCCGCCCCACTCCCCCCCCCCCCCTCTCTCTCTCTCTCTCTCTCTTTTCCTCACTCTCTGTCCCCATCGATCATCCATATTTAAAAGAAAACCCTTTTTTAGATTCTGAAATATGAAGCTATAAGTGGCAAGCACTAAAGAGACACCATGATAGGCGATCGCAGAATCTGATCTATGAGTAGACGACTGTATAGAAATCCTCCTCCTCAGGACATTTTGGCATTTTCGTAGTCGCTAAAGTTTCCCCTTGAAAAAAAATGATAATAATTAACGAATAAATTCATTTATAAATGCATAAATTGACAAATTAATGACTAACTTACTAAATAGATGAATGAATAGATTGATAAATCTTTACCAAAAATACGTCAAAGATGCCATTGGTTCGTTAAAGAAAAAATAAATCGATTAATTATTTTTCAAACACAAAATCTCATTTTAGACTAAATGAATAAATTAAACAAGTGGAATGCCTCTGGCTGTCTCACCTGCATCACGCAGTTCAATATAGCAGCAGTGCTGACTTTGAAAACTACTCTAACCCGCACAAGATGTTCAGTGATACATGGTTACTATTATGTCCACTTTTTATGAACTAGACCAATAAACTTACAGAGATATGATGGTTATTCAACAAAAAACCCCAACATGGCCAAAGTTCATTGACCTTACATGACCTTTGACCTTGATCATGTGACCTGAAACTCAAACAGGATGTTCAGTGATACTTGATTACTCTTATGTACAAGTTTCATGAATCAGATCCATAAACTTTCAAAGTTATGATGGTAATTCAACAGATACACCCAATTCGGCCAAAGTTCATTGACCTTTGACCTTGGTCATGTGACCTGAAACGCGCACAGGATGTTCAGTGATACTTGATTACTCTAATGTCCAAGTTTAATGAACTAGACCAATAAACTTTCAAAGTTATGATGGTAATTCAACAGATACCCCCGATTCGGCCAAAGTTCATTGACCCTAAATGACCTTTGACCTTAATCATGAGACCTGAAATTTGCACAAAATTTTCAGTGATGCTTGATTACTATTATGTCCAAGTTTCATGAATCAGATCCATAAACTTTCAAAGTTATGATGGGAATTCAACAGATATCCCCAATTCGGCCAAAGTTCATTGACCCTAAATGACCTTTGACCTTGATCATGTGACGTGAAACTCATGCAGGATGTTTAGTGATACTTGATTAACCTTATGTCCAAGTTTCATGAACTAGGTCCATATATTTTCTAAGTTATGATGACATTTCAAAAACTTAACCTCAGGTTAAGATTTCGATGTTGACGCCGCCGCCGCCGTCGGAAAAGCGGCGCCTATAGTCTCACTTTGCTTCGCAGGTGAGACAAAAACGAACAAAGTGCATAAGGAAAACAGCAGTAAAAACTGTATAAATCAATAAACGAATAGCAGCGGAAATATCTCAAGTGATCAATAAATTGACAGATAATCCATCATTCAGAAAATATACCGCAAACTGATTTTTTTTCTCTTTCCTCATTATCTTCATAAGATGCCAAGTTCTCCAACGAACGAATGTGTGACCGAAAATGCATATATTTTGGAAAGAAGTAAGACCCTTGTGCCCTGAAATTTAAATCTCCTTTTCCGGGACGGTGTTCTGGTTATATTTCGCCCTCCAACCATTTTTCTATAACTGACAGAATGCCCGGTTGAAATCGGACCTTTATGCAATTATCTGGGGCGATATTGCTCCAACTTTTTCATACCCGCTATCCCCTGCACAATTGATATTGTATGGCCTCTAGTCTGTGGCCCACACCTCCTTTTATCATTTGTGTTACCATAGTTTTGCGGTTATTTTCATGATTTGATTTTTATCATAAATTATGCACTAAATCACACAAATGATTCATTAATCAAAATTATTTTAATTGTCAACAACGAGAGAATAGAATGAATTATCCATGCACGTAATGTTTGAATATTTGGTCGCGATCACTCTAAAAATTCGAATGTTTAATCAACATTTGAATGGTTGGAGGAGTGAAAACCTTTTCCAAATGTTACATCCAACCTTGTATAAAGCTGAATCCAACATTTTAAGTGTTGGGTAAAATCATTTAAAGTGGTAAATGCAACATTTAGAAAATATTGTCACTCCTCCAACCTTTCAAATGTTGAGTTAACATTTTTCTTTTTAGAGTGATGTTTTTTATGATAGTTGCTGTCCTAATTTGTATCAATCTGCCATCATTTCAAAGTATTTGACTGCAGGGTAAATTTCCCCTTGAATAATATTAGAGGCAAAACTATAGTCTGCATTCTTCTTCCGTGACATTATTGTTTTTGACATACCTACCGAAGGAACCTTTGATTATTTAGACAGAGCTATATACTTTGTTTACATCTAATACTTCCTGTAATCTGCCCGTGTGCAAAAACAAGGATGATATTTTGTCGGTCTTCCAAATAATAACCGCGAAAGTACAGAAAATACCCCTTGGATACAATAAACCTTGCAATTAATTCGATTTAAGGTAATAAAGAACTCTTCTACTTCACAAAAAATCAATCGCCAACACGCGTCAATCAGTCTATATTTACACATCACGAACGTTGCTTAGTCCCGTATATGTTACTTTTACATCGTCATAAGATCATCAAATTAGAAACTTAATTCCCACACATCATGCAGAATAAACACTGGCTGGACACGAAGATGGATTTTCGTCACGGTTACTATATGTCATCCGATGATGATGCTTTAGACACTCGTCGGAGGGAGTACCCCCCCCCCCCCCCCCCGCCTCCTTACCCCGGGCAATTTCACCACCGCTATAGGTAATTTATTAAACAGATTAAGAATTATTTAACATGATAAAATCACAAACGACCGCCATGTATGAAATGATAAATATAAGAAAGGGGGTTTGAATGAAATTTGAATTGTTTGGTTTTCCTCTCCAATGTTCTCTTGATGAATGCCCCCCCCCCCATTGGCGGCGGAGCAGAGGATTATCTTTTGTGTTTTTTGGGGCGCAATAATAGCCGCCCCCCCAAACACAAAAGATAATCCTCTGCTCCGTCGCCAATCCCCCCCCCCCCTTCCCTCCCACCTTAAAAATGCAGCGATACAATTTGAGATGAACAATCATAAACGGTTCAAACTTCATCTTAAAATCATTTACAGTCCATTTCTACTTTCAAGATAAGCAATGCTTATCTTGAAAGTAGAAATTGGATTTTATTCTATGCAGTAATGCTTTTGTTGTATTTTTTTCTAGTGTTTGGTATTCAGAAATGAATGAAATCATGTTTTCTGGGAATGCCGAGCATTTTGTATTATTCCCATGATTCGTGTTGTTTTTCATTGTTTTTTTTTCAGTTAATTGACCTGACATCATTCTGCGTCACATCGTAGTACATGTCATTACATCATAAGCATGCCCGAAGTTTTAATCGAAAAATGTCTTATTTCATGTATTTAGACCATTTGTAAACAATCACGGGGAAGTACCTGATTTAACCAATTACAAAAATCAAACTTGCCGTTACCATGGTTGCATTCTCTTCATTTCTACAGTAGGCCTATCCATTGATCCAGCCATATCACTTCTAGAAACCATAAAGATAGGGGGTGTCGTAGAGATTTATGTTTCGTTTTCACGTTGTAATCAAATTTATATCGAAAGACATGCATGTCTGACAGTTTTAGCAATAATGAATTTTGTTCACGCCGAAGTAAGGACTGAACACAATGTATCCAAAATGTAAAAAATAAAAAAAAAATGCTTCAAAATTAAAGAAAATACAATCATGACAATGCAATACTTCAGTGTAATTAATGATGACATTTCACAGCAGGATTCTTGAATGGACTACTAATATCCGGTCTGCTAAATGTCAAAATGTCATTTTTATTATTATTATTTTTTTTTTGGGGGGGGGGGCAAATTCTTTTTCACACTCTGGGTATAGTAATCTAATATTCTTTTTGCTCATGGACATGCTCAATGAATTGGCTGGACTCATGAAAACATGAACACAATATATTTTGAAATGTTATTGTGACCATGTCCGCTAGTTTATTGTATTTCTCTGTACCGAAATATTTTCTGTTCACAACATTACACCAACATGACTAGTTGTTCGGCTGTAACAACCCACTGCTCTAGGTAGCTTATTTTCCACAGAACTGCGACATGGAAATCCATACAGCGACCTAAACTTAAAATTATGTCCTATCGATTTATAGCTAATCGCAGACGATTTCCTTTTCTGATGAATGTAACCCGATGATAGCAGAAAATCCCTCTAGGGTATCCAGACGCCAGATGGCGACATATAGCTTGCGGTCCCATCTCCACTAAATCCCTGAGCTCTTGGAAAATATTGAATTCCGGTTAATAGTAAAAACTATTGTATCATTCATATCGGCCAAGTTATTGTCAAATACACAGTGAGATATAGTACTGTTGGCTAATTCCGGATCAAGACAAGTTGTTGGGCGCCTTCCCTCTAAATACAAAGGAGGGGGGGGGGGGGGTAACTCTGGAGAAAGTTTAGACAGAGACCTGAATTTTAGAGTGAACATAAAGAGTATTCTTATTTATCTATAAGGGGTAATTTAGAAGAAAAAAAATAAGAGGGAAACAAACAGTCAATTTTAACTTCATGCCTACTGCTTTTCAATCCTACATTGTTTTCCCATCTAGAAAACAACTTGCATTCCTCATTTTGATGCTGCTACTTCTTCTTTCTCAAAAGTTAAAGAAAATAGTCTTCTGGTGATTCTAAAGACGAATTAATGTTACTTATAAGAACGCTAAAATTTTTGAGCAGTAAGTTTTCCAATGATACGAGTGTTCTCTCTTTATTTACTTTTTAGATATTCTTTTTTGATATGCCATGCATTGAGATCAATAGAGCATGTCTGTCGAAGTTCAATGTCGCCATCACATGTCCATTTTTGAACAGCATAGTCCTTACTCATAGTCATTGACTGTTGGTTGTATTAGAGTATGAATCTATTCTTGATCAATTATTCTTTGCGAACTACATGAATAAATTGAAATGTAAACTCTGCCTTGTTCCATTTGACTTATTAATTCAAGTAGGTCATTTGCATTCAAAATCACTTTCCAATTGACATATAAATTATGTGCATTTTTATTTGTTTGTTTTCTTCGGGTTTATTTCGGTGAAAGATGGTGTATATTCTTAGACAATTATCAAAAAGAGAAAAAACGATAACAAGGATTTGATACGATATAGAAACCCATTGAACAATACGACATAATCTCATGAATAAATTTTGTTTTAAAGAAATAATTATTCAATTCTGCTTTAAAGAGAGAATTCCGAAGTGTACTTTGCTAGCTCATTGTTCTCATGCTCGAGTAGACATAGATGGATATTTGGGAAGTTAGGTTAGAAATTAAGGCATGTTAAGGGCACACATGAGTATTACAGACCCCATTCACTCACGTGTTATATCATAGCTCATCAAAAAATCATTAAAAATCAATCCCTCGATAGATTTTGCTTTAATTCACTGACATTAGTCACAATTAACAGTACATTAAGACTTGATATGTTAATCAGGTACTTGCTCAGCTCAATCAAAAGTTAAATGGCCTGAAATAAGACTAACCATAATTTCGGCCAGTTCATTGCCACAAAAACCAGAACTGCATTGTGGGTAATAATAATTAAAATGAAATACAAAAATGCAGTCTAGCCTCCCCAAACGCCTTAATTATGAAAGAGTATGAACATAGCATTTTCTCTATCGTTTTTCTTTTGATATACAAACATTTAATCTATTTTTAATGAATTATTTTAATCAATAAAGTCTCCTCTCATGTGCCCTTAAGGGCACATGAGAGTAATTCAACCGCGCGCAAAGCATGCCGGACAGGCGTAAGTAAAGATCACATGACTTTATTAATTAAAATAATTCATTAAAAATAGATCAAATGTTTGTATATCAAAAGAAAAACGATAGACATAATGCTATGTTCATACTCTTTCATAATCAAGGCGTTTGGGGAGGCTAGACTGCATTTTTGTATTTCATTTTAATTATTATTACCCACAATGCAGTTCTGGTTTTTGTGGCAATGAACTGGCCGAAATTATGGTTAGTCTTATTTCAGGCCATTTAACTTTTGATTGAGCTGGTCAAGTACCTGATTAACATATCAAGTCTTAATGTACTATTAATTGTGACTAATGTCAGTGAATTAAAGCAAAATCTATCGAGGGATTGATTTTTAATGATTTTTTGATGAGCTATGATATAACACGTGAGTGAATGGGGGTCTGTAATACTCATGTGTGCCCTTAAGGGTGCGGATGTAAAATGACAGTACGCCATCTGTTGATGAAGAACTGTATCTGCCATTTGAGGGAAAGAATGAGGAGAGATGTACATTGGAGAATACTGGGTCAGGGTCATGAAGGGGATGCAATGTAGCAATCCGAAATTACCAGGAGCGCGGGGTGTTTCAGAGTGACTAGAAATATCAAAATCCTATTAGACCTTTAACAAGCTTACGGTAGAATGCCATCCATTTAGTTTCGTCAAAATGGAGGGTGACTAATAGTAAGACTATATAACTCACCGATTTATTGGATCTTACCATAATAGGAAATTCATCACGATTAGAACACGACTATATTGTAAGAAGGAGAATAATTAGGATACTAAAAAAGTGATGATGATGACGACGACGACGATAATGATAACATGACAATAATGGTAATAAAAATAATGGAGATGATGATTATAATGATAATTATGATGATAATGATGATGATGAGGATGAGGATGAGATGATATATCAATACCAATGATAATAATCAAAATCATAAAATTTGATAATATTATCGTGATGACAATGCTAATAACAGTAATTATCACTACATCTAGAACGAGATTTTTGCTCTAGTTATAAAAGTAATTATGAAAAACATTGTTATAAATGATATGATAATCATTATCATCACCATAATTTAGGGAGGCAAATGAGGAGGAGATCAAGACACAGTATTATCTTGTCATGCATTTGAGGATCAAGAAGGATAATAAACATCATCTGCTTTCATCGCACTCCACTCTGCGCATGTTTTGTACTTGCGATTTTGATTAAAATCATAAGATAGGTATTTGTGTATCGCCATCTATCTTTAAACTATCCAAGGCGAATTATTATCATTATTAGTATTTATCATGATCATTGTTATCATTACTACTACTACTACTACTACTACTACTACTACTACTACTACTACTACTACTACTACTACTACTACTACTACTGATACTACTACTTTTACTTCTTCTTCTACTACTACTACTACTACTTCTACCACGGCCTTAGCTCGAGCTGCCTTTCAGCGCTTTGATTTGCTTTAATACATTTACTACATATAACACAAGGGTATTGTTGTACCACTCCGATAAAAAAGAGAGAAACAAAAAGCATAAAAAAAGAAATATGGAATTAATCCTGCCGGGTACCCATTCACGTCGACTGGGTTGCAGAAAGGAAAAAAAACCATGGCATCAGCCGCTAGGATTCGAACCCATGATCATCTGTTTGGAAGGCGAGAGCCAGAAGAAAACCACGACACGCCCACGATTGTATTATTTCCCGTACTGGAATGTAAATTAGCTTATGCGGTGTCCGTATAATACTGTCTTGTATTTGAATGATAATAATGTTTGTCAAAACAAATCAAAGTATTTCATGGATGATTTCAGGGCTGTTCTTGATAAACGAACAAAAATGTGAAATGTTTGGATTTAAGTAGGAATTACCATCTCCTTACCATGGTGTCTCACATAATGCAAATATCTGATGAAATTCGACCCTTTCTGCTTAACAATGTCTTGTTAACGCTTTAAGTGACGGTGTCAAAGTACTTCCAGTGAAATTCCAAGAATATGCTTTTTCACATCTCCTGACTCGAAGGTCTTGTTTAAACTGGAAAGTGGATTAGCATTCCAACAAATATTGCCTTTAGAAAAGAAGAAGGCAACTGGCAAATTGTAGAATGATAAAAGATTGTTGTCATTGCCAGGGGTATTGTGGCAAACTCAAGGTAGACACAGGTGCGTGTGACTGAAAGCCAATAGTTATCAATTTCTGCGTTGTGCGAGCTACCCACTTTCACAGTTTCATTCTGTCGTTTGAATTATACCGAAAATCGTTTACTATTAAACCAATTGATTGTGATCATGATAATCAAAATTACAGCAGGTCTTATTTAAAAATAAATTCCAGTTATGGTAACGATCTCAAGATTACTTTTTACAGAATCTAATATAATGACCACCCAAGGGTCTGTTTGTATGAATAAAAATATGTGCGAAAGGATTCTGGAAGAAATTGTGTAATTGCTGAGAAATAAGCAAAATAAGCGCGGATTCAGTCACTTCCGTCGGGTCTTTATTCCAGCAATAATAATACACTGTCCCACGTGTGCCGATCTGTGTTGATTTTAAGATTTCACAAATTTCAGTTTATGTAACTGTACCAGATCTAGATCCTCGATGATGTACTGACAATTAAGCCTGGTTTTACAGACTTTCTCATGAAATCAGTGTTTACTGCAACTACTGGCATTTCTCTTTAATAAACTGTTAAACATTATCCTTCCCAGGTTCAACTGATTAATGTCATTCTTTTTTTTTCTTTCAATCTTTATTGATCAAAAAAATAAATCACAGTACAATTCAAACAAATCATCAAGCTATTTACATTATCAAAGAGAGCAGCACTTGCATACATGTAGGTATATACTTGTCAAGACAGATACATAAAACAAATTAGATATCAAATCTCCACTTTTGAAAATGTACAGGTAATTTACCATTTTCTTCGCCGAAACATATTCAATATCCTTAATACCTTTGATACGAGCTTTGAATTCCACAATATTTGGGGTTTTGTTATTAAACTAACAAAAGTGAACGTAGTATTTGAAAGCAAGGAAAATGAATGTTAGAAAATCATCACCTTGAATACCAAAAATCTTTACAAAGGGGGAAAGGATAATATTCGAATGGCCTATTAGTATCCCATAATTAGTAACCATCTGGAATAAAATTATTGGAAATGGTTTTTTGACTGATTTGAGTAGGTATGGGTGTCAACATTTACCAAAAAAAGTTAGGAAGAATACGGGTTGGGGAAAGTGCTTTTTTTCAAGGTCAAAGGTCAATGACCTTTTTAAATATACTGTATCATGGTATCTCCCAGATAAAATACTACAAGTTGGTGATCATGGTGTCAAAATGCACAGATTCTTACAAGAAGATCAAATAAAATCAAATCAAGTACCTACAATGCTCATTCACCGATGAAATTCAAGGTCAAAGCCTTTCAAAGGTCAATGACCTTTTTTACACCATATACCATATACGGTATAGTGGTATCTCTGAGATGAAAAGGCACAGGTTGGTGATCTTGGTGTCAAAATGCAGAGGTTCTTACAGGAAGATCAAATAAAATAAAATTAAGTCCCCAGAATGCACATTAACCAAAAACATTCAAGGTCAAAGCCTTTCAAAGGTCATCGACCTTTTTAAAAATATATACCATATACGGTATAATGGTATATCTGAGATGAAAAGGCACAGGTTGGTGATCTTGGTGTCAAAATGCACAGATTTTTACACGAAGATCAAATCAAGTACCCACAATGCTAATTCACCAATGAAATTCAAGGCCAAAGCCTTTCAAAGGTCAATGACCCTTTTAAATTATATACCATGTATGGTACAATGGTATCTCTGAGATGAAAAGGCGCAGGTTGGTGATCTTGGTGTCAAAAATTCACAGATTCTTACAAGAAGATCAAATAAAATCAAATAAGGTACCTACAATGCTCATTTACCAATGAAATTCAAGGTCAAAGCCTTTCAAAGGTCAATGACCTTTTTACATTATATACGGTATAATGGTATCTCTGAGATGAAAAGTCGCAGTTTGGTGATTTGGTGTCAAAAAGCAATTTTTGCAAGAAGATGAAAAGGCACAAAATAATCATAAAGTCTTAACCTTCACCTTTGATATCCAGAGTCAAAGGTCAAAAGTTAATAAATATTTATACATCCATGCATGATTCCCCCCCCAAAAAAGATAGTAATTCATAATTATTATATTCACATTTATTTGTGAATTGTAGAATAAAGGATAAATAATGGCGGCCATGGAAAATATATTTAAGGGTTAGAAGTCAATCAACTATATCAATAACGTCAGGGAATTTAAGTAAATAGGTCGATAACTTGATAACTTCATTGTATATAGTGATTCTGATGGGAAAAAGACTGACCTGATGGAAAATGAATACAAATTTAATAGTTGATTCCTTGATCAATGATGACGTCAAAATACAAGTTCGAGGTGAAATCGATATCAAATAGCACTTTTTAATATATATTGTAGTAATGCATTGCCAAAAGTGTAAAAAAAAATCATGTTATAATCTAAAATGGTGAAGTTGTCTAAAGTAGGAGCATTTACATATGCATTTTATAAATCTAAATCAAGGTACTAATTTTTCTGTAGCAATAGGTCACTAACCTCAATTGCTACAATCAATACTATAAACTATTACTTAATCTGTAAATGGAAAGGATAGGCCTAACCCTAATGGCATGCATCATCTAAGAACATTTTCATATAGCCAGGGGCAATGATGAAGAATTAAAATAAGGCAATCATTAGAGCTGCAGCTTTTGTCATAGTAAATGAAGTTAAGTGTCTCAACTTCAGCAAAGAGTAATTAAACTTTTGAAAACCTTCTGACATTTTCAGGACTTTGATCTGGACCATTCAATGAAAGCCTTAAAACGTTCTGTCAAGGGGTATCAGACCATATTATTGCTGACATGTTGCACAGCTTGATTCTCAAGAACTGGACGTGGTGCTGTAGGAGTTTTGTTAGGTCAATGGATGTGTACTTTTAAGCTATTATCTCCTTTTGAATTTCATTATCATATCATATGCCTAATTTGTGCATGATAACACTCAGTTATTCTGGACCAAATAATGATCCTTGTACAAACTGACACCTAGTAGAAATAGCATCATTGGTGACGTACAGCAGAGAGCAGATATGAAGTTTTGTCCTGCAACATTTGCATCTCAAGAGATTCTGGCAGCTCGCAATGAGAGGTAATTAATAATAATACGGGAATTCATCTTTGTTGAAGTTGATATACATGCAGCTCTAATGATGGCCTTCACTTCATCATCATCCCTCTGCTGTTTGGAAATGCTCTCAGATGATGCTAGCTGTGACATGAGAGTTAGACCTATCCTACCCATTTTCAGAAGATTCTTGTACAAATCTTTGCATTTTGGTACCAAGATCACTTACCTCCGGTGTTTTATCTCAGAGATACCATTATTATTATCTAATGTCAAAAAGGACATTGACCTTTGTCTTTGAATTTTAAGGGTGAATGTGCATTGTCGATACTTAATTTCATTTTATTTGATCTTCCTGTAAGAATCTGTGTATTCTGACACCAAGAACACCAACCTGTGCCGTTTTATCTTCGAGATACCAGTATATAATATGGTAAATAATGTATAAAAGGTCATTGACCTTTGGCCTTAAATTTTATGGGTGAATATGCATTCTATGTCCTTAATTTTATTTTATTTGATCTTCTGATCAGAATCTGTGCATTTGGACACCATGATCACCAACCTGTGCCTGTTCATTTCAGAGATACCATTATACAGTATGATATATATAATGTAAAAAGGTCATTGACCTTTTGAAAGCTTTGACCTTGAATTTTATTGGTGAATGTCCATTCTAGGTACTCACATTCATTCTATTTTATCTTCTTGTAAGAATCTGTACATTTTGACACCATGATCACTAGCCTGTTCCTTATCATCTCAGAGATACCATTATACAGTATGGTATATAATGTAAAAAAGGTCATTGACCTTTGAAAGGCTCTGACCTTGAATTTCATCGGTGAATGTGCATGGTAGGTACTTAATTCTATTTTATTTGATATTCTGGTAAAAATTTGTGCATTTTGACACCATTATCACCGACCTGCGCCTTTCCATCTCAGAGATATCATTATACGGTATATATGAAAAGGTCATTGACCTTTGACCTTGAAAAAAAAAACACTTTCCCCAACCCGTATTCCTCCTAACTTTTTTTTGGTAAATGTTGACACCCATACCTACTCAAATCAGTTGAAAAACCATTTCCAATAATTTTATTCCAGATTGGCTATTTTGAGGTCTAATTTAGGGATACTATATGTATTGATGTCTTACCAAAGAACAATCTTGCCTGAGATTCGAATGGGTGATCATCTAATTGAAATGAGACTGTGAAAAGAACAAGAGACTATGTTTATAAACGTTTTTTCCTATCGCTGCATGTGGTGAGGCGCCAGGACTTTATGCAGACGTGAAAGTCTGGGAATCGAGCCCCTTGCTGCCGGCACGTAGGCCCTAGAGTAAGGCACTATACCACAATTAATCTTCCTTTAAATCACAGTCTTCATGATATACCATCATTGGGCGATTCGGGATCCGCTTTAGATGGTGTGAATATAGTCAAGTTTTGCCCCTTTTGCTTAAGAAAGTCTCAAAGCCAAATATAGATGGAGAATCACCCTTCCTTTTGGGGGTTTCATGATAATTACTCCGCTCTCAGTTCCACACACTAATCAAATGGCCAACTTCAACCCTGGGTTTAACTCTATGCCCTCCCCTATACCCTAGCATTAAACCTTATTGAAACCCTTACCCTATATCTTAGACAAACTTAAGCCCGGAGCAATAGTCGAAGGAGCATATGTCGAATCACCCCCATTTTGATTCCTGTCAACTTCAGTAACCATGGTAACCGCAAACAATGAAGTGGACCCGGGCGGTGGCCGAGGGGGGGGGGGTTGCAATTTTCGTAAGCCTCCCTCTATGTTGGGCGTTCAGGAAAGTAGCTCGTGTGACTTCAGGATGACGCACACTGTCCTGTCCTTCCATCCCTATCCACCCCTAACCACCATTTCTCCTGTCTACGCCCTTTCAGATTGGAGGGAGCCACGTACGATTCCTTCATCTCCTTCCAATAGTCTCGGCATCTCTCGACAGCTGTCGGACTGTAAATCCCCCTGCTGCCTGCCGTGGGTTACCCTCAGACCGGTCACAGTTGCTTCTCCTGCTCCAGTTACTTTCACTCTCATCATTTGGGCTTTTTCCCTGTATTTCGGTTACGTCCCGTTCTCTTGCCTCATCTCGAAATCATCTTTATTCCCTTTCTCAAGTAATCCAGTACCTCCAAAAAAGATTCGCTATACCCCCCCCCCCCCCTCTGCTCATTGCCATTTTGCAGTCTTCGTAATTGGGTTCGTTTGTAAAATTATAAAATGAGGTCTGTGCTACAGTTTGTTCATGCCCTATAACAACACCATTTGCTTTCATTGCTTGTACTCCTAATAAATCAGCATCCTCCCCCATTTCATCCTATGTTCCAAAATTTAAAAGAAATTATATTTTGATTATTTACATTTTTGTTTGTATTGTTCACGGTAAATAGTTTATGGATACATGTTTGTGTTATTTCTGTTGAAGCAATAACGATTTTGAAATTGTAATGATATTATCGTTTTCATGATATTCATTACCACCCCCTCACTTCTCTTCATATCCCTCTATCAATAAATTTTTCATTATCTGTTCTCTCCTTCTCTCTCTCTCTCTCTACCTCCCTACCCCCCCCCCCCCTCACTCCCTCTCCCTCTTTCTTTCACTCAGTACGACTTACATCACTTTCTTCTTCTATCTTTACCGAACGTCGAAAGCGGTTAATGCGATGACGATGTATACCGCCTGATCCCTCGGTTTTCCCCTGAACAACCCTCGCTAAAAGTTATCTAAATATTAGCTATATTGATCAAGAAAAGATCCTCCCCAAGGATTTCTGAGGCGCTAAAATGACCCCATTTCCCTTTATTCTCTCTTTCTCTCCTACCTATGTTTTTTTTCTCTCTGAGTGGGTATATCATATTTTGCATGTTGATTGGTGAAAGTCTGGTTTTGTTCACCCGGTGAAACTTCTCAGATTTCGAAGAACGTTGTCTTTTCTCTCTCTTTCTCTTTCTCTCTCCTGCAACATTTCAGCGCCGAGTTGTATAATCCATTAACGATAATGACCGTTGCATCTCAAGGTCAACGAATTTTCCAGGTTTTCTGTAGTTCGTTCATTTTCCTCATACTTCCGCATATATTCTTATGTTATCTTTTAACGATTCTTTCAGTAACTATAATACTCTCCTTTTTCACTCTTATCTTGGTCGTACCCTTAACCTTTTTGTATCATCTTTTCTCATTCTCCGTCTTAATCGTCTTCGGACTTCTTTTATTTTTCTCCTTGGTTGTTTTATTTCTTTCTTTTTTGTTTGGTTTTAGTATGTCATTTCTAACGTAGTAAACCTCGCAATTCTTCCTCTTCCATAAATTTCCTTCTCATTTTCTTTCTTTTCTTTTTTCTTCATTTTTTTATCACTGTTTATCTGTATTGCATTTTTCGCGTTCTTATTTGTCTCAACGTTATGTTCTTATTGAGATTCTACATCTTAATGACCTTCCAAGTATCAGTTCTATTTTGTATTAATATTGAAATAAGTATTTGTCTATCCCACCCCTCCCAATCTCTCTCCCTCTTCTCCCTACCCCCCCCCCCCCCCCATCGCTATTGCAGTGTTTCTTTCTTTTTGTTCATCTTCTCTCTCCTTTAAACCCCACTCGGATATTCTCAACATGTTTGCACCCCCCCTCACTGAACAGACACAAGGTTCACACACCCAAATCAATCCACCAGCTTCTCCCCCTCCTCTCTTTCCCACCCCCCCCCCCCTCTCTCCCCCTCTCTCTCTCCCTTTCTCTCACTAACACGCACACACCTCCTCTTCCACTCCACTGACAGTCTCAGTATTCCTTGCACCCTTCCTATCTGTCGCATGCGCACGCAAAACTGACCCACACGCGCACATAAAATAACTCTATTTTTCTATACTCTCATTTCCTCTGTCTTTGCATTCATCCCTTCATGTAAGTTGTCTCTGAATGAAAGAAGGGTATCAGTCTGAGCTAACCCTAATGGAAGGAGAACAGACACTTCATGTCTTCAGAGGGTATCATTTTCTCCATCTTGTCGCCTTTTGTTTGCAACACAACTACATGTTCATGTAACATCGGCTTATCATGTTCCCTTGCACCCTCTTCCCTGCCGTTTCATCACCTGGACGTGTGTTCACACCACTCGTTTCATGTTTCCGTATCTCCTCTCATGGCACGCTGATCAAACACGGTCTTTATTGGAGTGTACACACTGCGCAGGCACTCTACGATTCATTATCGCTAAGAGTGTCAACATATCCGAGCCTGCATGCGCAACGAGCATGGACGGTGCGACGACTGGGTGTGAAAGCCTAAATATCTCTCGAAGTTGCAAACGCCAGTACTTAGTACTAATCACGTGGTCGCTTTACGTGGCGGAGACCGCACGGCGCCACGAAAAGTGCATGCCTTGCCTGCAAGGGCCATGTACATGTGGAATGTTATAAGCTACTTGACATACATTAAGCAGTGTAACATATTTTGCTAGAAAATATAATGATGATTACAAAGGAAATATTACAGAAGATAGGTTAGGAAATTTATAACCTGATAGCCCACTTCTTTCCTTTTATCGCATTCATTATGCATGTAATGAGCGTGATGCTTTCGCATTATCATTGTAATTTACACATCTATGTCATATTATAGGAATATAACGTAATTATGAGAAAAAACGAGAAAACACTTTATCATTAAATATATTGAGCTTCTCATTAAAATAAGAAGGAGAAGAAGAAGAAGAAGAAGAAGAAGAAAGAAGAAGAAGAAAGAAGAAGAAGAAGAAAGAAGAAGAAAGAAGAAGAAGAAAGAAGAAGGAGGAGGAGACGAAGAAGGAGAAGAAGAAGAAGAAAGAAGAAGAAGAAGAAGAAAGAAGAAGAAGGAGAAGAAGAAGAAAGAAGAAGAAGAAGAAAGAAGAAGAAGAAAGAAGAAGAAGAGGAAGAAGAAAAGAAAAAGAAGAAGAAGAGAAGTACAAGAGGTTGAGGGAGGGAGGCAATAAAAAAGTAACCAATATTTTATATAAAGCAAACACTGGAAAATGTTCTCGCCTCTAATTATGCATCGTCAGTCCTAGTGGTTAAAATGGTACACCGCTAATAGCTCTTTGAGGTTTAGTATGGACATTCCATACTCGACGTTTTGATAGAACCCCCCCCCCCTAAAAAAAAGACAAAAAGGGACAATTCAATCTAATTTATCATCCGTTAAGTCGACTTTTGCCATGAATAATGCATAGAAGAAGATAAGTTAATTGATAAATGTATAACTTAAAGTAATAATTCAGAGACCATTCAGAGAGCAAATCGTAAAGGAAAGGGTAACCAGAGTGGCTTACTAAAACCCAAAGTTTCTTAAACTTGTTATTAAGCACCTGGAATTCATTATGGTGAGATTTCTCTGAGAAAAAAGTTAACAAATGAAGAGAAGAAAAGACGTCTATATAAGATGACAGGCACTGACATGATAAGAACAAAGGATATAAAGAAAGCAAGAATGGGAAGGGTAAGTTAAACAAAGACAAAGAATTGATGTGATCCAAGAAAGGAATTGAGAAAAAAAAGAAAGACAGCAAGAAGAAAGAAAGAAAGAAAGAAAGAAGGGAAGAAAGAAAAAAAGAAAGAAAGAAAGAAAGAAAGAAGGAAAGAAGGAAAGAAAGAAAGAAAGAAAGAAAGAAAGAAAGAAAAGCTCTCAGGTGTGGCACCTGTCATTTATCATATTTGAACACCAGGTAAATCTGTTGGCGTCCTTGTAGACCTTTAGAACCTCCTCTAGTGCTGATCAGATTAGTTCAGAGTGCATGTAGCTCACAACCCATTAGAAACGGTATCCTATCTTTCGTTATTTGCTGTAGTATCTGTTAAAGGAAATTCATTAAAAAAATCTTGGGCGAAAAGGTTACATGTAAGTGTTTCTATAAATGCTTTGCTTTATGTATTTGTGAATAATTCCGCACAATTTTGTTTAATTGCAGACAGAATGTTGAAAATAAATAGGAATAGAGGGACGGTAATGTATAAAGTCAAAAATAGGTTAAACAAAGGAAAAGTAAGAAGAAAAGGTCAGTTTGTCTTCTATGGTTCTTAAACGAATAATAAAACGTCAGGTTGTTCTGGTTTTAATTAATTCAGGATTTTTATTCTTGAATATTTAGCCCCAAAAAATCTAAAATTGCAAAAAAATATTTTTTTTGTATATATTTTGTCATCAATAATCTGACATAAATTATTGTCTCTTTCACGCTCCTGAGAAAATATTTCAGATAAGTCTTTCTCCCTCGTTATTGTTCCTCAGACGACTTTGGCTTTAAAACCAGTTTTGACATTTCGAGTTTCCTCTCTCACTTCTACTCCTCCACCTTCTCCTCATCTTGGGTATTCTAATCATCATTGTTACACAAGGTCGAGTAGGAGGAAAAAGAAAGAGGAGGACATCTTGAATTGTGTTCATGCATAACTCCAGTTCGGCTGGAGTGCGTAAGACAGACACATTCAAGTGCATAATCAATTAAACGATTTGCATCATCCTCGCCAAACGCCTGATCACGTCATGGCGGTGAAGGTAGCTGTGTTGCAACATAATCAACTTTCTGGAGGAAAACTATATTCACGTCGCTCACATAAAGTGTTTTCTTGTTCGCCTAGCGTACCTTGCAGGAGATGCTCAAGGGCACATTATTTTATGTGACAGAAAGTGTCAAGGAATGCTGAAAACAAAGTTGAAAGGGGTTTGTTAAACTTCATGGAAAGTATGAATTAAATTAAACCATGGTCACAAGCCACCGAAGCACCACAAACAGTGGTGTTTAAAAACTGCACCAGACGATAGCGTGATAGGAATATAATGTATACACAAAGTATTCACACCGTTTATGGTGTTAGTTTAACATCGTTTGGTGCTATTAAGATACTTTCTACTTTTTATTTCATTACTATTTGGTGTATATTACCCCTCTTCTTAAAAAGTTTGGAAATAATAAAACATGTTTACATTTTTTTTGTGGGGGGGGTTCAGTTTTGGATTCAGTCGCATTAAGAACAGAATTGTGATATTTTTTTTTGTGAATGGGCGAGTTTTAGATGTTTTGTGTGCGATATTAATGAACTTATATCATCATAATATTATTATTATCGTCACTATCATCACTATTACAAGTCATTGTAATATTGTTATTATTATTATTATAATCGGTATTTTCATAACTTATATGGAATACTCAAAGTACAATGAAATATAAATTAATATACATAAAGAAGGTTCTGAATAACCGTCTCTCATATGTACATGCTATTTCAACACCACTTGTTTAAGGTAATCAATGTGTACCGCTGCCTAGACGCTAGTGAGAAAGAAAAAGAAATCAAAGTAAGTGTTGTGAGTTCCAGTGTACCCTTTATTCCAAAGATTTAAATAAAACCGGATCATTTGGATAGTTACCAGCCGAATATTGGATCTATATTTACTCTTTAGGGATAAAGTTTAAATCTGTTAAGATTTCAACTTTATATCTAAACCCACAAGGTTTAAATCTATAATAAGTATGGGATAGGCTTGAAATATTATTAAGAAAGAAACGTCATTACTTCTGAAGACGAATAACCGGGCATACGAACGAAGAAATTGGACTGAAGTATGATATGATTCTCAATTCGCTCTAATTAATTTTACATTTAGTATCATTAGCATTGTCATCATTATTTATTCTTAATAATATTAATTAACATTATTTGTACACAAATCAAGCGCTTAGGAAATAATAGAAAGAGAGAAGGAATTCCAGCAAAAAGCTAAAGTAATTGTATAGTTCACAGTAGACTGTAGACAGTTGAGGGGCTTTACATGCGAAGGGAAAGGCTATTTAACAAAAAAGTAGCCTTTTTCTTTTATTTTGAGCAGTCACTTTTGAAACATCATCACCAGTTGGAAAATGAAAAGGGACTTGCCTCTATTCATGCTTTCTGCAGATTTGATCTAAGAACAAAAAAAATCGATGACAGGGGATATAGTTTATGACAAGGGTCAGCTTCTTACTGCACTATGATATAGGATTATAGAAGGATTTCATTTGCTCAGTCCACTCGATCCATTATAAAAGCTTTATTATCCTCACAATCTCATTACATTGACAAAAAGTGCATCCATTTTTGCATTATTGCATTTTAAATTTTATTGGATTGAGCAATTATCCGTAACTCCCGTTCATTTCTAAAATGTAGAATGAATTCGAATCCCATGTAATTTAATTATAATTCTTAGTGATGGTCAGCACAATAAACCTGTATCATCGTCCAAAAGAAACAAGGTTTATTTTCTTATCTCTTCACCCCCACGTCCTACCCCCTCCCCCACCCCACCATTCCCCCCCCCCCTCTCACCATCTTTCTCTTCTTCTTCTTCTTCTACTTTTTTTTAAGCTCGCTCTTTCTCGTTTGCGTAGCTTTCGTTCCAGTACAACGCGTGAACCCATATTAGTTCCTGATAAAAATCGATAACTCGAAATCTAATACTTAAACCAAAAATACCACTGCAGTATTTCATGGAAAGCGGAAAGGGTGCAATATATCACCGAATAAAAGTATTTGCCTATACCGAATTTCCACCATCCCCCCTCTATTTCATGTCTAATTCACATCATATTCTTATTTAAACTGTTATGTAATGATATCACGAGATGAATGATATTACCTTTTCATAAACCTATCCTCCAATTAGCCGCCTAAGAGTAATGCGGATAATTCAATAAAAATTGCGTTCATAAACTCCGAAAATAAGCCGCATTATTTTTACGAGCGCCCGTCCTGAAAAAGGCGGATAATCGCCATGACAACTGGACACGCCCCCTCCGATGCGGTTGTGTTGGAAAATGGTGACCTTGTGACCGCACCATGGCAATTATCCGCATTATTTGGAAATGCGTTCATAAACTCAAAATCTTATACCCTTTTCATAAACCTATCCTCCAATTAGCCGCCTAAAGACTAAAGCCCCTTTTACACCTTCACGGATGCAACACGGATCATCACGGATCTCAGTCCGTGATGATCCGGGGTGCCAAATTTGTATTTTCCTAGCATTCCCGGAGTGAGTACGGAGTTAACTGGTTATTAACACGGATATGTACGGAAAAGTACGGAGTCTACAAGGATAGGCAAGGTAGCAATAGGGATCCTGTTTGATATGCTCCCGGAGCCAACACGGAATACCCGGATGATCACGGATGTTACTGGGTCTTTACACGGACCTTCACGGTTGCTCACATTTTCGTCCCGTTTTGCAGCATCTGGAGCATGCTCGTGCTTGGTTATGAATACGGACTATTGTTCATGTACGCAAACAATACAAACATTTGACCCCGGATAAAGCCGGTATCAACAAGGATCACCCGGTTCTTACAAGGAGCCTCCCGGATGCATTCGGTAGCTACACGGATGTACAAGGAGGCTACAAGGATGAACACGGATGATTATCAGTCCGTGTACTCCGGGATGAAAAATTGAACATGTTCATTTTTTCTCCCGGACATGCCGGTACATCAAGGATGGCGCCGGATGAGTAGCCGGAGTGTACACGGTAGTCCCGGACTGTACACGGATGACCCCGGATTGACAATCCGGGATGATCCGTGTTGCTTCCGTGAAGGTGTAAAAGGGGCTTAATTCATAAACCTATCCTCCAATTAGCTGCCTAAGAGTAATGCGGATAATTCAATAAAAATTTCGTTCATAAACTCGCATAAAGCCGCATTATTTTTACGAGCGCCCGTCCTGAAAAAGGCGGATAATCGCCATGACAACTGGACACGCCCCCTCCGATGCGGTTGTGTTGGAAAAGGGTGACCTTGTGACCGCACCATGGCAATTATCCGCATTATTTGGAAATGCGTTCATAAACTCAAAATCTTATCCCGATGCCGTTATTATGCGGATAATAGCAGCATCAGAGTAATGCGGATAACTCTTGTCCTCCTCCAAATTTACGACCAAATTATGCTGCTATTAGCCGCCTTATTCATTTTAATTGGGTTTATGAAAGGGGTATCCGATGCCGCTATTATGCGGATAATAGCAGCATCAGAGTAATGCGGATAACTCTTGTCCTCCTCCAATTTTACGACCAAATTATGCTGCTATTAGCCGCCTAATTCATTTTAATTGGGTTTATGAAAGGGGTACGAAACCGACTCCAGGGCCCTGTTGCATAAAACTTACCATTATGGTAAGTTTGAATATGCAAAGGCAACGTGCATGAAATCCTTGATTTTGATTGGCTGTTGATCAGCGTTGCCATGGTAGTTATCATTGGAAGGCAAAGTAACCATGATAATAACTTTTTATGCAACGGGGACCTGACCGATAATAGCATGTAATAAATCGGTTTGGATTTTTTTTTTGCTGCTGTTGTGAGTGACGCAAGAGCAACCGTTTCGAAGTCGGGGAGGTTGATTCGAGGGTGCGGTGAATCTTGGATTGGCGCAAAAACCCTCAAATCACATTATGGCACCCAATATCACTTCACTTCTGAAAAAGCCGATGGAAGTATCTTATCTAGAGGTACTTAATAAGACAGTCGACACTCTATCTAATCCCCTTTACCCGACATACCGATATGCGTTTTCTAGAGTTCGACCTAAAGGATTACTTGAGTAGAGATCGCGCCTTTGGGCTCGGCCACAGTAAAAAGGAAGGAATTACAGAAATGAGATTTGGCTCGATTGCGACTCTGAATTATTCCCCAAATGTATCAACGTTTACACCATTGGCGAGGATTGGGTGGTAACCCAAGGGGGTGGGGTATCCGACTGAGATGGCATCACCCCCCCCCCTTATCGGCGATAGGAATTTTGCTTTCACAATCGACGTCTGAAAATATGTAATGTATTTACCAAATGTAAGTGTTAACTAATATTACGTTTATTTCAACTAAAGCTGATGCGAATAGAAATCATTTTGAGAAAAACTTTTGCACTTAAATAGCGTTTGAATCCAGACGTGTGCATGCGGTTATATCCTAAAATTTTAAGAACGCAATATATTGCCCACTGTGTATGACGTGTATTTGAGCCCCCCCCCCCCCCCCCTCATTCCGGAATGATTTACTACAGAGTCAGTTTGCGTAAGGATATAGTATTTGCTTGGATGATACGAGTTAGCTTGATACAGTTCTCCAGTTTTGCCATAGTAAGTGTACAACGTGGTCGTGGCGGTATTGGTTTACAGAAAAGTCTATACTCATATTTTTGGAGGGTAGGGGGATAGGCAAATCATCGAAGAGTTATTTAAAAAAAAACAATGAAGCGCCACTCCCATCACGAACGTGAGCAGAGACATCCTTTCCCGATTGGATGTTGCTTAGTTTCAATCGTTAACATCAGTCGATAACTAATCAGTTAAAGAGATCAAATCACTAGGGTAGAGAAATACATTCCTCGGTTGATTAAAAGATGTTCTTATATTTTAAATCTCTGTGGGGATTATAAATCACTGCTTTTTAATCGTATGCCCCCAGTCCATAGTAAATCAGTTCAATCGATTAACGCGAGTGTACGGTACAAAGGAAGTTCTTAGAATTTGATTTTTTCCACAAACATTATAACTTGTTGGACTTATCTAAGCTGAATAATGATCATTAATTTAAATTTTTAAGTTTTAAGTTTTGTGATTCGTTGTGTCTATGAAAGACTGTTTTTTATTTTAACCTCGAAATAAAAATCAGAGGTTGCTCTTTTCATTTCGTTTGTCTTCTCTTTCGGTGAATCTTTTCGAACACAGTCAATTTCTCATTCTACAAAATTTCAAAATTATAACACCAGATACGGAATTGTGATAGTCGTTTTAGTTTTACCCAAAGGTTTTAGCATTCGATCTCTGAATACCTTGCGCAACAAAAGTTAAATTGAAAAGTGAAAGTAATAGGGTAAACATTCATTATTTCGCGCGTTATGTCTTTCAAAAAGGTAATGCACATGAACAACAAAAATAAAGGAGAGAGTGAAGGAAAACTGCTGGGAATGATATATTATTTTCGGCTAAATAGACTTGTTTTCAATAATTGTCCAAATTATTCCAGAGTTCCAGCGCAGCATGCGCAACCCCCGTTTACCAGATTACTAATAACACCTGCAACATTGTAAAAGTCCTTCTACAAGGAAATTAATCGTATATTTCTTACAGCTTCAAAATATATATTTCCATAAGAATCCTTAGCAACTGATCTTATAATCCCATGGACTTGGATTTTCTAAAGATGTTTTTAATATTACCTTATACCCTCAGCATAAAAGGTAGAATACATTAATATTAACCTTGAAAGGCAATAGTAAAATAATATTCACTGACCAGTGTCCCACTAATAGGGAACAGGTTCGCCTATATATAGGAGACACTGGATGAAATAGATTATGCCATGACATTTCTCTTACTCACTAACAGTGACAAGATGAGATGAAAGTAATGTCACAGTGTACTTATCACCCTTGTAATCGACAAAAACACTTACTCCACCCTAGTCTTCATTCAAGACGTTTAAATTTAATTTCATAGGGATAATGGAGTAAATTTGTATTTTTTGTGTGTGTACTACACCTAAGTGATTTTAGCCTCCCTTATGTATGTTCGAATATGGATTTGCTTTATATTATGTGAAAGGTATCAAACGAAACAAAAATATACTAAAGATAGATAGCAGCTTATGGTTTACATTTTCTGAAATATATTCCTTGAAAGTAGACTATCTGTCCATCAGCTGAAAAGAGAGTCCTTCTTCAGGAATCTAAATTAGCTTTTTCGGTGAATGATGAGAAAGAAGTGCTGAAGGAATCTTGAGAAATAGAAAGATTTGCTGATGTTTGGGTTTTTCTGTAATATTTATTCCTATGTCTAAGAAAGGTCAAATAAAAAGAGAGAAAGGGAGACAAAGGAGGGGAGGGGTTCGGGAGTAAAGCACAGGGATAGCAATAATAATAATATAATAATATAGGATATTTATATTGCGCACATATCCACCTTGTTAGGTGCTCAAGGCACTCCTATATTACCCGGCTAAGCTAGGCGTTCATAGCGCACACAGCTTTTAAAGGAATTACTTCCTACCGGTACCCATTCACCTCACCTGGGTCGAGTGCAGCACAATGTGGATAAACAATATGCAGAAAGTAAAGAGGAAATATAAAATAAATAGAGAGTGATAGAAAGATAAGGAAAGAGAGGGATCTAAGGGTACGATGCGGTTTATGTGGTCGAACTGGGGGTAGAGATCATTTTATTTGTGCTTTAATTAATATCCTCCACTAAAAGGGTTACTTTTTACACTTTTAAGATTTCACATTATACGATTTCTTTTTGGGGGGAGTATACGTGGTTTAACAAGACCCTTACAAGCTTTTTGCACCTCCATGGGTGTAATTAGCTAGGTTTTGATGCGATGATAGAAAATATTTATCCATTGGGTGCTTAGTTTGTGCACCCTTAACTGCTTAAAGGTGCAAAATAGCACCATTAAGGGCTCAACAAAGTGCGTAGAGTATACTATAAAGTCACCACTACCTGTCCATCGTCATCGTTACCGTTCTTTTGTCAAGCTTTCCTTTTCAAATACACTTTTTCCATACACACCGAATACTTGAATCGGCGTCTACATATACCATGTATAGATTGGACCATAATAGACTTACTACCATTTAAAAGGTAACCAGCAGAGGTGGGGGAAAAAAGAAGAAAACATTGGTCGTCGATATTTCCTGCACTTAAATGTCGAATCACCCCGAGCACGTCCGTGTTAGCACCTTCTCAGCTTACAGAATACATCGATATTTTGGTCACGGCGCTCGCTGATACCTTCAGTTGGCAAATGCGTTGTACAAACCGGGGATATTACCCTGAAGTTAGACATTGATATATGCGACCCCGCAAACGGGGCTATATGGTGAACGTAAAGAGCACTTTGATGACGACATAGCAAGCTGAGTCCCGCACAAGGAACATATTTGTTGAAGAGGTCGTGTGATGAATCGTTCGCTAGCAGAAATATGAAGGATTATTTCATTAAAGCAAGCGAGTAGCAACTAGCGAATCTTCGTGGGAATAAAAAGCCTCGATTGGAATAGCAGACACTCTTGCCTCTTTCTGGGTTTATGTTATTGTGTTCTTTTCTCAGCTAGTTTAGCCCAAAGTGCTACTTTAGTAGGTACTAGTTTAGAGATTGTAGATCTACGACGTTAGGTGAAGTAAAATATGTAACTATCATGAAGTCTAAATATATTAGCACCAGTTGTATAAATAATAATAATATGAAACATTTATATAGCGCTTAATACAAATATTTCTAAGCGCTGCATACTATTACCCCGGCTTTAGCACGGCTACCCTGATCGGGCGCACGAGTATTCAAGGAAATCCTTCCTACCGGGTACCCATTTACTACACCTGGGTTGAGAGTGGCAAATGTAGATAAACGCCTTGCCCAAGGACGTTAGTGCTGCGGTGGGATTTGAACCCCGGACCTTGTGGTTCAAAGTCCGAAGACTTATCCACTGAGCCACAACACCTCTATATTTATGATATCTTTACAATATTTTCTGAATCTGAAACACATCGATAGCTTCATTACGAAATTCTGATAGCCAACATAAAATCTATAATTTAACTTATTAATTCGCCTGAATAGCCTTTTTTATGTTGATTAATTTTGTAAGCTAACATTGCGGCAAAATACAGTATCTTGCTAGATCGACTTCTGAATAATTGACCCAGTTAACTTTACAAATATCACAATATGCCTAATAATAAAAACATAAGGTATCTCCTAAGCGTCATGAATATAAGAGTTTGGCTGCAAAAGGGGTTAAGTCCACTTTGGACCATTGTGAGAAAAACCATGTTTTTTATTCTCACTTATTGCAATATTCTTATGAGAAACTAAATTGTCATGATGTACTACCCTATCATGTGAACATAAATTGGGTATAGAAGATATCTACCTGTCTTCAGTTTCTTTCTATATAAATTAAAAAAAATTATCATTGTGGACCTAACCCCTTTTGTAAATATACTGAAGTGAATCCATTCTCTAATGATTAAAAAAAGTGATTTTTCTTGGCCACTTTTATTCACGTTTTCATTTGAAATTCAAATTTTCTTTGGTATCATCAGAGCGACTAAAAGTTTAGAAGTTTTGAGACAGAAAGCAATAAAACTTATGAAAAATTGATCTGACCCCTTTTGACAAATGAGCTCTTCAGAAGAGTTTGGTTGCAAAAGGGGTTAGGTCCACGTCAATAAATATTTTTTTGAAATTCTCCCATATTGCAATATTCTTATGCGAAACAAACTTTTCATGATACCTTACCATGACATGTAAAATAGGTATGAAGTCTACCTGTCTTCATATTGTTTTTTGTTTTCTTTTCAAAAAAATATTCTGTGAGGACCTAACTCCTTTTGCCAAAAAGGTGATTTTTCTTTGCCATTTTAGTTCAATTTTTAATCGGAATTTCAACTTTTTGGTATCATCTTATAGAGCTACTAAAAATCTATACTCCGAGACAAGAGAAAAAAAATCAAATCTGATGAAAAATGGACCTAACCCCTTTTGCAAGTGAACTCTTCATTTATTATTATGTATTATTTTTCTAGGTATCGATGTGACACGATACATTATGTTACCAGGTCGAATTGTGAAGTTCATCAGTCGACGCCATAAGGGAGTACTGCTTTTAAAGTGTTAAAAAAATACTTTTACGCCAGCTCATCAATTGGAATAGTACTCTACAGCTTCCGCAGTATGCAGTCGTAAATTTCAATGACCTTTAATCCTTCGTTTTACACCTTATCTTATATAATCAGTGTCTTTCTCGAATAGTTCTGAGCAAGCATAAATACATCCGCGTGTATCAAATGGATTATGCAAAAATCTGTAATACAGCGGATAGCATCTTCCCCGTTCACGCTAAATTTAACTAAAAAGAGCAACTTTGCATTTCAGGCGTTCAATGCTTATGCCACATCGTGGCGTTCGCCCATGACCGGTTATACGGAGTTCTTGCACCGCGAGGCAGAACACTGCCAAGAACATACGAAATGTTTTGGTAAATGGCCTTCATGACAAAGAGCAACCAAGAAGTCTTTGTCGAAAAATGTTCATTCTAAACAGCAGTTTCGCCCTGGACTATGGACAAACGACATATTTCTATTTTTTCTTGAGCTTCAAAACTTAGGACGAAACTGTTTTCGACAAAGACCTCCTAAAGCTGTCGTTCATGGGTAAAACAACTCGATAATGTCAACGTTAATAAGAGCAAAATGGTGTTTCCGAATGGAAAGAGAGGAAGATGAGTAAAAGAGGAAGAAAAGAAGAAGAAAAAGGATGAGAAGAAGAAGAGGAGGAGGAGGAAGAACAAGAAGAAGACGAAAAAGAAAAAGAAGAACAAGAAAGAGAAGAAAGAGAAAACATAAAAAGAAGAAGAAAAAAGAAGAAGAAGGAGAAGAAGATGATGACGATGATGATGATGATGATGATGATGCATGATGATGATGATGATGACGATAATGATAGAGAAGAAGAAAGAAAGAAAAAAGATTAAGGAGAAGAAGGTAAAGTAGAAGAAGGAGTCAGAAAGAACCGAAAATAAAAGAAGAGAACAAGTTCAAATAAAGTATCGTTATCATAACAACAAAGAATTCATTGTATTATAGACAATGATACATCAAAAGAAATATTCCATATTGAACGAATGAATGTCTAACAATTCGTAGATTATAAACTACTTGAGTGAGTACCGTATCATGAGACAATCTGGATTTTACTCCTTTTTCGTCCTTGCCTGTCTACTTGTGATCAGGTGATTGAAAAACAGGAAATGAAATGTTGAGAAACACGTGTATATCTTGAAAGATATATTTGGGCACAAAAAAATGTGCCAGAATGATCAGATCGTGAATTAATTGTGTAAGCTGATTTTCCCTTCATTTGGCAATGTTGGGGGTAAAAGAAATTCTTGTTATCATTGCAAGAATGATATTGCGAAGCCCTCGCTTACCATCTATCCCTCTCATTCTGTCCTAAACACACATTTTCCCTCTTCCTCACCTTTCTCTCTTCCTCCTCCTTTCCCCCTATTTCTCGCTACGTCACAGTCTCTCTTTTTCTATCTTTCTCTCATCATTCATCACCTCCTCTCTGTCTTGTTCGCTCCCTTTCTGCATGCCTCATCTTTTATTTTCTTTCTCCTTTTCACCAACTGCACATACCCTCACATATTTAACTTTCCTCTGATTTTCTCCAGCATACAACCCCCCCCCCCCCCTCTTCAATACATTTACAGTGGCTACATGGATTCGTCACCCCTTCAAATTCGCCCCCTCTAAAACCTCGCCCCAGTGAATAATAGCCCATGCTATCGCGCACACTCGTCATCCCAATTCGCTCAGACGATATATCCAAACCCATTCTAGCATCGGGAAGAGAAACGATGGCGTGCTGAAAATACAAAACAAATTCATTTCAATTCCGGCTACACGTATTTTTCTTAACATAATGTTTTTAACAAATGCCATGCTTCAGTGTGGGCGAATACGTAATTTATTTGGTTTGACTGATGTTTGACGTTAGTAGCCCATCCCCAACTCATAGGGATTGGCAGAATATTTTGTCTTTCGTTTGTGTATATATATTTTTGCGAGTTGCCCTATAATTAGATAAATATTTTCAATGAAATTTAATGGGTAAAAAGATAATCATCATCTCTTGTTGATACTATGATTATCTCGATGCATTCAAGATATATATTCCTATATTTTCCAGCCTCCATCCCCTGAAAGTGTCTTTTTACGGTGATTGGCGGCTGGATATGACGTTTCTTGTCTTGTTTTCGTTTATTTGTTACGTCATTGTTTAACTTTGAAAACTTGAAATTCCGCTTGAGTGCCATGGGCGTGAGAGAAAAAAATAGGTACATTTCAAGTGAAGATTTTAACAATGATGTTATTTCTGTAATAATTAGATTACCAGACAGGAAGTGTTATTTTATTTTTCGGCGACTTATAGAGGCACGAATATTCTTTTCGAAGCATTTCTATTCATTTTCACCTTCTTATTTCATATACGGCCTCCACTTTCATCAATACGTCTTTCACTAATAGTATTGATAATACAATATTGTTATCTTCCTCGAGTATGCATCTGAAGACTTTTGCCATTTCAAAGCGAGAATTTCTGCTAATATTCCCGTGCGCGTACGGTGTGTTGCACAATATCTATTTCGCTCAGAGCCTATCAAAATAAATGCATGCGATTAGCTGAGACAGACGATCGCTGAGGTAGAAAATTGATTTTTACACTCATCATCACTGTCACGAAACAACTCAGTTTTCGCTGCGATGATTTTTCATGGTTTTTTTGTATTCTGTCTCTGTGCGTATCTGATCGTCACCTCGCTATATCGTTATATCTCAGGGATGGAGAGAGATAATTAAAACGATTGCTCGAAGGTGAAATCTAAAAGTTAATGTTTCTTTTTCGATCTTTTTTGATAAGAGTTGAAAGTATTAATCAGAGAGATCAAAGTGTCACACTATAAGCCGCCGGATTAAATCATGAAAAAGTTTGCTGTTGCTTGGTCAAGCCTTTGCTCTTGTTAATATAAGTTATGTGTGCGTTTTTCCTTTATTAGAAATGCTGTTATTTTAAGGGGCGTATGATTTACTATCCTTAGCGCGGATTCTTCCTTGCTACATGAGCGTGAATAAGGATCACGGGAGAAGAACACAGCGTTAGGAAGAGAAAAAAAATCCCGTCATAGACTACGTTATTAGGTTCAAAATTTCTTAAGTTCTTAGAAGGTCTATAGTTCCCTGCTATTAGAAACTTAACCGTTTACTTTCACACAGGTCGATGGGTGGGGGCTACGACCCCCCCCCCCCCCCTCCGCATGTAAATACAATCCATTGCGCCACTATTCTGGGCTAGAATACTTTGTTGCTAGGAAAAATACAAAAAATTATCGATTAGAAAAAAAGGAGTTTACGCCTCACAGAAGAATGTATTACATTACATCTCAAGAAGATATGAAAAATGTGAACATTTGAGCATATAAAATGTAAGAATGCCTTTGGAATTCGTAATGGGGTAATGAACGTAAAAATTTTCTAGCGTAATCAGTAGGACAAATCAAATATTCATCAGTGAATAATTTGTATACCACGAAGAAGGATAATATCTTAAGTAGATATGAAAGTATAATATATAGCAAACGTGAGATTTAAGTATTTGAAAATGTGAGATAAATGGAATAATGTGATATGATGATGAAGGTGGTGGTGGTGATGATGATGATGATGATAGCGGTGATGATGATGATGATGGTGATGATGATGATGATGCTGATGATGATGATGATGATGCTGCTGATGATGATGATGGTGATGATGATGATGATGATGAAGGTGGTGGTGATGATGATGATGATGATAGTGGTGATGATGATGATGATGGTGATGATGATGATGATGATGATGATGATGATGATGATGATGATGATGATGCTGATGCTGATGATGATGATGATGAAGGTGGTGGTGGTAATGGTGATGGTGATGATGATGATGATTATGCTGTTGATGATGATGGCAATGATGGTGGTGGTGATGATTATGATGATTTTTATGATGGTGATAATAACGACTTTTATACATAGATACCTTTTTATACATCATATACCCTTTCAGTCTATACAGAAATGAAACAGCATTGATCGCGTCTGTGTGTGATAATCGAGCGATTAAGATCTCTCGTGTCATGAGTCTCATCTAAGTGTAATCGATTCACTCTCCCCTGTGGTGTGACTTGCGTGCTTCCTAATCACTGCGTACTAAGGTTACGGTCGGGTATAGTTTACCACATTTTAATATTCATCCGCTTTTATTCTACCCTTTGTAAATAATACCCCTGATAACGGGACTATTTTAAGACATGTTAGGTATTCTCATTTATTTCGATTGTTTCTGTTTCAGTCATATTCATAAGGTGTTCCTACGCATTCCCATTGGGGGGTCAGTTGTTTTGGTCATATTTATTTCGCCATATATTCCTTTTTATTCTTTGACATCAGTGTATTCACCGTTCTTTCTTGACATATTTCTTTGAGTGTTTTGGGGAATAAACAAATATAAAGATATAGCATAGTATCCAGAGGAATATATTATTTTATCTTAAAAAAGGAACAAATAAGAATCAAGCTGTGATTTTGAAGGGGAAAAGAAGTCTGAATGTATGATAACCAGAAAAAACACAAGGAAAATTCGGGGCGCATTATAAGATTAGGATTAAGTTTATTGGCTCTCTTCTTCCCTGGCCGCCCACTGTTACAATGGATGTACTGCTACAACCCAACCACTCATAGGTCAGTCTATTTCCAGATTCAATTCGTGCATTGACCGATGCTTGTACGGAAAATTGCATATTTAATCTATTGATTCAATATTAAGGTGAAATACTGTTAATCGGTAATCGATCAACCCAACTCATTCCCTCCCTCTCCCCCTCTCTTCCTCGCTTTCTCCAGCCCGTCACCACGTCCGTCCCCCGGTCATCGTGGGGTGTTCTACCGATCTCGGTAAGGAGAGATCGTGCTGTATCCGGTCCCATCCGCCCCAGTCTGTGCATAATATCACGTGTCAGATGACCGGTGTCCGGCCTGGCTACAGACTCTGGTGGTCAGAACACAAGATCAGAATACCAGCTAAATCAATCAAGGTGAGTAGCATAAGGTCTCCCAGGACCTTTCATCTTAGTGTTAGTAGAAGAAGGTTGATACTGAAGTTGAGTTGAGGTTGAGACTCACAAGGCCGCTGTAGAAAAAAAAATGGTATAAAAACTTTACACACGAGACTCGGCCCAAAGCGAAGGCCGGCAAAATGGCGTCAAGACCAGCCTAACTGCATCAGTGCATACCAGATGACTCTGCAGTTAAAATGTCTAAAAGTTAAGGTATCTTAAAGTTATATAAAGAGTCTAAAAGTACATTGACATATCTGTCACGGTTTCTATTAATAGGACTTTCGAGACTACTGACGTTAGTAATAGAATAATGCTAAAGGAGGCGCGATACAGTAGCTCAGTCGGTAGAGCGGGGTTTCGGATTCCGGTGAGCCCGGTTCGATTCTCACTTCGTGCGCTAGTGCCCGATGGTACGGCATTTAAATCCTCATCACCAGGTCGCTCGGAGAGGACCTTAAGCCGTCGGTCCTCTGGTTGCTTGCTTACAAGCATTCATGCTTTTGTAGCAATCAGGTAAAAAGAAAAATCACCACCATGCCAAGACCTGGTGACACTAAGACCATTTTGATATTTGAGGGTTATTGTAGAATGACTCTATGAGGCTGCTTGTACCCTGAGAGGGTTAACAGTAGACGGTCTCGAGACACTGATGTTCGATCTTTGAAGTAAGTATTGCATTATATCGTCTCCAAAAGACCGAGGGTTCATCTTATAGTGTAGCGGTAGAAAGACCGATGATGGACAGGAGGAGATTTTTGGACTTTATTTACCAGCGGAATCTTGCAGATAGTAATTGTAGCATTAGTGTGAAGTAGTAGTAGTAGTAGTAGTAATAGTGGTAGTAGTAGTAGTAGTAGTAGTAGTAGTAGTAGTAGTAGTAGTGTAGTAGTAATAGTGGTAGTGGTGGTGGTGGTGGAGGTGGTAGTACGTTTAAAAGTTAAGTAGCAGTTGTATAGTAGTAGCAGTCAGGCGCGTACGCAAGGGGGGTTTCGGGGGTTCAAACCCCCCCTTTCCTTTTTTTTTTTTTTTTTTTTTTTTTTTTTTTTTTTTGCTTGTCTCCCCAGAGGTCGGTCTGGTCAAGGAGTTATCGGGCAAGAGCCTGATAACTCCTTGGTCTGGTTACGGACAGTTCCCCTACCCAATAATGTATATGACAGCAATAATGAACAGAATCTCATGTTTCCGACGAAAAACACAAAAAAATTCCGCTCGCTTCGCTCGCTCCATTTTATTATATCTTTTATTTCCGCATGTCGCCGACATGATCACGGTATCGCCATTAACAAGGCCATACATGATTATCATGATGTATACTTATGAATACAAGTGAACCAAGACAAAGACATACGTTTTCTTACAAAATATGTTTTACCAATATGAAAACCAAAATGACGGAAAACGCTAAAATGTCGGTTAGCTCGCTCGTAATAATTTATGAAATTCCATAAGTATCTAGTCTCCTGTTCAAGGCCGTATTATGAGTGTTACGAATAGAAGGACATGTAGCATCGACTAATACTTGATTTACTAACAAACTATTGACAAGAAATGTATGTTTTGACGGGAAAACGCGAAATTTTCGGCTCGCTCACTCCGCTCGCTCGTAATCATTTATGAAATTTCTTAAGTTTCTAGTCTCTTGATCAAGGCCATATCATGAGACTTACGAGCAGAAGGACATGTATCATCAACTAATATGTAATCATTACCAACAAGCTATTGAGAAGAATTGTATGTTTTGACGGAAAAACGCAAACATTTCGGCTCGCTTGCTCCGCTCGCTCGTAATTATTCATGACATTTCTCAAGTTTCTAGTGTTCTGATCAAGGCCATATCCAGGCGCGTAGCCAGGGGGGGGGCGGTCGCCCCCCAAAAAAAAAGTCCCCAAAAAGGAAAAAAAAAGAAGGGAAAAAAGGAGAGGAGAAAAGGAAAAGGGAAGGAAGGAAAGGGAAGAAAGGTAGCTTTGTGTTTTTTCTATTTATTCTTTATTTTTTTCTCAAAAGAGAAACTCCTTCACTCTTCTTGCTTTAAATTCATATATGAATTTTGCTTCCGCGCTGCGCGCGGTAAAATGACAATATTGAAGTTCTCCATTGTTCCCCCACCTTTTCTCTAACCCTGTTTTTCCACCTCAGCTATGTGCTTCTTGCCAGTTAAAGTTAAAATTGTATACATTAGGGCATGAATTTGAGTAAGGTTAGGCCGAAGTAAATGTATGAAGTTATCTTTTTTTTTCAATTGATCGCGCAACTTCTGGTCTGGTCGGCTCCGAGCGGGTAAAATCTTTATATCAGTTTCTGCCGTCACCTCCATAAAGTCAGCTTCTCCCGCTTTTCAGCTCATTACTATAAACAACCATAATTTGGGGGCAAACAGGTTCCTAATTCAAAAAGAGGAAGGTATGGAATTCGTGTCGTGTTAAATAAAAAAGTACAATATTTTTTTATCAAATTGTATTAAACTTCATGTCATTTCCCTGTATACATTCATCTCCTGTCCTGTTTTGCGCCCTCAGTCTGAAATTTTGAATGACACTTAAGTTTCTTTATATTCAAAATGAAGCGCTTCATGATAAGTCAACAAAAATAATCATCCTTTATTATATAGATAGATAATTTCAATAAATCACAGAAGTTTCAACTTTATGCGCACTATTTTCCTTGTAATGAAATTCAATAATCTTAGAAAATTAATTGAATTAGAGACGATTGGGTATTAGAGATATCTACATTTGATGAAACGTCCGCCCTTTGAAATTTCAGACTTTCATTGCTCATCGCGGGGAGGAATATCTTCCTCTACCAATCTTCTCCTCTGTTTTGCGAGTTAAAAATATGCACTGATGCTAAATTGTTTGTAATCAAATCTGATCTTTCCAAAGAAAGTTTCAATATATCTTTGAGAATACCCTTTTCTCGGGACCCTTTTTATGGCAAGAAAAATTGATAAATCACTTTAGCTTCCGCGCTTCGCGCGGAGTTATTATCATTTTAATTTCCTCCATTGTATACCTCTTTTGTGCGTTTACAATCACTTTTGAAAACAAGGTTCAAAATCGCAATATAGTCAACCGAATTGGAGGTACTAGAGACAAGAGAAACGGCTCCTTTTCATTTTAATTTATGAAACACTAAAAGCTTCGCGCTTCGCAAGGGAGGGGGAAACTCCCCCTCCCTGCACCCACCCCCTAGGGAGCGCGCTTCGCGCGCTCTGTAAGTGTTGGCACGCTTTGCGTGCATTTACCGCCCCCTCCAAAATGAAATCCTGGCTACGCGGTTGGCCATATCATGAGTGCTACGATCCGAAGGACATGTAGCATCGATTATGATACCAACAAACTATTGACAAAAAGGTTATGTTTTCAACGCAAAAACGAGAACATTTCTGCTCGCTCGCGGGTCATGACCGCACTGTTACATACCCATCCCCACTTAAATGTTATTGTCTTATTTGCAGCGCTGAAAAAAAAGGAAAAAAATCATCACTTCCCCCCCCCCCGCTCATCCCTTTTTAGAGACTGGGCGGGAGATTTTAAAAAAAAAATCTGCTCGAAACCCCCCCCCCTTTCAAAAATCCTGCGTACGCGCCTGGTAGCAGTTGTATAGTAGTAGTAGTTGTAGTAGTAGTAGTAGTAGTAGTAGTAGAAGTAGTAGTAGTAGTAGTAGTAGTAGTAGTAGTAGTAGTAGTAGTAGTAGTAGTAGTAGTAAAAGTAGTAGTAGTAGTAGTAGTAGTAGTAGTAGTAGTAGTAGTAGTAGTAGTAGTAGTAGTAGTAGTAGTAGTAGTAGTAGTAGTAGTAGTAGTAGTAGTAGTAGTAGTAGTAGTAGTAGTAGTAGTAGTAGTAGTAGTAGTAGTAGTAGTAGTAGTAGTAGTAGTAGTAGTAGTAGTAGTAGTAGTAGTAGTAGTAGTAGTAGTAGAAGAAGTAGTAGTAGTAGTACTACTACTACTACCTGCTGCTGCTGTTGCTACTACTTATATATACTACTACTACTACTTGTTACTACCCGTTGTTCGAACTACTGTAAGACATAATTTATTCTGATTGATCATTAAAGCGTTCGATGATTATTTATAGGTTTCAGATGAGAAAGATGGAACACGAAGTATAGCCACAACCATTGAAGTGACTACAGGTTACTGGAATAGGACATTGGTGTGTACTGCTGAGGGATCCTCTATTGGTGGGATAATATCATCATCGGTGTGCTTAGGACCTGACTCAGGTAAGCTTCTGTATTTTCATTTTATGTCAAAATATCGATATATCCTTATTGTTTTGTTTAATTTTCGATGAATTATCCTTGTGGCTGCCATTATTTCAAATGATTCAATTGTTAGGCAGCTTTTGATATAAGACGAAATTTTGTAACGCGGCTATTGCGCTTGCGCATTACAACTACTCATTGCCTTACGCAGAAAAGAAAGCAAAATGTTTCTGACAGAAAGAGGGATAAACCAATGGCAATTTTCATGTTTCAAGCGAGCGTATATCGAAAAGACCATTAAGTTTTCGTCGAAATCTAAACCATGAACTATCTTTAAAAACTGAACAATAATACGAGGTTTGCAGTGCGTCCAGTTATAGAGCACCAAGTTTGCTGAGCACCTCCGTGGGCCTCGGAGTAGGGGCATGCGACACACAGAAAGATTGTTCTTGCCGCCTAGAAGAACTCGACTTGGTATGATGGTATGCTAATTCTATAAACTTTCTATCGTGGCATATAAATTGTTTGTAAGACCAAGGAATTTTCTGTCCACATAAAGATCTGAAATACTACGAATACAATAGTAGTTGAAGGTCATGTGAATTTTAAATTATGGACAAAGTTACTAACCGCCTTTAAAATAATAGAATAGTTTGTTCGACTATCAGAATTCAAATTTGGATAATAAATGCCCCTTTGATAATGCTATACAAACATGTCAATATTGAATTTGTTTTGTGTCCATAATCTAGCTATATCAACAAAAAATCAACAATTATAAAACAAATCAAAAGAAGGGACAAAGAAGCAAATTGAATGATTACCCGAATATTTGGTAATATTGATATGGATCCATTTAAAAAACCAATAATAACAAATAACCATGAAGCGTATTAACATAGCCCATCTCCCCCTTGTACCTGATAGACTAGGTTGACATGATTGTCATTAAATTGGATTAGCTATCAATCAATTTCTAATATGGCCTCCGTGCAGAGTAATACCAAAGGATGGCAAAAGAAAGTAGGGCATTGGTCCAAAACCTAAGTTCAACACCCTTGTGTGTGTATGAGAAACTAATTAGTTTGTATATTAGGCAGGCTACAAAGGGAGCAAAAACACCGACGCAGTGTATACTCACACCTTTCAATTATACGCCAAAAAGGTGTGCTCCCAACTGCTGTTGAGCGAATTGTTGTCTGGTGTGAACTATCGTCCGGGTAATAGTTCTACTGTTGCCCTCTACTCTGTTAGGAGTTATGATGCTGTCGGAGTGGGGAATTATTCGTGAAGTAAAGGGGTTTTCGAAGAAATGGAAAGTTGAGGTTGGACGAATAAGAAAATTTGATGATTTAAGGGAATCTTCCCTTTAATAGGTAACTTATTTTATAATAAATTTAGACCCAATATCATACGCATGGGACCATGTAGTATAATTTTCTAGGGCGGACAATGATTGATCCACCGGTCTCCTTCAAACTCACCTATACCTGATCAACAAACACGAAGATTCGAAGAGACTCTCACTGACATCGACTCAACAACAAAGTAAATCGCATCCTTGGTTAAATACATGTTGAAGATGACAATACTCTAGAGAGCGGTAATAGGTGTTTTTACAATCCCATGAATACAATCAATGGTATTTTGGGATATATTTGCATCGGTAGATAGTTGCTGACCTTGCCAAGGGCATATTCGCGTTCATGCCACCTGCATGCATGCCTTTAAAATGAAGGCCGAGATATTGGGAATCGAATTAATGTACATTTTTAGAACTTCGATTGATGATGTCATTTTGTGGTTTGCATGTGGTATATGATTGTGAATTATTGAGGAGAGAGGAAATTATCCCCTATTTTTTTTTCTTTCTTTCTGCAGAATCGAACCGTAATGTTGCCATAAATAACCCGCGGTTAGAACCGATTTCCGAAAACATTTCCTTCATTTCAGACTGTATATTTTGTTTGTCTATCGGTCTGCATAGGTGTGCCTGCTTCATTCTATTTCTCACGATGTACACACCCCAGTGAAACCGACTCCACAACGACAAAAGCTGTGACGTGATGTTAATAGAGACGATGGCCCGTATTCTGAAGTCAGGTTTAACTTAAACTCATGTTTGAAGTTTTGGTTAAGTATGGAAAGCCAACAGTATCAACATTTTTATTAAGTGGTATGTTTCTTTTTTTTACTGTACTCTTTCCTGATTCATCGATGGTGAAGACAATCATCTATTTATACTTCCTACGCAATTATGAATGATTTAAGAGCCGACTGAGCTGAAAGTATGATATCTCTATTGTTAGTGATTATGTAACAATTGGCTGTCCATACTCAAACCACATCTTTAAACCTGAGTTTAAGTTAAACTCGACTTCAGAATACGGGCTGATGCATTAAAAAATGGATGGGGAGGGAGGGAGGTTCGAGATTTCGCCCCCCCCCCCTCCTTCCACTTTAGAAATAGACATAGAAAATAGATAATAACGATTGGTTTGCGAGTGATGACCTCTTTTCTCGTCAGATTTTCGGGGAAAAAATGCCAAAACTATTTACCCCCTATTAAAGAAAGTGTTGACATTGTCGACCCTCGCCAAAATGGGTCTAAAATGGTTTAGATTCTCCATTGCTGTTTCCCCTATTCTGCTATCATCCATGCCTCTCTCTCTCTCTCTCTCTACATTCCCTCTTGCAAACCCCATCAGTCAATCAAGCCAAGTGTTCATATCCCTTTTTTCGTCGAAATTGATACACGTTAATAATTCCAAGCTGAGCATCCGAAACATCTTCCCAAGCCCACCAGCCAGTCAGGCAGCCAGCCTGCCAAGCCAGACCCGGTAGAGATGAGGGTCCTGAAGATATGCTACCTCACACCCGATGGGCGCCAAGTAGCCCCTGGATGTAAAGCCTCCGTACCTTAGCCCAGTGCAATGAATACTCCCTTGTCGGATCGGCGATGACGTATGACAAACGTATGAAGGGGCGTCGACGTAAAGTGGCTTCGGGCGGGAAGGGGCGACATCCCCTATTTAAGGGTAAAGGAGGAAGAACAAGATGCCAAATATTTTGTAAATTTTACGCATTGTTGCGTTGAAATTTACCCTTAAAACATTCATTTGGGCCAATATGGGGTTAAAAAAAATAACCAGTAGACATGCATGTTCCCTTTCTACCCAATATTGGATAAAAATTCTACTAAGTGTTTTAGAGTGTATTGAGAGAAAGCATTTGCAATCAATCGCAAATATTCTGTTTCAATTTTACAGTTGACTGATCACTTTTAACTTTAACAAATCAGATTACACTCCTTGTTTCATCGAGCAGATTAGCAATCAATCGCAACTTTTCAATTAATTGCACGGCATGTGTTTGATTTCGGGAACGAAAATAGAATTGCAATCGATCGCAAGTTTCTTGCAACGCCCCATATAAGTTGATGGACATTATGATCTACCCCTGCAGCTTGAAAAACACAGTTTATCACAATGTGTCCTCTCAAGCGTTCACAGTGCCAAAATGCTTAGATTTAACATTACAAATATCATATCCACAGACTCAGCTATATGACACACTGTGACCATTCATACTGTGCGTGCCCGCAATGTGAAATTTTCTTCTTCTTTTTTTAGTCTTACAGCATGGTCACATTTGCTCTACGGCGGCCGTACGGCGAGTCGAAAACAGCCGTTTCAACATCTTTTGTACCAACTACATAGGTGATTTGAATTGAAATTAATAAAACGGCTGTTGTCGACTTGCCGTACGGCCGCCGTAGATCAAATATGACCAAGGTATTAATCACATCTTCGTGTATTCCTAGGAACTCTTCACTATCCAGGGTCGAGCTTAGTGCTAATGTTACAATGACTCTATCTTCTAAAAGGATCAATTAACAATTAGCATTCTAGATTATGACAGAGAAGATGGCACAGGAAATTCATACATCTTAAAGACACGTTTCAGTTGCTTGCAAGAAACTATTGGTCGGAGCTGGTTGGTCCTTATAAGAAATAATGTGCTGATGAGATTATGGTTGGTAGCCTTGTTAGATTATGATTCATGATCATCTAACATTCTATTTCTCTGAGGATGATAAGTGCCAAATCGTTTGACTTTGCTCTTGTTGTTAATATCTCCTTCTCATTTCAATGTTTGCGGTCCAACCAATATCCAAACTGTTTTTAACGTTTTTCTTCCCCTGTCATGCCTATTTTGCTTAATTTTTCCCTACCAGGCATTCTTATATGCGATCATAATTAAGTATAGGTTATTATCATTTTCCCCCTTTAATTGAGTGTTACCCAAACACATTTCAGATGATATATTAGGCCTAATATATTTTTTAATGCTTCTATTATTTCTGAATATCTCTTTATTCATAGCAGTCGCATCACTGAAAGAAAATTCCAATACGACAAATAATCCCCTAGTATTAATCTTCAGAAGGAATTTTGTCTAACATATCACTTTACAAATCGGGTGTAAGGTGTAACATGTAAAATCCTTGGCTAGGTGACAACCACAGCCTGCACAATACAAGCACACAGCGCGTCCAAAAATGTCTCTCTGATATACGACTGAATCAATTCCAAAATTGAATGTTATATTCTCAACCAATGTTGAATTGGGAAGCTCTTTTCATGTTCTAACTTCGATAAAAAAATAATTGGTCTCACGTCAGCGGTTTTGAATATACAATCTATTATGTAACAGAGATGCTTTTCAGCCCAATCCAAGTTTGCATGCCGCACTGCTGTATATTCTTCATGGTCTAGCATATCAACCCCCTTTGATCATCCAGGGGCCGATTGCACGAAATGGTCTTTCCAAGGACCGTCTTTCGTGTCGCCCATCTTTTATGATACGCTATAGGCGGGGTGTTTCTGAAATTCATGATTAAGAATAAGATTCGTTAGTTTGCTTTTAAATCAAATTTTATACAATTTCATGATTAATCACATCATTTTATAAACAAATATTCTGTTTAGTTTAACAGACGAATGAAACATGTTTGCAGATGATTTATTTAATATGCGTTTCACATGGCGCATCATAAAAGATGGGCGACACGAAAGACGGTCCTTGCAAAGACCCTTTCGTGCAATCGGCCCTGAATCTGACCAGGAAAATACCCATGATCTAACCAGGCTCATCAAATCACAACCTTGAGCATGTTCAGAAGGGCAACAGCAGTACTTGACAGTTCATTTCAAGTTTGATCATGATAAATACACGGTGATGGAGACAACAGTTCATGACTGTTTCATTCCAACATTGCATTTCGTTTCCGGTTCTATATTTGCTATTAACTTACTGAGGTCAAGTTATTTCACTGTAAATGTACTTGTTTGAATTTTAAAAAGTCAATTTCCAGTGGTGATGTCCAGTTTTGCGAAGTTGTGGTTTACCTTCAATGTACAGCGTATTGTTATCATCCATAATTCACTTTTTTTCTTTTTTTCAGGTTTTAGCACTGGTTCCCCTATCGATCATCAAACGAACTCCATTCTGGATGTTTGTTGACCCAATGAACATGCTCAAGTCATTGATTTTGATGAACCTGGATAGATATTAATTATAATTATACTTGCTTATATAGCGCTTAACACTTGCTTTGTCAGAAGTCTCTAAGCGCTCTACAGTATATGCAGCATAATTACCCTGGCTTTAGCAGTGCAGCTGTTACGCGCGCTGCGTTTCAAGGAATACATTGATGCCAGGTACCCATTTACCTCACCTGGGTTGAGTGCAGCACATTGTGGATTAATTTCTTGCTGGAGGAAATAACGCCATAGTTGGGATTCGAACCCACGACCCTCTGTTTCAAAGTCCGGAAACTAATCCACTGGGCTACAACGATCCACGTCGGGGGAAATGTCCCTCCTCAGATCCTGGATGTAAAAATAGAGGTGACAATGCAGAAATACAGCAGTGCTTCAAACTTGAAAGGGCTGAAATGCACAACTGTTTCGTAACAGGATGTGTATTCAAAATTGTTGAAGCAAGACAATGCAGAAATACATCAGTGCTTCAAACTTGAAAGGGCTGAAATGCACAACGGTTTCGTAACAGGATGTGTATTCAAAATTGTTGAAGCAAGACAATGCAGAAATACATCAGTGCTTCAAACTTGAAAGGGCTGAAATGCACAACTGTTTCGTAACAGGATGTGTAGTCAAAATCGTTGAAGCGAGACCAATGAAATTTTCATAGAATTTAGAACATGAAATGACCTCCCTAGGCCAGAACATTTTTTGGGGGAATACGTTTTTCTTCAACAAATTGTAGCCTCAGATTTGTTCTCATAGAGAAAATGTAATAGGATTTACAGTGTTAAAATAATGCGCAACCTCACAAATCGTGGAGGGTATTAAAATTCTGTTATAAGTAACTTTTGGCTTTCAAAGATGTTTGTGCACTGAATAAATAAACTACTTGCCTCTGTACCATTCATTATCCTTAATGAAAGGATATAGAAATGGAGACTAATATTTGTACTTTTCAAGCTCATTGAACACAGCAGAAACCGGAAATTAAAAAAATACAGAAACTTTGGAATGAATTGTCAATATTCATTTGCTATTTGAATTCTCTTCCAGAGACATGCTTAATGTTTTTCTTTACTTTTCTATTTTGAATATCGGTTGTAGATTATCTAGGAAATCGTTTTCCAATATTTTTTTATCATTGATTTGAGGTGTTATTGATACTATTATTTTCTTTATTTTTTCCTGGTAGTATTTATAGTAGTATTAGTTGTATTACTAACATAATTGTCGTCATCATCATTGTTGGCATAAATATCATAACTAATATCCCCTGTATGTTCCCCAGAGTTTGAAGGTAGTACATAGTTTTGATGTAGATTCCCTCCCTTATCTCCACCCGCACATTCCTAACATGCTTTTATTTTCAATAAGCGAACAATAACTGGATATAGAAAAATGTAATATGCTTTCATAACTCTCCTCGGCTCGTCTTTCGGCTGTCGAAATGAATCATTTTCACCTGTTCTATCGAGTTAAGTTCGGCCATGCCCTACGTTTTAGATGGCTTTGATGAGCTGGGGTGAGATTGGGTTCATCATACTTTTATATCATCCACACATCAACACATAGAAGATGCATGTGGAGTTCATAGTATATAATATAACACTCATGTGGTATATCATGTTTATATACTGGACCGTCATGGTATCCGTAAATTAAAAAAAGAGGGGTGTGACTATATTCCTTTTCCACTTTCCAAAAGCACGATGGTCGATTTACGTCAAAATCGGGCTCATCTGTTTATATGTGTATAATGTGAGAAAATGATTCAAATACTTCCTTATGAGTCGGATAATCATCATGGTTTTTATGAATCGGATAAATTTGATCAAATGACAATGTAAAATATGAGAAAAACGTGCAAAACAGTACAAAATGCAAGATACCTAAATCACAGTAACTATTGCATATACCTTCACACTTAAATATTTCTGTCGCAAGAGTGAGTCCACTCATCATTCGAACGCCATTTTCAAGTAAGTAAATTAATGTTTGGTACCGCGAAATCGTAGAATAGCCTTAAAAACGGACATACTGAAGCTTTTCGACATGCACACATGAGATTTCTTGACAGCCCATCTCGGTTCGACATTTAGCATCCATTGTCTAGTTTCGGTTCTATTATACATGTATATTGTTTTGCTCCAGCGTTTTAGGCATTCGTGCGATTTTACTCCGATGATTGCATGTCGAAAAACTTTAGTAGTCCGTTTTTAAGGCTTTTTTACGAAAGTCATTTTGTGTCACAATTTCCCAATCAATGCAATGAGCACCTCCTTGCCCTCATTTAACGGGTAAAGATTTCATACTTACTTTGGGTTCTTGTGGTAACTTTAATTCTTTATGAAGTGGTTATTCCTTCTTAATAAGTGAAAGAAATAGACTTTAAACATATTTAAGAAAGGGAAACTTTCGGTTCAAACGCCCCACAATATATAAGCTCCTGCGTTGATCTTCAAACTTAGGCCTATACCTTTAATTTAAAAAAGACTTCATTAATTTCAATTTCGGCACAATAGATAGATAGATAGATAGATAGATAGAAGGATATGCACTCAATGCACTGGTAACACCGGCAAGACAGACAGTAGACCAACCAAATATATGACGTTATTTTAAATGACATACCATCGGCTAGATCGGAGTCGGTTTTGCTGGTGTGACATGGTAGTTTTCGCATTTATTGCGGGGAAACTGTCTACAACGCATCAATTCCTTTAAAAATGCTATTAAAATCACAACGGAGAGCTGAGAGGCTTTTGTCGGAAGTTAGTGGACTGGGAAAGCATCATCTGAACATTCGTACCGGACGAACAATTGCGAATATGTCGTTGTCCAGAGTCAAGAGATTCCGATGCTTTCCCTGTCCCCCAACTTTCGACATAAGCCTCTCAGCACTCCATTGTGATTTGACTTGCATTTTCATAGGAAAGGATGCGTTGTAAAGCGTTTCCCCATAAAATGCGAAAAGTCCGGCTGTTACCTTTAATGGGGAAGTTTACCCTGAAGAAAACTTTGTTGTAAAAATAGCAGAAAAAAATAGTAAAAAAATATTGGTGAAGGTTTGAGGAAAATCCGTTAAAGAGTAAGAAAGTTATTAGAGTTCAAAGTTTTGGATTTGTGACGTCATAAACGAGCAGCTGCCCCATGTGTCATGTGATATAAAATGCATGAATTTCAAATTTTATATGGTTCCTGATGACTTCACTTTGTTTTCTATTCATGATCGGGTGTGAAATAATTTGCCTTTTCGATATAAGAAAGGTACAGTGAAAACCAGATTTATTTTTCTGACAAAATGACTTTTCATTGATTGTTTACCATTCGCTATGTAGGAATGCTGCTCGCATATGACGTCACAAATCAAATAACTGAAATTCTAATAACTTTTTAATTATTTGATGAATTTTTCTCAAACCTTCGGTAACATTTCTTATTATTTTTTCTGTTATTTTTACAATAAACTTTTTGTCAGGGTGAACTTCCCCTTTAAGAAGAACCTGATGATAATCGGAACAAATAAGTCCATTCGATTACTTTTTTGTGACACAGTCTTTGACGAACAGAACTAGAGCAGTAACCCGCAGATGGTCCTCGATCTATCTTAATGCAAGGAGAGTGCAGCTTCACTGTACTTATATGACCACTTGTTTTCTGCCAAAATGTAATTTCCTAAGCCAAATTGTCGGCCTGTCCTATTTTCTAATTTTCCGAATGTTCTTCGTTTTTTATTTTTGCTCAGGCCCAATGGAAAGTATCAAGAGCACACCTTCGAAATGATTAGAAGATGACACTCCCTGAGTACGTAAAGGCATAAAGCTGGCTATTATTTGTGCTTTTTTTTTCTTGCTTGTCAGATAATTTTAGCCCTTCCTGATGAGCTTAAACAGGTACGGTCTCTGGTTACGAGGTCGAAAACTTGCATATATCGTTATCGAATTGTTCCTGCTTTGTAATAGCGGAACCACATTTCTTCTTCATGTCTTATTGTTCCTTCGGTTTTTCATCACGAGTCGGTGACTGTTGTCAGTGGAGATGAATTCCGGCTGCCTAAGTGAGAAATCACCCGTAATTTTGCTCATCACTTGGCGCGCGCGGGAAAATTAGGCATGATTGCAACTTTACCGTCTGCCGTCTGTTTGGAGCTTTATAACGGCATGTCAGACAGGTACAAGAACACGTTCTCATTTTTTATGAGGATGGAAATGAGACGGATTTCTATAACAAGACTGGAGTCCCGTGTCTTTGGTGGCGAATTTCCACTTTTAGGAAGAGAGTAAGAATCATTACAGACTTGAATAATGATTGTCGGAAAGAAAAAGATTAAGATGTAACGTATCTACCACGTGACAGAGTAATAAACGTGACATGTTGTAAACTTTCATGTCTTTGGCGGTTTCATCAGGTATGTTTCAAGGGATGAGAAAAGTTTAAAAGCTGAGACAGGACCCATGGGTTCAATCCAAAATAACGATACAAATCATTGTCTCAAAGATTGAAAGAACTACAAGAAGAAAATATTTAATGAATATGATTAAATTACCGTTTCCATGTTACTTTCCAAGTCAAAGCAAAATTCCCCCAGCCCCCTCCCCCCTAAAAAAATGAACGTCTCCAACCTTATACCAAACCCATAGTGTAGTGTAGTGTAACAGCAATTAAGATATATGATACACTCTAAAAACACTGATTAAAATTTAACCAATATTGGATAGCAACGGAACATGCATGTTTGATGGGTATTTTTGGTTACCCTTTATTGGGCTAAATGCATGTTTTAATGGTTAATTTCAACTCATCATTGCGTAAAATTTACAAAATATTTGGTATCTTTTTACCCAACCAACATGCCTGTTTCCATTTTACCCAATATTGGGTAGACCTTTTTTTTAGAGTGTACACAATGGTGTTTGAGCCAAACGCACCATATCATTGTGCATCTAAACTATGAACTGCACAAATGATATTTCGCTGATCTTTCATCTCTCTTTCATTCATCTATCATCTAATGGATTTTGCTACGGCACTGCATGTATTCACAAGAGCAGCTGATGCTGCGTGTTCAAAGCGACAAGAAAACAAACGATCAGATTAAGCTTCAGATGGGCTGCTATCGCTCTGGAAAGAAAAGGTATAGGGGGAATCCATTTGGCAGTGTTTGGAACATGTTTGAACAATGTTTGCCCAACCTTTTAGCAAGTGCATCAAGTACGTGAGTTAATGTATCGCAGATAGAAGATAAGTGATGCAAAATGTGCGAAACGGGTATCATCATTCGAAAAAAAACTAATAAAGCTGTTGTCTATTAGACATGATTCCTCGCATTAAAGGGGATTTATACTTTAATTGAATATGGGTGCAAAATTGATGAACAAATGCTTTATCGATTTGGTGATGATTTCAATCCATAATTAAGGCCAGTGAATGCCAACAAATATTGTTTAGATTTTACTTTATAGGCGATATGTGAAAAGGGTTAATAAAAATAAATTGTTTTCCATAATAAATTGAAATCTGACAAATATTTAAGCAGAAAGGTTTTGGTGTTGTTCGATATTTGTATTTAGGGATAATGGTGTGTCCTTTTAGCATGTTTAGTTTGAGACGTATTTCTCCTTTCTCTTTTCCCTCTGTTTTATTTTTTCTTTCTTTTTCTTGTTTTCTTCTATTTCCTTTAGTCGTTCTTCTTCTCCTTTTTTTCTTGCTATTCTTGTTCCTCGTCTTTTTTTCATTTCCCTTTTTTTTCCTTCCTCTCTTCTCTCCCCCCCCCCCCCTTACAATTGGGCTTCCTCTTCTTCTACTTCTTTTACTTCTCTCAATCAACCCTTTTCGTTTTCTTCTTATTTATTCATGTTATTCAACTTAGTAATATAATCAATTCCATTACATTCTCCCGGGGGAAGTTTGTCGTTGACATGAAAACCAAATTATCTTAGATTTGTATTAAGAGGACAATCATAATTATCCTTTATTCATAGTTATTATTCAAATATTCTCAACAAATAGATCTCAGAGTAGCATTATGTGTTAAGATGAATGACAGCACCAAGCCGTAAATATCTATCTTGATCTAAGTTTATGTCGCTAAATGTAACCTAATGTCAACAAATGATAGATCGGTGAAGGTAAGAAATACCCCCAAAGCACTAAAATGTGACTAGCACTTTACTTTTGTAGTATATATACAAAATTATAGTGCTATCCGAACTTAGGAGGAATCCGTTTTCTCTCTCCCCCCCTCTCTCTTTACAAGAAATGATTGTTCCCTGGAGACTATGAATGGTTTTTGTTTTAAAGAAATGTCAACAGGAAAAAACTGTATTTGCTTTCTTTGATTATGATATCATGTTCAGCTTATCTTTTAACCTACATCATAACATGGACATATATAGGTCCATGATAATACCCCCCCCCCCTCTGTCTCTCTCTCTCTTCTCTATGCATTGTTCTACTTTCCCTTTCTCTTTTATGTCTCTACCTGTATCTGTAGCTATCCCTATCTTTAACTCGCTATCTCATCCGATATATATCTATATCTATCTATCTATCTATCTATCTATCTATCAGTCTATGTATTTATCTATATATCTATCTATCATTCTATTTCTATAGTCCCCTTTTCCCGATCTCTCTCCATCCCTCATCTCAATCTCTCTCTTCTATCTCTCCTTAAATTCATCTTTCATCTATGACAAATCTCCCTCTCCGCCCCTCCCACATAATGTTTTCTATTTCTCCTTTCTCAGTTCTTCTTTATATCTCTCGCTTGCTTTGTCTCAATGCCTTCCATCTATATTTTCCCCCTATTTTATTGCAGACAAGTGTTTTACGCTAATTATCTTACAGAAAACTTGAGTGCACTTTTATAATTATGCAGGATATAATGCAGCAGCCCATTCTAATAAGGCGCCAAATAGAAGTTATTTTAAAGCCTGCCATCTCGCGGTCTGTTTCTTACATGAATCCAACCCCTTCTCCATGAAAGCATATCAAATGCGATAGAAAATAGAAACCCCGTGATTGCCATTTTATATATTGCCAGGGGACGAGCAATCCTATTTAGCTGAGGGTCTGGAGTGTTTATTACCAGTCTATTAAAATTTGTCACCGGAGGATTGGCCATGTGTATATCCCATACTAACTCAGACAAGGTATCCATGAACACACCCTCTGGCGTATAGCTAGGGAATAACCCGATAGTTCGCCAGCAACGCCCCGAAACTCAATTAACGCATACGTGCAGTTATTACCACGGGATATGAATTTCCTCCTGATGAAAAACACATTCAAAGTCAATTTAGATTAACGGAGCCTCCCCATATTTTTCTTGAATCAATTATTTATTTGATAAACACCCGCTCATCTGGATCCAGTTATAGTTGCTTATATTTCATGATGCAATATCCAAATGTGCATAGTTTAAACCAACACACTGCCGAGTGTTGAATATGGTATCACCATAGCGAGAAGGGTCGGATTTTATATTTACTCATAATTTAATGCTTCACTGCCCTCTTTGAAACGAACTCACGTGACATTTCGTTGTACATCGTTAGCCGATTATGAATAAATATGACCTCCGTATAAAATTGATTGTTATGTAATTCATGTGTCTGTGTTCATGCGTTATCTGTCCATCGTTACCGTTTGTATCTACCAAGGTTGTTAATAACTTACGTCAGAAGGATACCTGGTTATTCACATTGTAATATCATTTATCCGTAAAATGGTGATGATGGAGATTTGCTCATACACTTAACTCATATGCATTCACCACTTTACTCTCATGCATTCACCACTTAACTCTCATACAGTCATCACTTTACTCTCATACATTCACCACTTTACTCTCATACATTCATCACTTTACTCTCATACATTCACCACTTTACTCTCATACATTCACCACTTTACTCTCATACATTCATCACTTTACTCTCATACATTCACCACTTTACTCTCATACATTCATCACTTTACTCTCATACATTCACCACTTTACTCTCATACATTCACCACTTTACTCTCATGCATTCATCACTTTACTCTCATACATTCACTACTTTACTCTCATACATTCATCACTTTGCTCCCATGCATTCACCACTTTGCTCTCATACATTCACCACTTTACTCTCATGCATTCACTACTTTGCTCTCATGTATTCTCCACTTTGCTCCCATGCTTTAACCACTTAACTCACATGCATTTGCTTCTTTGCTGTCATCCATCCACCTCTTTCTTGCTAAAATTCAACACTCGGTTTTGCAAAGTATGCATTTCTTTGCATTTGTGCATTCGTCCAGTTTGAGACTAAATCTTTTACTACACAGTTCTAATTTCACATTCTGTTATTTCTGTTCTTTATCAAAGTAGCAAAGAAAGGGAGCTTTATGATCTATTGTTTCATAATGACCAATATAAATTGTTAAAATACTACCTAATCACATGCAGGCTATATATTGGCGTTTTTATTTTCATTAAAAACAAAATCTTAAACAGGACTTATTATAAATTGTATATCAAACGGTCAATATAATTCGAAAATTCATTTTTCACTTAATCAAAATTATGGCAAATACCCCTCATCATAAAGCAAATTCGAATACATTCCAGGCAAACCTTAATAATGTGAGCATTAACATGGCAATGTTGTCCTGTAATCATTAAAACGTCTAAAGATGTGCGCATGCATCGCTACCTCATTAAAAGCTTCCATCTCTTTCCTGGCTACCAGCGAAAGTGGTAGCATTCTATCGCCGCCGATGGCCCGGGGAAATGGCAGCCTCGGGACACCTTTAAGGTGGATTAACACATTTCATCCGCCCCCTTGCTTGCTCTAAGTTTCCTAATAAGACACCAAGTCCGTTCAAGAAGGTCCCTTGCTCAATGTACAGTTATATAGAGCTACGACTTTCTGATTCTCTACGAGGGTAGGGAGTTCGTTTCGTTAAGCTAAGCACTTAACGAAAAGCCTGTAGTTGAAGTAAAAGCACTTCAGGAACGAATTCTCAAAGGATGTGTTAACGGCAAAGATTTAAAAATACACCTTTGCGAATATTTGCATGAAAAACAGCCCTCCCACTGTTAAATTTCGGTGTTGTATTGTCGCAGGTTTTGTGTCGAGGAAAGTGTTCTTTGTTCATTATATCACCCCTCTCATTACACTCTATAGCAAACCAATGTTTTTACCATCTGCAAGAAGATTACTCCTCGAAAAGTAGATTTGATTTGACCAACACCTCTAGGACACGTACTGCAGACGTTGAATTTAATATTGCATAATTGATAGATTCATTAACAGCTTGGAAATACTGCTAACTTGATGGCCTGGGTGCAATAGGCCGCTCACCGCCATGCATAGCCTAATTAAATATTCATAATTTGTAATTTATATTCAACGTCCCCCCCCCCTCGCCAAAATCTTCTCTTGAGACGCCTCCTGATCACTTACTGGAACATTTTAAATGAATTTTCATTTTGTCATATTATGCTAAAGACGCACAGAAAATTGCTGTTTTATTTTGTTATTTGTTGCTAAATGATAGGTGAACTTTTGTTTATGTGTGGATAATGTATGTAAGGGTGTATGTATGTGTGTATGTGCATAAATGTGTGTGTGTTTATGAATGCTGTATATGTATATCTATTTTAATTAAATCAGTTCTTATATTTCAGTTCAACTTAACCATTCGGTATGATTTTTTTACTTAAAATAAATTGTAACTTACATTTAGTTAAAAGAGCATTTAAGTGTTATTTTTCATCTTTAACTTAAGGAAATATAAGTAAATAATATGTATATAATCAATAACGATGATGACAAACCAAATGAGCACATGAGTACAATAAAAAAATTAACCACATCACTCAATCGTGTCATATCAAATGTCCAGGGGTTTATAGGCGTCTCATGAATATTGTCCTGTTAAGGGAAAATACTTTCTTACAATTTGTTTTTTACACATCCTTGGTCGTTAAAAATACAGATCTCTCTGTTAACTAGATCCTTTGAAGGGGCATTATGAGGGCCGCAAACACAGTGAGTGTGATGAATAGAATAAAATTGATTCTTAAGGCGATATCTTTAGAATTCTCCGACAGTCTTGCTATGCGGAGCGAAACCTTCACGTGGGGGCATATCTATTTTTGAAAAGACGAGCCGAGAAAAGGGGGCTTAGCGCTTCCTATCTATTGTGACACCGTTCCCTGTCCTCCGCACGCACCGGTACAGTTATCCCCACCGCCAAAACACCGTTATATTACTATCAACAGAATGCGATCGGCTCACTTAACGTTTCAAACGGAGCACGCGCAGGAGCAAAGGATAAGCAACTGTTGGTGGTGGTGGTATCATAATTTTAATATAATGTTCGTGATATGATTTCAGCATTAGCAGCTGATCTACTCTATATTCAGGAAGCGGTGTCGTTCTTGCTGGAGCTCCGTTTGAGGTTAGAGTAAACCATTATCAAGGCGGAATACACGTTCTCACTCTTTTATCTGCTTCTGGTCGGATCGGTATATTTGACACATTCTATTGTCTGCTTGGTTTCATCTCGCCTTCAGCTCCCCACTCTGTCAAGGATGATAATATTGATTGACGAACCAATGGAAAACAAAACGAGGGACTTCCAAGTGCAATCTATAACTGCATGAAGTGGCGAGAGGAATATACAGCACAACTTGGTTTAAAAGTTATCGACTTTTCGAAAGGTGTTGAGGAGTGGTACACACCAAAAACATTGGATACCTGAAAGACTCGGGTAATAGCCAATTCATCTGGTAAGGTAACACCTGTTTACTGGTATACTGAGGGGGTTTTCTTTCTATTTTAGAAGGATACTAAGAAACAACATTCGTCGGTAGCATTGTTGGTTTTTAAAAACATTATCTATGTGATGGTTGTAGAAGATACCTTTTGCATGGCCTGTAGGCGAGCGTCTCCGACATTCCCTCGCCATTACTCCAGCGTTATTTGATCTGATGATAAAGTATAGAGTCACCCGTCTCGCTTTGCATCGCGCTTCGAGCATGTCGAGTCGGTCTTGCTAATCAACCGACCAAACATAAACCCAGGTATCCACATCTCCCCGTCTCCATCCTATTGGCTCTGCCCTCAGCATCTATATGCGGATGCAAATATACCATGGATTAAAACCATTTCACATCGCCATGATTCGAGCCTGGAGACCTGTGCAAGTGGGGGATAATTGATTAAGTGACTCAATTTCAGTTTCCCCCTCGCCTTTATGAGCTCAATCAAGATTGCATATATTCTTTAGACGGGGTTCCCCCACCTGCTTGTATCTACCTCAGATGACGATCTAGAAAGTGAATGATTGTATGCAAGGCGAACATTGATCAATGGACTATAATCGAATGAAGCCTACAAGCTTCCAGGAACTTGCAAATGTAGTTTACATGGTCATCTTCCGCAACTATGTTTCACTCGTGCTGGAAGCGATACACTATTAGAACTAGGGACTTGGAACTTGGAAGTAGGACCTGCTAGGTCAGCATCGTATTTCGTTCGGATATTTCAGAAGCAGAAGACTCATCATTTTCTTTTTTAGCAACAGATCAGTCCTTTTGTTGGGTCAACCTTCAGAATCCACCCTGTTGCAGACTACCTTATCAGTGACACCCCATCCGTTTACATAGGAATTCCTGCTTTCATCAGAATTACACAAAAGTGAGATTTCTTCCATCCAGGAGTACATAGCATCACAATGGCGTCTTGCCTGGTATATATCTTTCTTCTTCTCACTCTGTCATCGTTCCACGGCCTGGCGAGGGGGAAGGGAAAGAAAGAATGCCCCCATGGAGAGCTCTTCGATACAGACGTTAATAAGTGTGTCCCTTGCTCGATTTGCCACCAGTTTCCTGATACCTCAATATGTGATGATTGCGTGTATGACTGGGGTAAGTACTGCTGATCAAGTTTTTTATTTTAATATGTTCGACTGACTACTGGTCTGACTAAGTATGTAAATTTTTGTAAATTGTACGATACAAATTTCACTTTTTCAGAGACTTGAACAAGAATGTAAGCACCAATCTTAATAAGTTTGATTTGACATTGATTTACTCATGACTCAGGTGCAAAATATCAGAAGACTCTTAATTAAAGATACAATCTGTAAACAAAATCCTGACGCCTATGTAAAAATTTACATTCGCAAATAGTTCTATAGGATAGGAAAATGGCAAAGGCTACCTTAATGACACGATAACCAACTAACATAATATATGTTTGGTGTTTAGTCTAAAGTATAGTGCATATAGAACTGATAACTGTATAGATAAGTTGAATACGACAGCAATATTCAAAGATATGTGATATTTGACACCAAATTCATACAAAGTCCTGTGCATCCTCGCTGAGATAGGAACTGCCATTGATCGTGTTAAGGAATTGTTTTCCGTGTTCTACTCTACACATCTCAGGCTGATATAGCACAAATATGTTTTTGTAATTAATCATCGTCTACACGAGATCACGAGTTTAAAATTGGGAAATGGAATACGTCATCGTCATAATTGCAAGAGGAGAACCCTGTTCAGCTAATAATGCTTATGCATAAAGTAGCTCACCATGGAACAAGTAGGTGATCGCGGGGGAAAAGTGGGGGAATGAAAATTCAAAATGAGATTCCCAGAAGAGAGTTAAGAATACCTTAAGGAGTTCTCCACGTGGTTCTCAATGTCTTGATGATGTTTGACGTATCGTGTTCACCGTAGCTCATCGTAAAGCCAATATGATATCGGGGATATTATAATAAGCCAGCCACGAGTTTGTCGTGAAAGGACTCAACATTGTAGATGTTCCAATCAAAATGTCATCGTCTTATGCTGTCATTTGCTGAATAGCCTAACGTTTATTGGGCAACATGGCGTTGACCTGACAGTGCATGGTAACAGGTGGTTATTGATATATTCAAATTATTCATATGGTTATTTGTGACAACTTGAAATAGAAAATCAGTGTGTTATGAACGCATTTCCTATAAATGGGGAAAAGAGATAATGCAAACTGGCAGCAATGTAACAAAATCACGTGATGTAAATAATCAATTATCGTGCAGAAATACTTCCACGTAGACGTGATTAGTCAAAACGATAATTATACCTTGTAGAAAAGTGTTCTTCTAAAATATAATTGTGATTTAAGCATCCATTCTTCGTTTAATATTCCATATAATTAGTAAACATAGGATCAGGATCTTATCAGGAGAGGCACAAAAAAAATGACTCTTAAAGTTTTGTTCCCTGCATGGCAGGCAAAGCAAGGGCTTCTCGTTTTCGAGAGGCATCAACTTACTGTCCAAAAAGGGTAAATATTTCCGTCCTCATTTCCCAAAAGGACACAAATGGGGGCATTACTTATCACATGTTAGTTCATTCGTATCATAGGAAAGGAATGATTACTGACTACTATGTGTGCCAGTGGAATGGTGTTCTTTCAATGGTATTTCTGACGAAAACCTAATCCACAGTTTGTCGAAACACTAATCGACCGAATGAAAGAATGAAATTGAATTGAACTGAACAATATTAATGTAAAACAAAAAATATACAAAATAGCAAGAGAAATAATATCGTATAGCACGTGAAATATCATGCATGCAAGGGATTGGATAACTCTCAAAGCCTGTAACGTTAGGAGATTCAACCAACATTTTCATACCTGATTTTGCAAACAAATTACAATCAGTCTTTTGTAGTATTACTTATATTTATAATTAGATTACATAGAGGACTCCACCAGTTATTTTACGCCGGTGTTAAATTGGTGGTGTTAGTTTTACACCTATATGTGTTATTAAAACACCTATGGTTGTTACATTTACACTCTTTGGTGTCATGTTCAATCTCTAGGGTGTTACTTTAACACCTCAGGGTGTGGTCCTCTATTAACTCCAATTGGTGTTAGTTTAACACCACAGTGTTTACAGTGTAATGCAAATAATGCATAATAATTCTCCCTATAATAGGTTGAACGTGTATATCTCAAAAGCAATAACGATCGGGAAACATTCGTTCTCAAGAAACAAGTGCAACGTCTAATTTGCATTATCTGTTGAAGCTTAGACATGGTATTATCAGGTCGCCATGCAGCGGCCTCTGTTTTAAATATCAAACATCTTTTTATTTGATACTCCACTATTAACCGCATCTATGTCTGTTAAGTAAAGTTCACTTTAAATCGTATTAACTGACGAATGCAAACAGGTGACTAAGTCCAGTGCGTGTCACCTCAGCCAAGAGGCTGCATTGTATTCTAAAAATCGGAATCTAAAATCAATAATTTAGTTGACAAAAGAATCAAAAGTGAAATTTCCATCACAATGCGATGGAGGTGTGACGTATACATAGCGGTATACAACCTTAATACAGATGAGTTCGATTTTTGGCGCTGACTTCAGCTTGCCGCCCACTGGCATTGGTATAGGGCTCGAATTGCGGTTTGATGTAAACGATTGTCGGTAACACATGTATGGTATTGTAATGGTATCATCATTCTCTGATGACGCCAAAAAGTGCAGGTAAATCATATCAATTGGATATTCCGTCTCTCTCTCTCGCACTCCATCCACCCCCCCCCCTCTCTCTCTCCCTTTCCCCTCCTTCCTACATTACTTCCCCTTGCTTATGCCACATCCACATCAGAGAAACCAACTCTAGGGGGGGGGCGTTCCATGAGAGGACTTGTCGGACATTTTATCCGACAAGTACCAGTTTATCCGATAGTTACCATAGGAACAGTGCCTCTCAGCCAATCAGAATCAAGGAAAGATGTCAGATATGACAACTTGTCAGATGAAAATATTGATGAAACGCTCCCCTGATTGACAGACAAAGGTTATTTCGTATTATTACCAATGACATACCATCGGTCGGTTTGGAACCGGTTAGGTGTAGTGACGGTTACATCAGTAGCGTACCTAGGATTTTCCACAGGGGGCAAAATCGTCCGCAAAAAAATGACCCAAAAGGTCTTTTCAACCACAAATAAAGGATTTCGTGCCAGAAAAAAAAATGACAAGCAAAAAAAAGAGAAAGAAAAAGGTCCTCAACAGAATATCATAAACATTTCACAGCAGAAAAAAATTGACAAGCCAAAAAAAGTCTTCAACTTCTCGTCAGGGGGGGGGGCAGTCTGCCCCCCTGTCCCCCGGTTGGTACGCTAGTGGGTTACATAATGCTGCTATGTAACATCACGGAATTAATGTACATGTAATTCTGTTACCCATATATGCTGTGTTTGTGTAATTGTGATTTTCCATGGCCTTCGTTATCATCTAACACTAAGAAAATACATCTATAGCACCCTACCATTCCATTGCAACCTTTTTTTTTTGGGGGGGGGGTACATTGATGATTTTAATCTTAATGATCATTCCAAGCTTCAAGAATCCCATATTACACTCCTCCTGATACTAGTGATTCCTGACTTCTGAATTCAAAGATTTTGCAATTAAGGACTATAGACAGTATTTCTTTAACTATACGAAATGTAAAATGAGTTGATTATATTTCCAATGTGGATTAGCCTTTGATGATCTACACGCAGTATGAACGTAGAGCATTTCGTGAAAATCATGATGAAGAGGAGGCCATGAGTTGATTTTAATTTAACCCGACAGTTTTGTTTACTATGAAAATGCGACCGTTGCTGACAATATCGAAAATGTATGCACTGTACTGCCAACATTTCGCCTATATACGGATATACATGTTATATAGATCGGGTGGGTGGCGGGACAAATATTGCACTTTTCATTTTACCCCGAAGAAAATATTTTCATATCATAAAAGCTTGTACATGTAGCTTGTTATACGCGTAGCGTATACGTTACAAGCTTGGTCGATTTAATTTCGTTTGAATAATATATATTCGTTTGTACCCGGTATTGTGATTATCATGATTTTGATAAACTGAAGTAAAATATTTTCGATCTCCATTTCGATATATTTATGATGAGCGAATTTAAAGAGGCCAAAATAAATGAAGTTTGATGGAGGCATTTCTGACATAAATTTTAAAAGAAAATTAATATGATGTTTTAACAATCTTCTCCCTTAACAATCTTCTCCCTCCCTAATTCTTTCTCTCTCACACATGCAAACATGCGCGCGCACACACACACACACACACACATTCTCTCTCTCGATCTCTTGCTCTCCTCCCCCCCACCCCCCTTCATTCCCTCCGCCCCACATCTCTTTCCAAATATATATATATGAATAGATATCACTATCCCCCGCCAGCCTGCTCCCCGTTTCGTCAAAGAGAAAAAAACAATATCTCAATCGCTCTTCAAAACAACAGCCCAGTGGTGATGAATGGCAAAAAACATGTGAATTGAACACTTGCCCGATATTTTTTTCTGCCCGAAAAAAATATCGCGCCTCGGGTCATCTTACTTTCGTGCCCGCAAACCGAACACCATTCCACATCTTCTTCGCTACCGTATTAAGCACTTGGTCGTCCACGTCCGTGTATGATGCGAAATTGCATTGGAATTGGGTGTCGGGGTTTTATTCCGTTTTACCCGACAAAAGCATTTTCGGGCGCGATATTTTGAACTGTTTTATATTTGGAATAACCGGAATCGTTTAGCCGGATTATTTTGTATCTGGGGTACTGTACCATATCCCATTTTTCCTTTGGTGGGGGGAATTGCAATCTAGTTTGGAGATATCCCTAATTGGGAAATGAATAGATGACGTGGCGTATACTCTACTTTATACCACTGTAATCTTAGCCATGTTATTCAACATTTTCATTTTGGAGTTGATATAGAAATCAGGAACAATTTTTAGAACGAATACCATAGTTCAAAAAAAAAATGTGGTCAAAAACCAACCATCGACTAGATCTGAATTAATTAACTTGATAATAGTGAGCAACCTTCAAACTATTAAAACACATATAATATTTAAGACCAAGCCCGAAATAATGAATATAATTATGAACGTGACAAATGCGTTCCCTTTTTCATGTTATTCAGAACTTCATTTTCGGCTTGTTATGAAATATGACATTTTTTTCTCAGGAAAAAAAAATTTAAATAAAACAGTTTGCGTTAATCAAATATTGATACCGCATTTCTTCAGGTAATTCCCCATGTTTACCACAACTAATAATTATCTTCCCCGATTCCATATTTATAATTGGGGCCGTCCCTAAAGGTGTACCAAAGTGTCATTAAGTCTGTATTCTTAATATTGCTTTCGATTGACTGGCACCTATTTCTTCTTATATCCCTCTTTGATATTTATCAGTTCCTTTGATTGCAATCGTTTACTGACGGACTGCACCAAATTTATTCATAGATGTGCATCCTATTGTTCGCCTCAGTGGACATTTCTCTTTACATCCCCATTTTCAAGGCGGATACACGGTTCCCTTGATGCGTTTTGAAATGCTCCCAAAAATCTTCTTGGCAGTTATACGCTCCTCTGTGAATTACATGAATGTTAAGCGGCATAACATTCATGTAAATCACAGAGGAGCGTATAACTGTCAAGAAGATTTTGGGGAGCATTTCAAAACGCATCTAGGGAACCGTGTATCCGCCTTGAAACATATGCCCCAGTCACATTCGATGAAACCGTAGCCTGTCCGATCAAGGCTATTGCCTTATAATCAATGACATCTCGCTGTTTGGTTCGGAATCGGCCACACTAGTGTGACTGACACATCCTCGTTACTAAAAAGAGAGGCCGAGCTTGAATCGATGACAGTATAAGAATGTATTTTAGTCCTTGACTTTCTCTTCCTCAACCCCCCCCCCCCTTCCCTCCAATAAGGATGCCAACACTCTTCTCCCATATAACGTTTTATTCTGGCTTATTTTGTGTGGTTGTGTGTGTGTGTGTGTGTCGGAGATACACTTTCAGCATTGAATGCTGTAACGTCAGTACTTCATCTGAACATCCTTCTCTGTCATTCTATGGGATGTTTCAGATGGTTTGTAATATCAGATCAGTATAATAATAATTTCCCCAGAATGGCTCAAAGCGCTTTACAGCATATTAAAACCCCGGTCATTGGATTCATTTCAATCCCGCACGAAAAGTGCAAAATTTCCACTCCCTGGGGAGCATTCCTTGCATTCATCGCAGCCTCATTATGGCGCTGGCAAAATCAAACAAACCATATCTTTCACATCCTACCTGGTACCCATTTAGCACCTGGGTCGAGAGTGGCAAAGTGTGGATTAACGCCTTGCCAATGGACGCTAGACCGCGGTGGGATTCGAACACACGTCCCTCTGTTTACAAGGCGAGAGTCAGAACCACTACGCCACGGCTCTTAAGTATAATTAAGTTCGTTTTCATTTTTATTTTTATTCATATTAAATAAATATTTTCCGTTTTCTATTTAAAAACGGGTCAATCACAACCAGTTTGAATTTAAGCAAAAACTAATTAAGGTGGTTTTTTCCTCATATGGACACCACTGTATTATTATGACATAACACTTCTTCGGGTATGGTGTCCCTAAAGGTGTTCTCAAATTCAATTCTAGGAGTCTGGAACATAATTGACTTGTAAAGACGAAGTGATGGAGGAGTAAGAATGTAAAGAATCATGAGGGATGCGGGCAAAGAGATGCGAGAGCGAAAGGCTGAAGTCTCAATAATTCTATTTGCATTCCTTGGGCGCATATTTGTTTTTTCAAGTCAAGCTTGCTACCGGTCGATGGAATCAGTCCTGGTGTATGGCCGAAGATGAGGGGAAGAATGTAAAAAAAAAATCGGAAGAGTAAGGGGGTTTAAAGAGGTGTACTTGCAAGTCGGGCCGTCAGGCAAACCTCAGGCAATTGAATTCAATAACGATTAGAAGCAATTAACTTCTCCGGCCGCCCATGGACGCCTCTTGCTATTGCTAATGAATCTACTCTCAGCTTTGTGATTCAAATTTCGAATCACAACTGCAAATGACTATTAATCAAATGAAATATATACATACAATTAAATGAACGAAACATACAATGAAGAGCGGGTTTGTAAATGCCTGACAGATGTTGGTGTTTGTAGCTTTGGCATTGCCGTGAGGATGTTTTTTCTCGAAAATGTACAATAATCGTGCTTTGTATTTAAGACTCGGTGCCCTCATGGCTTCATTGAAATAAAAAAAAGATGAGGCAGATTTGTTTTAAGAATTATTTCTGCTCAGGAATTGAAATTTAAGGATATAAACTGTTTCTGTAGTTTTCTAATATCAATCACTAAATTTATCATATTATTATGGGGTTCTTTTGATAAATGTCTTAAAAAAGACATTACTGAGAGAGGCTCCAAGAATTATTAAATTCTCATTTTCACAAAGAATTATCGGCGAGACAAAAAAAAATAATTCATGGTGACTATACCTATGTGCTACATTGATTAATGTTTTTAAACTTTACCAAAGCTTTGGCATGATTGTTTAATCAGGTTTTTATTGAATACGAGAACAAAATTGGAGTGGTTCAAGTCCAGAGAATCATCATTACAAAAAATATCCAATGCCAATAGCAATTCTACAGAATTCCCATTTCAACGTCGCTCTATACACACGGAACGCATTTGATTAATGAATGAAATAAACTATTAATAATAATCAGAGTCCAAACTCCCTACATACAATATTCTTAACAGTTTACGAGCGGAACGGACGCCGTGTCTTTCATTTTACTGATTAAGGCGTACATGCCTATATGCTTATGGCATTTTCCTCTACTTTTGAAACAAACGATTCTGTCATATCCATGATGGCGCATCTGTTTATTAGAAGTACAAGGGTAAGGAAAAGGGGTAGAACATGTTATATTGCGATGTATATAAGCTGATGAAATTCTAATATCATCACAACCTTGCGGCCATTTTTCGACAGCAGAAAAAACGGTGAACAAAAAGAACGAATGGGAGTTGGATATGACCATTTACTATTCATTTATTATAGCCATGTAATCCCTACGGCCATTTTAATAAAAAACAGGATTTTATGAATAGTGTGTCGGCCGATACAATTTCTCATGGTGAGATATTTATTGTTTTTAGCCTCGAGTGACTAAGCTCATTTCAGCGTCATCACGCAGCTTCCTGGGCTAGTAGACCCTTATGAACATTTTTTTTCCTTTTTTTTAATAAGTCCAAAGTATTCTTTTTGTGGTAACTTGTGAAATAGGAGCCGACCGACCCTTTATGCTTTAGAATCGTGTTGCGTCATATCTATACTGTAAATACATGAGGAATCATTGACAAAATAATGATTTTGAAATCCAAATAATTTCAAATCTTCAAGCGACTTGAATTTTCTTCCTCATACATGCATGCACTCTAAAAACAAATCAGTAAAAAATGACTAGTAAATAGGGTGAGCTGGGTGCAACTGTTATTCTAGTCACATTTGACTATTTTCTATTCATAATTTACTAGAACAGAGTTATTTCTGACTAGAATATATGTCAGAAATGCGAATATCAGTGATTGCCATATCAGTTGCTCCCAGCTGACTACTGATCTAGTCAATTTGACTGATTTGTTTTAAGAGTGTAGAATGGCGTTTTGTTATATCCAAGGCCAATATTCATATGATCAAAGAATGATTGCTTGGATAACATTTTTTCTTTGATGTTTTGACAACGATATTATTCAATATTTTGAAAACCCATACATATTTTTTTATCTCAATATCATCACGTGTTACAAAACTTCATAAGTCAACGTGTTCAACCAGTTAATATAATCAATTATTCGAGCTATACCGCAAATATAGTTCCATCCAATATATATTTTTTATCATATTTTTTATAGACTTGATCAAGATCCACTTCAATTGATCAAATATAGGAAATAGTTGATAACCAACAAAATAGATATAAAGAGCATCCGCACATTCAACGATGAATAGTGTGTTTTTCTACCAACCAGAGTATCGAGAAAGATATCGTTCTCGGGCATTTATGACTTCGTTTATTTCAAATACAGTGAAATGGGTAATATATTGAGACTGTGACATTCGTGTTGCTAGATTAAATGAGACACATCAAATGGATTAATAGCTCTTCAATGTTGATACCAAAGGTCACACGCAGTACCCTACTTTCATCGCAATAGATCCATAACGTAATCAATAGTAACAGAAACACATATCAATATGATACAATTTGAAATGACTTTGGACTTTTATTGATGAATTGCAATGTTTACGCGATGAATGAAAATCCATGCATTTTATGATGTCCTATTTGTACTGTATGAAATGAGTCAATCTGTGTTGATATTTATATTAATAAAGGATGTCAAAATATGATATAATTTAGCTGTTAATAGTCCTTAAGACGGCGATAGCTAACCACACCTTACAGAATGAGTAAAAAAATTTGTTTGCACATCGGATGAAATCAATTTAAAATTAACTTTCAAATCATAGTGAGGTGTCCGGAACCTAATATTGACACCCCCTGATACAAATTTTACCTTATTATTATTTTCATAAATATGTCCTTGTACCTTTTTGTATAATCACGGTCATGTATAAACTATTTCGACGTTTAAATATGTTACACTCATTATACTTATTCCAGGGTATTGTTTTACCGTCCTTCACTAATTGGCTTGAAAAACTTGCCAAGCATAATCCACTATTCCTCCAAAGGAAGGCACGGGACCTTTTCTTCCTATCCTTTTTGTTTTCAAGTTGAAAAGGAATCGACCTGGCAGGAAAATACACCTGTCATTCAGCCCTGTACGTAAATAGAATGATTCAAATGATTCTGGAATACACATACACGTAGTTTAGCCTTACCTTGGTCATGGGGGCAAGGTGAGAAAGGGGTACTCGGGAGAAGAGTTTGCAAGTCACCTGCTTCTTAAGTTAGCATCATGATCATATTTTTATAAACTTTGATCACTCAAGTCCTTTGTTTCGCCTTTCAAGGCAAGCTATTTTTTATATCATTGCATGCATGTTGGAAATTAATGATGTTTTTAGACTCCTGGTAAGGATCAATAAGCATGTGAATAGTCATATTAAACCATTTTGTATCAGTTGTCGGTTGACTACAGTTGCCATAGTGATATCAATTTGTGTATCGATAAAGTGTTGCTCGCCTGCTCGGTCTTTTCACTTACTTTCTTTGCAAATAAATCACGACCATGTTTCGCATACGGCTTCAAACAATAGTAGTCTCCAAGATAATCATTTCAGCAAACAGCAATCAAGAATGAAGACATTGTTCTATCCAAATTGGCTGGGTCGGGGGAACAATACATGGATGCAATTAATTTACGCTTTCTGCAGCAGAGAGTCAACATTAAGGAAGAATAATAATAATTGATTTTTTTCGTCACTTTATCGTCTCATATAAGTAGCATGGTCTTAGTGTCCAACAACATCATAGGTCAAAGACTGCAAGAAAGAGACATGATCAAAGTTAGCACTCATACGATACTCCTATAGTTGGCAGCAATGCTACAAGAAAATACCAAGATTTGAATGAAAGATCAAGACATATAGGTTTTATAAGTTCTTATTCACAATTTCATCACGTACAGCCTTTGAATTATTGGAAGCATTAAAGATTTAGATCAAAACAACGCGATCTGTGGTTGTATACTTTATCTTCGAAGTGCTACTTAAAATACTTACTTCACATCTAACGCTGATTTTGAATTTCTATCAATGAAATATGGTTAGGATCAGTGGCGGACCGTGACCCGGAGGAGACAAAGCATTAGGGGGGCACAGCATTGTTCACAAACAATGCTGTGCCCCCCCCCCCCAATGCTTTGTTTCGGCCGGGTCACGGTCCGCTACTGGTTAGGATAATCATGGCAAGTTGAGAAAGACATTAGACAATATTGAAAAGGTGTGCAATTTTCAACTTAAAGTCCCTGTTCACGCACAAGGATTTTCACACACACACACACACACACGCACACACCCTAACCCGTACCTTCAATTACCCCAAATACATCCTCCCCCTGCCCCCTCCTCTCTCTCTCTCTCTCTCTCTGTTTTTTTTCATTCCACATGACATCTTTTCCTCATATTTATTAAAACCTATACACCATTTATTCATCCCAGTGCATATCATTTCCCAACGCCCTTTGCATACATTCCATTCCTCTATACTCCGATTATTTTGTTTGAACTGCTGTTATATCAATAATTTTCAAGGATGATTAAAAACCTGTCCGTGCGTCCATCGTGCTCGCCGGCACCACCTAAATTGACCAATAGCCGACCAAGCTTCGGCACTTGTTGACCAAGCGAGCACTGTCAATACAATTAATAAATCAATTTATTGTTCTATGATATTGATTTCATTCTTGATCGTTTCCCACCGAAACACGCGTCATAGTTCATATTCTTAATTAGAAAGCAAACAATTGCAATACCTGATGACGTCATGAAACGATGCGAAATTAGGAAAAAATAATAAAGTCATGAATAATGGATCTATATTATGGAGTAACTGCATGCACTATGTATACTGCTAGTATAACATGTATAGTGTTTATTATTGCCATGATTACCCCGGGTTTAACAATCAATGATTAAATCCAACAAGGATGCCAACGTAAAACAACAAATTTGTGTAGGATTTGAACTCACAACCCTCTTATTAAAGGACGAGAGTTAGAACCACTACATCGCTGGCGTACTGAGATTTGCCTTGTTTGCGAGGGACACATGTGAAAGAAACGTCAAGGTTCATGGTTTATTCATATCAACATTTCACATTTTCAACAAAGTCAACAACTCAGTACAAACAATAATATTATACAATACAAACAATAATTTTATACAATACGAACAATAATTTTATACAATACAAACAATAATTTTATACAATACAAATTATCATAGATAAACATAAATAAACATCATAAAATATGAAATGTATACCTAATATAACAATAGAAAAAGTACTATAATGTATTCTTGTAATTGGTTGTAATATAATGACAAAGAAAGAAAGAAAATGAGAGGTGTGGATATGAGGAGCCAAAAGTAAAAGCAGAGCTTGTTGGTTGAAGGCTCCAAAGAATATGCAGTGAGAGTCCCATATAATGTTCTCCCACAAGGATTAAATTTCATCAAACTTTATTTGTCGATATGATATTTTTCATCACATTTTCTTGGCCGGCAATCTTACCTTTTTTCAATATCCTTCACATGTTTTGCAGTGTCGCAAATTCTCCATAACCCAGCCCCTCGTTTATGTGTTTTTTTTAATGATTTTTCTTCTTCCGCCACAATACAATACACCACAACACAGCACTACTTATTTTTAAATGGTAAATTTATTGTTTCATTTTGAATTAATTGCTGATATCACTAATGTGAATGACTTTTTGCATGTAAATCATATCGGCAAATATTTTGCATCCAGTGATTTTTAGCTCAATATATATTTCATACATTATTCGGTTTCTTTGGAATCTATATTTTTGTTTAGTACTGAATTGCTATTCTCATTTCTCAGAATAGGTTGATTTTACATGTGTTAAGGCTAGGGTTTTATTTTTCAGAATACCATTCCGGTCATGTCCATCAACTTTCAATAAAAATAACTGTCATAAAAACAATAAAAATAAATGGGGCATGAAATTGGGAATATATCAATATCTGATGATAGGACTGTTTACAAACTTTTTTTATTATGATCGTATGGGCTGCAACACCGGGGGGCTTAGTCAAGGTCGCAATTTCATCAAATTTCAATAAAAAAAATTATAAACTATTATTTGCGGATGAATTCTGAATGTCAATCGGCGCTTCATGCAAGATGCGGAGTGAGGGTTTATGCATTGGCCCGCGACTGAGTAAGTTTCGGGTGCTAGAAGCCTGCCTTCATGAGAAATAAGAATTAAAATCATTGATGACATTTTAATATCCCCTCGAGTGGAATATTTCAATACCTTCAATTGCTATATCTGCTCGGATGGTTGGCCTTTTTCATCAAGGAAAACTCAATGGTTTAATAAGGTCTTTTTCCAAAAGCCATTTTTTCATCACCTTATCTAATCACCTTATCTAATGTCCCAATTTATTTTGCTTATAATGAGAGTGGTGAACTTGGCATTGATATTTGGCCGTGAAACCGGCCCCTTTTCAAGAGCTTGTTCTAATTAATAAAAATTTTACAAGATAACCAGAGTAACGTCCGCAGCATCAAAGCGGTCCCAATTTATCCATCATGATCGTTCGTACGCCAAAATTAAATTGGCCTAGTTGCCCGCGACCCCAAGCTTAATATCATTTTTATTTCTACTAGAACAATTAACCCCGTTGTAAAGCCGTCTGTTTTTTATTGTTGTAAGATAATTTCTCATGAATATTAATGGCGTGCATTATCGTTATTGACGAGGAAATCGATCATACCTATCAACTAGCCATTCCATTATGAGAATTATCAATTTTATTTCATACCCGGGGCGGCGCCAGTCGGAGGGGCTACTGCCTGCCCTGTTTGTCGGTTTTTACTAGTGAAAAATAAGAAAAAATATGAAATACAGGGAGAATGATATATAGAGAAGGAAAAAGATTATAAATAATTCTGGGACGTGTAACATTATTACCCTCCCCCCCCTTATTCAATTGAGAAATAAATGACGTCAAATATGTCGTCCTGCCCTCCCCCATCCTTTAAAAACACCCTTTCGCCGCCCCTGTTCTAGCTCATAATAGTTCTGTGCCAGTTTGCTAAACTCAAAGTGTTTCTCAAGCTGGAAGATCACCTCTATTTCTCATCAAATATTGAATAGATAAATTATTTTGGCCAAACTGGTAATTGACAAGCCTTGTCTGTCTTTTTCTTCATAATTGGATGGGATTAGCGGGAATGGATTAGTCATCTAGCGTCCTATTTTTTATATAAATGGATAGATATCATTATAATTCCATCAACGAGGACGTGCAGTCTCTCTTTTCTTTCACAGTGACAACCCCTTTATTTAATAACTAGCACTCCAGCATCCGGAAACAATTTTGAACTCGCTTATTAACGTGTCTGCATTGAAAGAAACAATTATCATCCAATATAATGCTGTGGAATGATATAGTCAAGGCCCGTGAATCTTTTTAACCTTGTATGGGAAACCAATTATTCTCTTTGGTATTACGTCACGATGAACTGCGTATTATGTATAGCACCTTCGTCACAACATACCTCCTTGGTCACACAGCAAAAACTGTGGTGTTAACCGGTGTACATAGAGGACCACACCAGTTATTTTACACCGGTGTTAAATTGGTGGTGTTATGTTTAATCTATACGGTGTAATTGTAACACCTCAGGGTGTGGTCCTCTTTTAACGCCAATTGGTGTCAGTTTTAACACTGCAGTTTTTTACAGTGAGCCGTGGCCGAATGGTCTAAGGTGCCTGGCTATACGTATCATGAAAAAGTCCGGGGTTCGATCCCGGCCGCGGCACCTATGCCCGTGAGCAAGGCATTTAATTGACAATGCTCTGTTATCCCGATTTCAAATAAATAGAAATGCTATATGTATTATTGGTAACTAGGTTTGAACTTGTTTTTAAAAAAAAAATAAAAAAATTATAAAAAAATTATGTGAATTTATATAAATAACTGACATATCACCAGACAAGGCCTTATGTATATAAATTGATGTATGATCTCATATATCAAGGGAATTTAGGAGTTCGCCACTAGTGTAGACATAGTACATGATATTTCTTAGTCTTTATGATGCTACTTTTTCATGTTTTTTAACTACTATTCTTCAAAATATCTGTCAATGTCACCAGATAATTGATGAAGTGTTAAGAATTTAGTGCACTTACTTGTTCATTTCCGCTGCTTTGTTACATGTAATTTTGATTGAATAATGAGGACAGCATTCGCTTACACACTCACTTAAATTAGTTTTACCATTTACTTATCGGTACAAATGAATTTTGTCTGCGTTTTACCGAAAGCTCTTTTGCCGAGGGGTAAACCGTGAATCGGTGAATGTATTTAAGTGATTTTTCTTCAGTCGTATACATTTTATCTCCTCAGAATGCAAGCACGAATCATGAAAAATGGATATTGAAAGGAAATTCTTTATGTACAGATTCTATCTGAATAAATCAATTAAACGCGTCCCACTTGCACCTGATGCTTGAACTACATCTACCCACAAAGCTATGATTTAATAATAAAAATAAACAAATTCAATTTGGCTGATGCAAGCTCGCTTTTTGTACTCGTTGGTCGAAGAAAAGGGTGTTTCGTTATGCCAATATCAATCCCCGATGGAAAGGATGAATCAGTTACAAATGTCATGTTTCCGTGGTAACGAAATATATTTTTCCAATTGATAGAATAATTCCTCTTAGGTTAATAGTACACAGATTTTTTTTTACAATAGTCTGGTCATCTTTGAATGTGCTCGTGATGGAAATGCAACACTAGTAGGTTTACGTCGGCATGGTCGGTAAAACTATGTTTTAGTCCTGAAAAAGGACTGTTTTAAGTTGGTGATTGATTGGTAGCTCTTATAAGAACTTTGTGTCGGCGTTTGGACCAGTTTGCTCTGGTCATCATGATGATCACTGGATCAAATCATTTGCAGAATGGTTTATAATACTAATTTTACTTTTTTGTATTCGTAATTTTACATACGACACTTTAGGATGGCATTCCTTATTTTTCAGTTACATTTTTATATAAATAATTGCAGGTAAATGTTAAAACGATAATCATTGTCATTATCTTCTTTATGAAAATGATGATTAAGGTGATAGAATTGATGAAAAATAAAATAGATTTAGCTCCTTACGCTATTCAACTTCGTTCTGTGCTCAATTCGATGTTTAGAGATAAAAATGGATTTAGCTCCTTCTGCTATTCAACTTCGTTCTGTGCTCAATTCGATTACGGGTCAGATGTGGAATCGAATTCTATGCTGCGACTTTAACAGCAGTCAGTGTAATTACAATACAGAAAAAGAGAGGCGCTCCTATTTATATCGACGATCTACTCCTGTGCAATTTCGCCATTGCGGCCACCGTAATGATTGATTTTATTTAGGCGAACTTGATCGATAGCTTCAGCCCCTGGCGACGAAGTGAAATTGGCGAGTGCCTCTTAGCTGGTCATTGCTGCAAAGTCCCCCACGTCTATTGAAGAGAGTGAAGTTTAGTTTTGTAATTTGCCCAGTGTCCTGGAAATGATGCTGTTTAATTTTTCATATCAACAAAATAAGTTGACTTAGTTTTGAAAGGATTTGAGTTCACACTTCATCTTTGTTGATGGATCTTTGTCATTATCCTAGAACAGAGCAGTTAGATTCGTGATATTCCTAGGCCTCCTTTTGGATGTGAGAGCAACGAATCATTGATCATTTTGAACCTGAAAAGACATTATATTGCTTCCCTATGCATCTCCCACCCGTCTCTCCCTCCCCCCCCCCCCCCCCCCCCCTCTTTCTCTCTCCTCTCCCCTCTCTCTCTCTTGCGGTGAACACATCGGTACATTGTTTATTTTTCGTTATTTTCATTCACTATTTTTCATTTCTTTATTTGTTATGTTTATTATGCTTGTGCATTTTGACAGGGCTCCCTTGTAAAGCAGGCCATTTGGCTTGAATGGGACTACCCTGTCTTTTAGAGAAAACGTAAATAAATACATGAATATCAAAAATCTGATGATTATCCAATGCGAAAGCATCATTAATTTTACCAGCTACATAACTATTTCTATAGATGAATTCGACTTTCAGGGAACGTTTCATCAACATTTTCGTCCAAGTTGTCAGATCTGATAACTTTCCTTGATTCTGATTGGCTGAGAAGCACTGTTACTATGGTAACTGTCTGATAAAACAGGACTTGTTGGATAAAACGTCCGACAAGTCATTTCATAAAATGATTCCCTCAGCTCTGTTACTTAATATGGCCGACATTACGGGGGGGGGGTCCAATAAGTATAATAAGTATATTTTGCGAAGGTCATTCCTACTATAGATAAACCCCTAATCACGAAAACAAATAGAATGTTTTCTGTTTGATCATGATTATCTCAATTGGAATGGAAGCATATATATATTCAGCAGGGCGATCCGGTCTGGAAAACATATCGGACTGGCTTTAATACGGTAACCATAGCAACAGGACGATGCAGTTATCCCTCAGTCATTGTGCGCGCCAAATTGAGCGTTGGAAGGGCAGTCGTATGCAAACCATGAAATTGAACGTTGATATGATAGGAGAGAGTGAATGCCTGTATGGCAGGGAATAAATAGAATAGAATGGAACATCGCAAGGAGTTTGAAGGTTTTTATGGCTTTGAAACGCAAATGATAACGGTCTGATTAATGAGTGGCCACAGAACCATCACTGTAAAAATTAGGAAATAGGGAAAAGGGGCTAAATGTGATATGATATGTTGATATGTTGTCATGATTTGTACCGAAAAATATGGATATATATGGCAGATTATGGTCCATACAAATATCTTTCTACACAGCAAAAACTGTGGTGTTAACCGGTGTACATAGAGGACCACACCAGTTATTTTACACCGGTGTTAAATTGGTGGTGTTAGTTTTACACCTACATGTATAGGTGTTATAACAACACCTATGGTTGCTACATTTACACTCTTTGGTGTTATGTTCAATCTCTAGGGTGTTATTTTAACACCTCAGGGTGTGGTCCTCTATTAACACCAATTGGTGTCAGTTTTAACACCACAGTGTACAGTGTATAATTAGGGGCCCATCTTACAAAGAGTATACGATTGATCCAATCAATCGTAACTCTATGGAAATCCATGCATCAGTGTCATATTTTTGTTTTCTACAGGAAATTTGCAGTGTCCTCTGTAAACTATGAAAGGAGATCACACCAAATTATCAAGAAGTCAATGAATTTATGGATATACATTCATATCTAGATTTCTTTTTAAACAAACATGCACTTTATATGTTGACTTTACTGGCTTTCCATAGTTGCAATTGATCGGATCAATCGCAACTCTTTGTAAGACGGGCCCCATGGTAATAACAATAATAGTAATAAACCCTGCAGTATGAAATGAATTAATAAAAGGAAATGAATGATAAACCAATAAAAATAAATAAATGAATACATTTTTTTCAATAAATTAATGAAATGAAGGGTTGTTGGATTAAGAAGCAAAAGAAGAAGAAAAATCGGGTGAAAATTTTCCGGAGGGAACGTCCTCAGTCCACACGCAGTCTTTAAAAACTTTTCTCCTGTCCGGCAAGCCCCGACCGTTTAATTTAGAGTAGCAATATTGTTAAGTGGTTCAGAGCACAGGAGGGTCACTTGAGTTTAATTGAATGAATTGATTGGATTAAAGTAATATTGATATCACCCAAGATGGTGACAGAGTGTGGTGAGTTGAGGTGGGGGTGTCTCCCTGACCGTATTTCATTTTTATTAACACCCCTACCCTCTCTCCAGCACGCCCTCCCCCCCCCCCATCCCCCGGGGGCGATATATCTATCAACATTTTCTATCAGCAGCCCATTTGAATTTTCTCGACCCCAATTAGTTTGTTTTTCATTGTTTGTCTTTCTCCTATTTATTTTTCTCTACTTATTTTAACTAGCACTTGCAAAGATTTATACTGTGTATCACTATATCACCATAAAATAGAAAATAGCGATTCTCTAGACTTTCGTTTCTTGGCAATATATCTTTTTACTAACGAGCTTTTATTTCGGTTATTTGATCAATTTCTGACAAGCTATTCATATTTTGAATAATGGGCGGTTAGAATAATTAGGATCTACATTATTTGGTGTAAGCACAATGCCATGATTATTATCAAGTCTAATTCTCAGGACCCAATATTATTGGTAAATAACGATGGTAATGTGAACTTAGCTAGATGTACTTTCTTTTCTGGTTATAGCCTCTCAATCATATTTGCCTGTTTCACTCCATTACGTCTACTGTATGTTCTTTGGTCACTACATTGTAAGGTTTATTTCTCTTTCACAAAATGAAATGCACAATTAACCTCGACTATTTGACACTTGGGCTACGACTGCACAATGACCCTAACAAAATAATTACGGCAGTTTATAAAAATATGCACTCATGGTTTTCGCTTTCCATTCATAATTTTTTACACGTTGATGGAAGCACTTTTGGTCAATATTATTACAACAAATTTTGGACAAAAGTCGTGAATGCAATAATGGTAAGAATGGAAGTGCTATTCCGCTGATATTTTTTTTTCATTATTTGACTTATCGCAAACTGCAGAATTCGACTGTCAATCTCATAAAACGTGTTTTAGGTCCAATCAATGAATCTACAGATTAAGTATTTGTAGTAGTAGTAATAGTAGTATAGTAGTAGTAGTAGCGGTAGTAGTAGTAGTAGTATTAGTAGTAGTAGTAGTAGTAGTAGTAGTAGTAGTAGTAGTAGTAGTAGTAGTAGTGGTAGTAGTGGTAGTAGTAGTAGTAGTAGTAGTAGTAGTAGTAGTAGTAGTAGTAGTAGTAGTAGTAGTAGTAGTAACAGTAGCATTATTATCATCATCACATTATTACCGTCACCATCGGTATCATCATCGTCGCCGTCGTCGTCATCACCATTACCATAATCATCATCATTATTATCACTATCATCGTCATTACCATCATCATCATCAACATCATCACCATCATCATTATTATCATCATCATCATCTTTATCATCATCAACATCATCATAAACCACCACCACCATTACCATCACCATCATCATCATCATCATCGTTATCACCGATCATTATACTCTCATTTTCAAGTGGCCAACTTTGACATAATGAGGACAGAGCTTTAAAGACTAATATTATCATTACCATATTATTAAGTCATTAGCCTTCTAATAATGGCACATAGCGCATGTCAAAGCCTTGTACCGCTTTTTTCAAAACTGTGTCACAAGGGCGTCGCCTGCTAAAGAAAAGGCAAAGTCGTCCGTGATGGAAATTGGCGGGACTCCGTGGCGAATTTAAGGAGATGAACCGTATCGCCTACCCAAATTTTCATTAACCCATGCAGTTCTGCTTAAATGATATTAGAAAGGGAGTTCTTTTCATTATCATTTTTAATTTGAATAGTAATTTAGTCCACCTGAACTATAAACATACAAATAGGAGCGGATCCACTGGGGCATATTAATTTATGAAATTGTCTGTGAACATGGTAAAGGGGTATTAGCTTTAAAGAAAGGCGGCTCAAAATATCTGATAACTAAAAATTATGATCAGTAATCTTGAAAAAAGCTCCAGGATGTTTTAACCCCATTAACATCAAGCTAGCCAGTGTCTGGCTGGTGTGTAGATTAATAAGCTTGTAAGAGGCATGTATAAAAAGCAATTAGCGATCTTTTAGTAAGGAAATTATTTGCAAGCTTGTAATCGCTTATTAAGTGAGCCACCAGGTAGTTGCTAGCTAGTTACTAGCTTGCGGTACGCTGAATCTCTGTAGGAGTGGTGGAACTGGCACCAGAGCGTCTCCAGCCGAAACCAATCTTATAGCCTTTCATAACTGGTAATTTTACGTTATACAAGAGATGTTTGGTTTGGTAACTATTTTCTTAAGTATTTAATATTTTTACACTGACCGGAAGGAGTCAGTGAGGGGATCCCTCTCTCTTCTCATATTTGTTTTATTAATATTTTTATGAATGGTGGTGTCCATCGAATAACATGCAATAACCTTCAACTTGAACAGCTGATGGCGCCACGTTGTTTAACAAAAACAGGAACGATATTGTGAATAACAATTTTTAAACTGAATAATTGTCTTTTGAAAAAAAAAAAATCGACGAGCCAATATCAGTGTGTATACAGTACTATATTGACCGCTGCATAAGCCGATGTCACAGCCGGAAAAAAAAAATAGTGCAGATATAATGAAATATAAACTGGGTATATGGGCCTATGCATGTATGTTGATAATTTATTCCCTCCATCGACTTGTCTGTATGTATGTATGGATAATGGTTATGAGGAATGGGGAGTTGAAAAGGAAGGGGATATAACATGTCTAATGGATGCTAGCATTTCAAGACGTGTGATGAAGAACAGTTGTTGCCATGATGAAAGATGAAAGGCCTTTGACTGCAATACTTCTGAATAGTTGACGGGATGAGGAGAGAGCACGTGGATGCCTTCTCTATCTAGCAATGTACACTGTAAAAAATGTGGTGTCAAAACTGACACCAGTTGGTGTTAATAGAGGACCACACCCTGAGGTGTTAAAATTACACCCTAGAGATGGAACATAACACCAAAGAGTGTAAATATAGCAACACAAGGTGTTGTAATAACACCTATAGGTGTTACGCTGACATAGTCAATTTAACATCGGAGTAAAATGACTGATGTGGTCCTCTATGTACACCAGTTAACACCACAGTTCAGTTTACTGTGTACAATTACAGTTATAATAAAATAATAATATGTCCATTCATATAACGCAGTCAGTATGTGCATATACTCAACTGCGCTTTGATATTTGGTATCATGATTACACCGACTGTAGCTGAGCCGCCATATTAATAGGCGCTAAAGCGTTCAAGGAAAAAAAATTCTTGCCGAAGGAGATTACGCTTTGGCTGGGATTCGAACCCACAACCCTCTGTTTCAAAGTCCGGAGACTACTCCATTGGGCCACATCGCTCCACAGTTGTACTACTGTTCTGTTTAACTTCCATCGATGTCATGGATAAAAAAAAACTCTCTTTCTCTTATTGCATCTGACTGAAAAACCATGAATCAAGTTCACACCTAGCCCGTATTCACATATCCTCAGCGTGTAATGTATCTCGAAATTAGTCCCAAGGTCTTAAAAATGTCAATGGAGTTTTGCATCTCAAAATATCATATTTGATTGAATACATAGAAAAGGTCGTTTAGGGGCTCAGCTGTGTTTAGGAAGTGGATAGCCCACATGTCCCTATGGACATTATGCATGCTTTATATCACTGGTTGCTACCAGACTGTAAAAAAAATGATTGATGATTTTTACAAAATGTGGGTAGAATGATTATTAGTGGTTATTCCTGTTAATTTTGGTAGGGCTATATACGTTTTATGTCTCTAGAATTAGTGTTTCTTTGCCCCCTTTTCAACTCCCTCCCCCACTCCCTACCCCCCCCCCCCCCATCGCTCTCTCTCTCTCTCTCTCTCTCATTATTTCTCTGTCTCTCTATTCCATTTGACATCTTTTATAGTGTTGCATTGTCTCCTTCTTTTATTCAAAGTCATCTTTATTTTTAAGTTGTAAATGGAAAAAAAAATCCCGGTCTCTCACTGTGACTCTTTCCTTTTCCCCCTTTTTTTCTCTTTCATCATTATTTGGGTTTTCAGGCTACGCTACTTCGACATTTCTGTTTTAATGTAAGACCTTTCCCCCTCTATTATTACGACTGTCGGTGACGAATTACTCCGAGTGGCATTTTCCTTCTAAAAAACATTTTTATGAATTAAAAAAATTCACATTGTCATTATTTCCACAACATTCCCCATCATTGTGGCATGAACTCATAATATCCGTCCTGCTTTAGGCTTTAATTTAGCAAATGCATCTCATCTTCTTGTTCTATGATGAAGGACTGTTGTCCAATCATACGGCCTTAGCCCTCATGAATGACATTTATGTTCCTAATTCACACTGACATTTCATGCGCTTTCTATAATGGTTTCCAAGATCAAGGACTGATCTCGTCATTGTCTAGTTTAGTTTCACGTGATCAGCCAGAACAAATAATTACCATAAAGCTTTATCCATCATGGAATATGCATCAATCGACTTGAAGCTCTCACTGATAAATTCTTTGTCTATATTCATGAATTCTATACCTATGGGCAGCCATGCACGCTGAAATCTGGCAAAACCTCCAATAGGATTTGTCATTTGTGGACCGCATAATTTTAAGACATGATTATGGATATTTTCCTCACCTAAACTGATTTCGAATGACCTTTTTATGCTATAAAAAGAAATGTGCGAAAAGTTTCTTCATTTATCATTAAGGATATGTAAATTTATATATTTCTGAACAAAACGAAATGTTACTTTCGAAACAAACATCCACGAATGTGTGCAAAACATTGATTGATGGCAGGGGCAAAAGAGCCACAGGGGGCGGAAGGACGACCGTAAAAAAAGAGAGAAGACAATTTATAAAAGAAGGAGAAATGAAATGAAAGAAGAAAGATATTTTTGTCATGTAACTCCATAAAACCCCTAAATCCCTTCGAAAAAGAATAGCAAAATTGTGCACTATTTACTCTCCAAAATAGGTTATCCCCCCCCCCGTCCTCCCTTTTAAAAATTTTGCTTTCAAAATATGACAAAAAAGGCTATCACGAATCCATAGGTCGAGTGCCTTTCCCCTATACTAGTGACCTCATCAGGATGGGATCATGAAGGGGGGGGGGTGCCGAGGCTCACCCCTGGATCCCCCACTGCCCATAATACCATAGGGCGTCCTCCTGTTCTATGCTTTCTCTTTAATCATAATATTTTGCCTTGGTTTTATTTTTCTCTTCCGCGTTCTTCGACCGTGATGAGATGATGACTAAAAACTAAGTTGGATTTTCAGGGTTGATTAATTACTGGGTTATCATGCAATAACGGTTTTCCCCTAGGATGCGCAGGTGCAGCTCTGCTCTGTCACGCATGAAGTCACGTGACAGCTTGATTATTGTGCAATTACTGTGTAAGGATGAAATATGTCATTTATGAAGTAATGAAATTACCTGATTTACCCCCCCCCCCCTTCCCCCTTCATGGTCCATTCCTTAGCTATATTAGTAATTAACAATGTATCATAATGAGTGATAGAATGTTTGATTTATTGCTTACGTATTCAAATATTCATTTATTTTTTTTTCATTTGTCTACTTATTTATTCATTCATTTATTGATATATTTCCATTTCACATGATCCCTTTCCAACAACATCCACCGCATTTAGGGCAAAGATATTTTAGATAATGTATATTGAAAGTGGAAAATACATGCAAGAAAACCGAAAATTAAAAATCGTCTAAGGCCTCCATCGAGCCCACCAACCACCAAAAGCGTGTTCTCATAAAGATCAGAGAGTATGAAATAATTCAAGACAAAACGAAGTTTAGTTCCTAATTTCATTGATTATAAAAACTCGGGAAATATCGAAACTTATTCATTTCCCCATCGAGCTCCGTGTTTCTGTAATAAACCGGTCGACATCCGATTGGTGGACATCATTCCAGAAACAAAATGTCAGTGATTTTCACTCATGACTGTTATAAGCTACTGAAATCCTTGTATTTGATTGGCTTAGACCAGATAAGCGGTGGATATCACGGATTGTTTTGCTTCATGAAACGTTCTCCCAGATCCCTAATAATTGTAAGATGAGTTGAACACTGTTGAAAGGTGGTCTCTTTCTATCCCGAAGGGGGGGGGTGCTATTCAGGCAACCTTAGCCGAGAGTCAGTTTGAGCACTCTGATCCTTTTGTGGGGCTCTCGACATATTTTTACAGCCCCGGGGGCGTTTTCGAGACATGGTTGGAGAACATTTTCGTGATTATGAATTGGCATTGCAATAGTTGGTATCTCATCGCATTCCTGTTCATGAAATGAATTAGTTGAGTTCGTTGAAGGATCCGAAGCTGTACTTAAAGGATTAGTGACCCCGTGTTTTAAGGAAATGGTCGCTCATATTTAATGGGGTAATGCTATTGGAGACAAAGATTGTAATATATCATTATTTACAAGATAAGACAAAGAAATTGCAATACAAATGTGGTTTCTGCTGACTAAAATCATTTATAGTTTTTAAAAGATTTGCTTTTCCTTTTGCTGTGCTATATTCCAACTTGAATTGTGTTTTACTGCAGTATCCCATTCAACTGTAAGCTATCATCTTCATTTTTAGTGTAAATACATCGATTACATGATTGTCTGAATTAATTTCACATAACCTTAATATGCAATTTTATGTCGAGATCCATAATATCTAAGCATAATATACATGTTTCAAATATAATTGTGCAATATCTTTTGTATTTTTTTCATGTAGTAGGGAAATAAATGCAATACAAAATATTAAGAAACTATAAAGCTCACGTAAGACGTAAATAGTTTCAAATCATATCGCGCATCCTATGCAAGGAGAGTCCCCCATGGGTATTAAGTTTGCAGAGTTGATTATACTTTTGCGCATTCGGTTGATTAGTTTTCTCCGTGCACAGCACCTTGTGGACGTAGAATGCTTATTCAAGTAATACCCCGAAGGAGAAACTATCTTTGAAATAACCTAAAGACTGTTACCTGATGCGAAATTTATATCATGGGTATGCCGGATGCATAGACCTAAATTCGTGTGTTTTCTTTAGCATACGACTGTTTTTATACGCCCGTCTCAAAGGGGAGAATTATGGTATCACGCTCGGCGTCCGTCCGTCCGTCTGTCTGTCTGTCCGTCCGTCCTTTAACTTTTCCTTGTTAAATATGAAACCGATCTTTGTGGCGCCAATTCAAATATTTCAAAATCATCGTCATCAATAAGCAAAAGTTGATTTAACCATTGAAATTAGCAGACTTAACTAGGCCAACATGTTAAAGTCCAGTTTGTGTGCCATTCATTGTGATCATATTGCGTGTTCTGTTATCAAACTATATCATTGTTTATTCTTTTTTTCCGGACTGTTTTCTTCTTTGTGACATTTATTTTGACCGGATCGTGCTGATCATGATGATAATGTTTCATGTGTTGTTCACATTCATTGCACTTCACTACAACAACATTCCCCCATGAAGGAATCTTAATTAATGCAGTGTCTACTTAGCGTGAACGCCATTTAGCCTGACGGCCTTGACAACATACACCTGGGGTGATGTGTTGAAGTGATATCACGTGATCAAGCCCCTGCCGCCAATAAGAATAACACTCGCATCCAAAGCATAATAGCAGCATATAGTTTGTCTGTCATTTGGGTTGCTCCCTGATACCGCCTTGCGCGGTGGAAGTGTACATTAGCTCGATGAGATCTCAAACCAGGCCGATTAACGGTGATCTCTTTTCTCCCGTTTCAAAAAAAGAAAATACAAATAAAAAGCCGGGAGCCTTGCTGTTTTGAAGGTGACATATTACATGGTGTCTACTTTGTAGACATGAAGCTGAACAAATCGCCAATTTTCCATTAAGTCAACAATGGTAGCGTCTAAAGAAACGACATCAAATGAAAACAAATCGTGAAATTATCTCGTGTAGATTTTACTATACATAATTTATATCTGAGCTTCAGAATCTGCACTTAGTCTTAAGGCGTAATCGTGCCATTGTGACTGGCGATGTGAGAAGACATTATAAAACATGTATGTTAAATCCTTAGAGTGCGAAATAATTTGCGATTGGGAGGCTTGACACATTTTAACTGGGATTTGTTTGGTAACATGCACAGATTTAGAATACCCCCACCCCATGCGAGTCTATACTTCTGAAGGAGAAATTATGTGTTTCCGTCAAATTGACTTGGCTTCGTTTACGCAGGATTACACTTTCTTCATCTTAATGGAGACAGTTGTATATCTCTATCCCTTTATGAATAGAAAATACCGTTGAGTGGGGGTAAAATGGGATGACACTACTAGGACTTCGCAAATCGTAACATTTCACCTTGCTTGGCGATGCGATGCGCTGGTGGTAGACTTATGGTGGGATGCTTTAAGGTCTCGAGTGAAAGACGTTTGATGTATTAGCAGAACGTTTAGGGGCAAAGATAGGGAGAAAATATTCAGATGGAAAAAGTGTATGAACACATTAAACATGTACTCTAGGCTGAAAATAATTTTTTGAACAGAAGTGAAATGAGTTCAAAAAGACATTGAAATCTTTTTAAGAAGACTAGAAATTTCGACGACAACTTGGAAGAGGAAATATGATCCTAAGAAAAAGAAGAATAAGATATTGGAGAAAATAAGAGGAAGGTTTGAATGCTAAAGAAATGCTAATCGAGCGAGGCAGTAAGAGGGGTATTCCTTGCAAGAGACTAGAGTCAGAGCAATGGGTGAAGAACAGAAAATGATGTTGAATTAAGAACGAGACTGGAATAAGAAGTGACACAAGAAAGAGTGGGACCAAGAGGGCAACAAAGAGAGAAAAAGGGGACAAGGAAATAAAACAGGAAAACAGACATTCAAAGAAATTAAGGGGGAAAAGAAAGAAAGAAAGAAAGAAGGAAAAGAAGAAAGAAAGAAAGAAATGAAGGAAGGACGAAGAAAGAAAGAAAGAAAGACAAATAAGATACTGGATAAAAATGGTATACAAGATACATACAAAGAAAGAGAGGAGGATGAGGAAAGGATGACATACATGAGAGAAAGATATAAGAAAGAGATAAGAAAAAAGAAATGCAAAGCAAGAGAGAGAGAAAGAGATATAAACAGGAGGTATAAGAAGGAGAGACCCTTTTCTGTTTTGGTTATTTGCCCAGATTAAATATGTTACCCTCTTGAAACCTGTAAAGTGCTCGAAGAAGCCCCTGATAAGAGGGACACGGATTGTCTTCATAGATACAAATATGCACCTCCCGCAGAGTCCAATGGGAATTAATATTTCCCGGGGTCATTTATCACACCAAATAGCAGGGAATGAACGTAATGTTCTAAGGTATCGATGTGTCGAAATGTGAGGCAAGTACTTCAGAATCTGAGTGTCATTCTGTGAATTGATTTATATATGTATAAGTTAAAATAAATAGTATTACCATGCATTATAAGTTGTGAGGAACTAAGGAGGATTGTATAGATGGGATGCACGTTATTTCGAGTGAGATCGATGGCCGAGATGGCAGGTCTTCTAAAAACAAAATAAATAGATAAATAAATAAAAATCGATGCGAACAAAATATGATTTTAAAAAAATTAACGATTGGCTTGTAAATTGTGAAGGGCTGGAGCAATGCCTATTGCATGCCCCATACCAATTCATGACTTAAAAGTAGCACGGAATACCTGTCAAGATGTCTTCGCGGAAACCAAATTATTGTCGTGATTGTGTTGCAGACATGTTTATTAAAATGGGATGGCATCACGTATTTATGGTGTGTATCGTGTTTCTGGATAGGCTATAAAGATGTCAAATAATCGTGATTTAGGGTGTCAGGGGTATATTTGAGGGTGGTATGTTGCCTGTATGTTTCCTGGTCGACGTTAAGTGGATGATTCCTATCGCCAAGCACGTATCTGTATTGTCGTTGGGGTGCATCCGGGTTCCCTTTGCTGTCCGAAAAAAAGAGAGATATTGAAAAGGTGATGAATGCTCCTACCATTTGTGGTAGAGTCCATGTCCCTACAAACCACTTCTACATAGTCATTGGAGAAGGGGGCACCCCCCACACACACACACACACTCCCCCGTGGGGCATCCAGATTGTCCCAGCAAGAGAAGGTGACAATAGAGTGAAGGAGGGGGGGGGGGCTCAATATGAAATTCAGGAGGCTGCATGCCATATGTAATATAGGAATATAAGATTCGATGTTTTACTTTTTGTATGACAACTGCACCTTAGATGTTTGCCCCCCCCCCACACACACACTGTTATACAAAACACCATTGAGGGGGTATCATTGAATGGTCATTTTCATCAAAATATCCTTTAAAATGATTATTCCATATTTGTACATTCTAAATATTTGAGGGCTTTAAAAATTCATTTTGATAGGCTGTTTGCCCGTAATTTGGTGGCAAATATTTACCAGAAAGTGTGCACTGTCCAAAATCTGCTTAATGGCATCATGCCCCTCCCATCCTGAGTATATATTGAGGTACTTCTAACGGTTCCGCGATCCCCTCACACTTCAAAGGTTTCTAAATAGGGGGTTAAGGTAAAGTTAATCCCAGATGACGTTGACCAATATCTAAGAGTCCCACAACAAGGCTCATCCTATATAGTACCTGTCAATATTTCATCATTAATAACTAGTAATTTTAAAACTATTAACGTTACAATAATGACAGAAGACGATTTATTATCGGCGTTGCCTAGACAATACTTTACAGCCTCTGGAACTCGATTTATTCATTTTACTCTTTGAAATGCCCACACATATCATAAGAAATTGCTGGTATTAACCCTAAATCCATTTGTAAGGGGGTCATTGGCTTACAAATGGCAAGTTTCCGTGCGGTCAACATGCATTATAGATTATGGATGGGTCATAAAGTTGCATTTCATTACTGTGGGATGTTCTGGTATTCACCCCGTTATTATGGATAGTCATTACCCCCCGTTTGACCCCACTCACATAATATTGTATCATAATAATATTTTCTTATAAAAAAATAAACATTCAGGTAATTGAAAAAGTTTTTCAAGGTATTCACTCACAGACTATCATTGTCTCGGTCTTTCGTTTTTTGTTTTTGTTCTAATTATTTGTTCGTTCATTAATCATTCATTCATATATTCATTGGACATTTCTCATCCCTTTCTTTATTATTCATTCAGTATCTACCTACATGCAGTCATTCATTCATTGCTCTTTTTATTCCTTGATAAAAAAAACCATTATATTTTTCCCCAAAAAACAATACGCTGAGAACGTTAAGGTACATTGATAGATGCGGTGTTTTGATATCTAACGTAGATTGTCATACGCGTCACACTGATTCTGGCATAGTTTTCACAGTAAAACGCGCCTTCTACAACGTTTGATACGAAAGGTATATTATGAGTAGGTTTTCATACTCCCGATGCAAAGGCATAAATGCCTTTTGAAACAAGGAAGGAATTAATGATTTTCATCCTGTAAAAAATGAACATTCCTTTTATAAACTCTAAGGCATTCCAAGAATAACGGATCAGGTGATATTGCAAACAAGGAGCCCGTATACTACAAAGGGTAACGATACCCAATGAAAATAAAATTATGATAGATCGAAATTTTTCATGATAAATGGAGTAAGTTAAGAGATAGGAATTTTAGATCAATCGCAATAAGAATTTGATTAAAATATATCGCAAATCTTTGTAAGACGGAGCCCAGGTCATATAACATTGTAAACGGGTTGTTGGTTTGTGTTCACTATATGTGTACATTATTGAGAATTGTTGACGCTGTAATGGTATGAAAAAAACGCTGTATTATAGATGAAGATACATGGTTATCTCTTTTCAGAAATTTAGCGAGCTTACTTTCGCGCATATATGCTAGTATGACTTGATTCTCCAGTGAAATAATATAGAATGAAACCGATTATGCATTGTTAATCGGATTATATCTAACATTTCTTTCCATAAAAATATAATTTTAAGATGTTAAAAGTGAAACCTCCAGTAGAATTCTCGTTTTGAGACTTTATTTCTATTTAAAGTAATAAAATTGATCATTCTTCATCAATTTTTGTAGGTTTTGTGTGATTTATTGCTCGGCCATCTGCCAGGGGAGATGCAGCAGAGGGTTAAATTTGTTTTTATTAGATGTTATTGAAAGTAAATTGTAAAACAAAATGTAGCATCTTCTTTTCAGCATCTTGAATTTAGATGATGACAGGTATGCGAGAGAATGTATGCGCACGGAGGTAAGAGAGAGAGAGTTTGGAAGAGCGTGGGGGGGACAAACAGAAGGGTCGACAGATCAAAGGTTACCTTCAGCTTGATTTGCCCTCTGATACTTTTATGTAGGAGAGAGTCTTTAGCCACCCCACACCTTTATCTCTCTCCTCTCGTTTCTTGTTCTCGTTTCACAATCTTGAATGGATCCTGATTTGACAGATCGCATTTTGCGAAACAAACAATTCTGGCGGGGCTCGGCAAAAGTAGAGCCAAAGTGATGCACAGATAATCTTTGAGTACATTAGAGAAAACCCAAGTATTGAAGTGACAAGATATCAAATGGTAAGTTTTATCATACATCTGTCACTCCCTTTGTTCTTAGAAGGTCCATTAAAAGCGCCGAGAATAGTCGGATGAAAGAGATTATCAAGATAGAGGCGGCAAATTGCTACGGAGAAGGGTGTAACATGTGCCGAAGTAAAATGGACAGCTTTCGTCGTAAAATGGGTAATTTATTTTGATGTATTTACTGGTGTATGCTGCATGGGACTGATAAATACTTTCAAACACTTCATCGTTTGAGATGAGGACTTGAGGGGAAGAGGAAGTAGAAGGAAAAGGGATAGAAAAAAATGAAGAGGAGGAGGAAGAAAAATAAAAAGAAGATAAACCAAAGAGGAATAAAAAGAGGAAGAAGGAGAAGAAGAAGAAGAAGAAGATAAACCAAAGAATAATAAGAAGAAGATAAACCAAAGAAGAAAAAGAAGGAACACGTAAAATTGATGAGTATGGTAAGGAAGAAAATATAGATATAAAAAAGAGAAGGAAGAAAAACGAAGAAAAATGAGGAGAGAAGAAGAGGGAAAGGAGAAAGGTGAACAATCTACAAAATAACAAGGAAATAGATGGTAATAAAATATAATACAATATAAAGCGGGGTATCATTCATTCTTTATCGCTCCATTATTTATTAAACTATTTTACATGCCAAAGTCATCCTTATAACATCATTGTTTGTTTCCCGGCTCGCTTATACTCTTTTCAGTTGCAGATACTAGTAAGTAATATAATGGTATATAGAGTAATCGAAACTTTGGCATCTCCAAATCTTTATTTTTGTTAACCACTAAATGATATATCCCCATCAACGCCTTTGATAAGAATGATATACAAATATAGATATTGTTACTTCATTAATTCCCGGATTGTATTCTCCACTCGAAGGTTAAGCATTAAAAAATAGATGTTTCCAACACCTTCTGGGGTACAAATAGGGTTCAATATCATATCGACTTCCGCGAAAGAGCCATGAATATGCGTCCCATATTTCATTTCATTTGCGGCGTACGGAGGTGCATCGTTTGTGCTTTCTCGTTTTAACGCTGTTCGCGGTATAAATCATACATGAAGGACTTCGCCGTGACCATAAGTGTGATGTTAAGCTTCTAATACGGCACAGCGAAAGGGGACCGCTTCATGTATAAGTCATGTAAGTTAACAAGACGTCAAAATGTCGGTGGGAGCTTGGTGAAGTTCCTTCACGATGAGAACATTCCGTGGGAGAGTGTTTCCACGCCCAAGTTGTCGGGTTTGTTTGTTTTGACCTGAAAGTGGGGGCGTCAGCGGGGAAAGGAGGGGGGGGGGCGTTATATCGCAGTCCGTTTTAATCAATACCTTAAACACCAACACGAGAAGTACGGTCGCCCACGGGCTATGAAGGCCAGAAAGGAGCATTTAAAAGGTCTCGAATGGATATGCAAAACATGGAACCCCTTTTAAGCGTAGTAGTATCTTCAGGTCAGCTAGTATGCTAATTCTTTTCGAGGTAACCTTGTTTCGGGCCAACTTAGTAATAATAATGATAATAATAGTCAGCTCTTGTTTAGCGCATGATGAATAACGTCTCTATTTGCGCTTCCAAAGGACTTGGATATTATTACCCTGGCTGTAGCTCAAGGAGCTTTTACGCACTCGTTACCCATTCACCATGTTTACCTCACCTGGGTTGAGTGCAGCACAATGTGGATTAATTTCTTGCTGAAGGAAACTACGCCATTGCTGGGATTGAACCCACGACCCTCTGTTTCAAAGTCCATGTAGTAACTGATTTTTCTATTCTTTTTCAGTTACGGTTTCATTTTATTTATTTAATACGGTATAGAAATTAAAAAAAAAACATGCTGACAAGCTCTGTATATTTGTAAATGTCTTTATTATTATGCCCATGACTTCTAATTGAATCATCCGTAAACTGATGTGAACAATATATGATTTCTTTGTTTTTTATTCATCTTTCTTGTCCAATAATTGTTTTATCAATCAAAACACAACTTTTTCCACCACGGTTGTCTATTTTTTCAATAAAGACAACATGGCATAATATTTTTCCAGTAGGTGTTTCATAAAACTGCTAGTATTTTATGAATGGCTTTAAGGGGACCGGTGACCCTTTCTTGTTCTTATAAAAGGGGCCACCAGGTAACAATTATAACAAAAAAACACAAACATAATAACACACTCATGCAGCAAAAAAAAAATTGGTAATTTTAGAAGGTTAAGAGGTTAACATTGCCCTGCACAACTTTTTAAATCTAGTAATATTGGAGCTGTTTTAATGTCATTGGGAAGTTTGTTCCATAATTTAGGGAAAGTCGTTTTAAAAGAATTAGAAACAACAGAAGTTCGAACTTGAGGGAGACGAATGAGATCACATTGACGAGTATTGTAAGTTTGAACTGATGAATTTGGAGCAAAAACATCTCTTAAGGTAGGAGGTAAAATTTTAGTATGGAACTTATACATGAAAACAAGATAATTCAATGATATTAATCCATTTAATGGTAAATGTTTAATTGGGTAAATAGCGATTTGGAATGACTATTAAATGCAGCATTATATATAATTCGGATTGCTTTCTTTTGTAGAATGCATAACTTATCTAAGTGAGTTTTAAATGTGTGACCCCAGACAATATTACAGTAGTTTTGCTTGACTTACGCGTACACAGATATCCCAGTCGTGCGTGACGTTGTGCGTAACTTTATGAACAGTTTATGAAACACCCGTTTGGTCAACAAAATGAACCGTTCCTGTACACAATCGATCACATTCCATGCTTGTTTTCCGTACAGTTGGTGATTATCTCAATCTTAATCTCCCTTGAGACGATAATTTGAGCGGATCGATTCTGATTTGTAAGGTTTCTCATAATGCATAGCTTACCCTTCCTATCCTAGACCTGTCTGCTATTTCTATAAACACGTCAAAAACATGACCATTAAGGTTACGCATTTTTGTCTGTGAAAGACACAGTATCGTGTGCCGGTATATCCTCAATTTGAGAATTACTGATTAGTGATATATCGATGCATGCAGAGGCCTATATCGATCAATATCGATACCTCATTTGTATTCACCTCCTTCAGTGGAGGTGCCGTGGCCGAGTGGTCTAAGGCGCCTGGCTATACGTGGAAAGTCCGGAGTTCGATCCCCGGCCGCGGCACTTATGCCCGTGAGCAGGCATTTAATCTACAATGCTCTTTTATCCTGCTTTCAAATAAATGGAAATGCTATATGCATTACTGGTAAACTAGGTGTGCACTTGTTTAAAAAAAAAAAAATCTTATATACAGATTATAAGTGTATTTCCGTAATTCAGATTTTTGCTGTTGTTGTACCCGGATTCTGTTCTGTATTAATCCTTTTGTGATAATAAGTTGTTAAAGAAATGCGAGCCGATTGATTCTAAGTTTACATTTGAAATTCATTTATGTTCCTTTTCTTACCATGTTAAAAGGTTTATGCGTAAACTTGAAACAAATATGTTAATGATGTCATGTTATATCTATCTTTACATGTAATATGAGGAAAAAATAAATATGATTTAAAACAAAATCTTGCATTGAACCTGTCCAAAGAACAAAATAATTTATTCTTATTTCAGTCTCTTGATAAATCAATACATTCAGTCATATACAAATAGAAATTGATTTTCATGACATGATTGAAAACAATTGTTATAGATTATTTCTATAAATGTAAATAAGTATATTGAATGGAAGCAAGCTGCATTGTTTTTTGTTGTTGTTTTTTGGTGGGGGGGGGGTTAAAGAAAGATATAGCTTGTTACTTTACGAAGTCTGAATTTCAACATTTTTTCCAATATTGTATAGGGAAATAGTGATATTTAATTATACCATACTGGCAAATACAAGTTTGGTTGTCATATATTCTGCATAAAACAAATACCTTTTTCGCCTGAGGAAAATAAATAAATATGATCATACTTATGTAGGCGTACATTAAAAAGCAAACTTGAACAGATTGATTAAATAAATTGATGTTAATAATGACCGTTTTTCACAATTTCTCCTGTTTCAGATACTATCCTCCCGAGGGTACGGAAGCTAAGGAAAACTAAGAAATGTAATGGTTGAAAATTTATTGTCTTCGCTTTTAATAATGCGGTAGTTTAGCAACATAACTTAAGAAAACTAACTTAGCATTAATCGAAGTTTAATTTAGTTTGATACAATTTGAAGCCAGGTAGATCTGATGCTTTGATCCTAGTAAAAGAAAATTTAATGTTAGACTGTATAGTTAAGATAAAAAATTGATTTAGATTTGAAACAAAAAATGTTTTCAAAATTCACTGTGCTGCTCAAATTGCTTACGAGTAAAAAATATCAAGGGCATAGAAACAACGTGTTTATGCAAGAGTCCAAAATATTATTTTTCTTTATTTTTCAAACGATAATTCGAATGGTGATTCATGATGACAACTGGTATTTAAAACTGTTATTATGACGGGAACGTTCACATTCATAGTTTTCAAATTTAATTTCTATGATTGCGCTCACACTCTCTTCGCTAAACAATGAATTGACGTGTTTTGGTGTGATATTGATGTAGAGACAGAAAAATGAGGCGGTGCAAACACGTTAACCATTGTTGTAAATTGAGCCGAAAATATTCTTTAGATTTATCGGATGTCAAATTGAGGATTTTCGTTAAACTAAACTTTTACATGATTTCCATCTGGAACAAACACGTCTTCGCGTGTCCTTACATTCATTTTCCATCTCTAACATATATATATCCCTGCTTTACACTGTGGTTAGAACTAAAGGTTGAACCTAATCGCCTCAGGGGATAAAATATGACACAATCTCTCCTCGGAAGAATTTTGGATTCCAGGACACCGTAAGCATGAGAGGCGCAAAATAAGAAGAATAATCTGTCGCGAATTTCACACCTCTAATGACATACTCTCTTCTCAATGTCTATATAACTGCCATTAATTGCATACGCGAGAGGGTTTGTCGGAGAAGTATTTATGGGTATGTTTCGTTTTGATTATCTGACGATCTTCCTCGCGTTTTGCTTCGGTAGCCATGGGGACGATCGTCTGAGCGGTGTGATCGTGAGTAGCAAGTTCACATCAGTATTAGATATCTTGAGTTGTCTAGACTAAGTAAAGTCTATGGTGTATTTGTTTGTCGGGAGTATAGCGGTTAATATATTCATATCCATGTATATAGGAACATAGTTGAGATGAAAATGGGAATGACATCGCGGGATGCATGCCGTAAGGTTTCATCTCCAGATTTGTGGACGTCGGGGATTTTTCAGTCATGTGATATGATTGCAGCTTTTGAGAATCTTGCAATCGCCAAGCTGTTTCATTTGTATTAACATAATGAGCATGCAAAAATAATTCATTTTTCTCTCTCCCCGCTATCCCGTCATTTCATGTTCTCTTTAAATCCAATATTCGCTTTTTAACTGGAAGGTTTTCTTACCCATTTTCACATGTACTAAATGAAGTTCCCTAAATACCATGTATACCGATCACCAAAACGCACGCAGCCGTAGAAAGAACAGTGAGAGGAGCCTTTCTCCAAATTCACCTTTAAAAGAAAACTCCCTGATTAAAAGCCGCCAATTGAAGCCCTCCGTTACCCCCCTTAGGCAAGGAAATAGTGACGTCACAAACCAAACGTGTTTTTGTCTTTCTCTTTATCCGATGTACCTCACAATAACCGAGGCATCCGTTAGTCCCAGGCACGCCGTTTCCACGTAAGACACCCGATCGCCGTTACCACGTCTTACGCTATTGTTCAAGGAAGCTCGGCCGAAATATGAATTGATATTTCACTCGCTTTGTGTGAGATAAATATTCATAGCAACCAACCCTGGGCGATCGGATGTGATATTGTATTCCTCATGCTCCCTTGCTTGAAGTCTTAGTAATAATCCCTGCACACGTGAAACATTAGGCAACATACTGTCCACTGTGTTGGGTAGTGTGTGCTGGTAACAAATATTATATAAACTGGGAAATTATTATCCAATTGAGCAGATTTACTACCCATTATTCGTTTTTATTACCTAATTTGGACATATTTTAACCAATAGTTGTGTGGACAGTATATGTTACCCAGGGTTGGTTAAAAGTTGGGCTTTTTTTGCCCAACTATTTTAAGAGTGAGCAAAGTTCACCAGGAATTTGTTCCTATACTGGTCCAGTTTCTATGACTACTGTGTCCATTTTAAAATGTTTCTCTCTGTTTTATTCATGATAATACTAATATGTATTCTAATTTAATATTTTGCGACTGCTTTCATTTATTTTATTTAATTACGTATAGTTGCCCAATGAAACATGTGAGAAAAGCACGAATGGTGTGTAGTCATGCAGTAGCGATTCTGTGCAAACAAGACCGTGTCCAAGAGGTTTTGACAAGTTTTCGATGACATGGAACAAAACATTTCTGAAGGCATCTTATCCAGCCAATTAGCAAACAAATTCACTTGTTTGCAAACAAGAGTGAATGCGACAAGGTGTTGTGAAGATCTAAAGATGGCACCGAGACTTAGTAACCCTTTCAGCATCACGAGATGTCCTGATGTTAATTGATCATTGTTAGGCTCTCAAAAAAAGGTTAGGGCATCCTAATAAGGGGTACGGGGGAGGGGGTAGGGGATGATGAATATTAGTGAGGGGACGATAGAAAAATAATCTGGGAAGTTGAAGCCTACCCCCCCCCCCTAAAATAAAGAACAAGAATAAACAATGGTGCGCACTTCTGATCAGGCCATGATTAGATTGCCTCATGAAAATAGGACGTAATTTGTCCACAAGAAAAATCTGAATTGTTTGGGGAAAGCAAGATGGAGGACAATACAACATTGTCGCTGTTTCGAAGGGCTTATGGGCAAACATAGAATGAGCATCAGTATACCCAAGAGTCCATTGTCTCTCTGCTCAACACATGTAATTAAATTGAAACACTTGTTTGGTCTAACCGTTGGGGCTATAGGTATTAATACTTTGAATTTGTTTTGAAGCCGAATGAAAGTGTTTTACTCGACCATGCCGAGTAAAGGCCTGAATAGAAAAGAAAAACTTCTAACCAAGACCCTCTCATAATAAAGGGATGCGTTTGTTGATAACGACATTGTTATCATTATCTATATTTAAAGATATCGCATGTTTTATGAAATAATGAGATTAATATAGCCAGTAGGGCAAGTATGAAATTCATGATGAAGCTCTAAAAGCGTGAAAACTGCGAAATGGTGTAGAAATGATCCACGCCTTTTGAAAAGTAAGCTATTTTGATATCGGCTATAATATTCAATTTGTAAAAACATAACACATATAACATAATATCATATTGAAGAAAATAAGGATATAGTTTTTTTTTACTTTTTTGTTCTTCTTTGAAGTTGAAATTTTCAATTACCTCTTTTTGAAATAACATCGTCGTATGCTTATGCTGGGAAATTATTCAAAGAAAAAAATGAAAAGAGTGATTGATAAACCGTTAAAATGTATTTTAACAATTCCCTAAATTGCCATTAATTCTTCTTGAGAGAAAATGACCATTAAGAATGAATGCCATACCGTAATTCATAACACTAATATAGTTTATGGTTGCGTGTCGCCATGGACATGCCAAATTTAGAATGTATGAGGAACATTTTTTATTCACAGGACTGTGTTTTTTCTTTTGTTTTCAAAATTTAACAATATATAGATGTCGTCGCTGTAGTATTTATGCCTGCCCATCGTTGATGATTAATGATATCATGTTTATTGTCGTTTTTTTCAAGCAAGTTTGTATATCGTACTTTTCCATCTTTCTTTTTCACGGTTCTGACACGCAATTATTCTCTCAGTCAATATTATTTACAAAATAAGGAAAGATAAACCTACAATTCTATAGGTAATTTATTCAACAGCTCAATTGACAAGTGCCCATGCATTCTAGTTGTATGCATCTGTATGATCCAGGATGGATGCATTACAAATTCGTTCGTTTAACTTTATTCGCGAGTTTATGATTGGCTAATGTATGAAAAGCCAAGTGGGTGCCTGATGTTTTAGGACAAAAATATTTTCATCACGATGATTTGAATGATAAACCTGCATTTTTTCCTTTCACAATCTTCAATAATACTTCTTATGACGAGGTCTTATTGTAGCACATGAACATATCTCTTTACATGTCAGTTTTTCAAACGATTAAAATTATTGCGAATCTAAATTTGCTTTAGCATGATGAAACACAGTCAATTCGTTCCTAAAGTCGTTCGTAACTCAGTGAACGACCCTGTGAAAACAACCCCACATACCCAGTAGAACTAACGTTATTAATTCATGTACCCGATGTACAATGTATGTGTATTCTCTGAAGAATATGTTTGTTTGTTCGTTAGTTTCAGAAAGTCTGATTGCAAATCTAGCCCCGGGCTAACTTGTCGAATTCTTTACGACGTTGTAATTTCGCTTGCCATACAATCTCAGTGCCTTTCAGCGTGTACAAATAGCATTGATTCAAGCAATAGCAATTCATCTGCACCGCCCTACGTTAGATCGAGGCTGAAATGAAATAGTGAAAAGCAAGTTTCAATTTAATTATGGTTTTAGTCATGAGGTCGATTTTCGCCAGCTGCGCCTTTGTTAAACCTGTCTAAATTTCCAAAAGTTCGGCCCAGCTCGTATTGATTTTATTTTGTAGACAGTCCCGCCGCCCAATGTAGGGGTCCCCGATAGTATTTATAGACATCCAATCATGGAAGACGACTTCAAGGAGATTTGAATCAAACGATGACTTGTGACATTTTGATCGAAGTTGGTGATCGTAGGGATATCGACGAGAGGCGATGATGAAGTTCGTTAACTTTCGGCCAATCAGAATTTTTATATCTATTATTTATTAGTGTTCCATTTGTAAAAAAAAAAAATCTTTATGTCTTGTGTCAATCATCAATAACTATTCACTCAGTTGTTGATAAAACGATCCATTTGCAGGTTAATTGTTTTAGTACGCAGCACCAATAATATTCCAATCGATATACACCATCAAAGTCACGTTCATAGCCGCGTGTTTACATAATTATTTACATAAATAAGAATATACAATAGTCATTCAAGTTTTCTTGTGAGTAATGTAACACTTGGCAAACCTTATGCCCTTATATAACAAGAATCTGAAACTTGCAGAAACCTAGTGCGCCAATCCTGATTACATTTTTTTACAAGTGGTACCATTCCTACATAATAATTATTTTGTTTTATTATAATATTTATTTATTTTAATACATGAGCATTTCTTATTGACTGGATGTCATAATTGCACATGGAAACAAACACTTTTTATTATTAGGTTCTTTGTTTTAATAAGTAATGCATCTAAACATATATTGTCATTTTATACCGATTTTATATTTGTATATTTGTAAACCCCGACTATATAGGAGAGCTTCATGACAGAAACTAGTTTTTCTTTTAGTCATCCTCAGGCACTAGTCGGTGGGAATTTCTTCCTGTTATTTATATTCTTGTTTTTCTTTTGCCTGAAAAAAAAAATATTTTCGGTACAGTACCATAAACGAACCGATTCCAGACCGACCACATCAATTTAAGTCATTTCCTATGACAAACTATCGATCGATTTGAAATCGTTTCCTCGGTGTGACAGTAGGGTTATTGTGAAGGGTAAATGAACGTCGACCAACCCGAACGGAAGATTTCTTTAATTCTCCAGGGGGTCTACTGAAAAGAAGCCTAAAGTGGCTCTCACCTTTTTAAAATCATTTTGGTATGGGGTGTTGAGAACTCGAGAGGTTCTTCTAAAGCTCTCTATGTATTGTCTTCGTGGTCATCCGTCGCCCGAATCGCAATCTTTTATTTTGAATATTGTTTTTTTTCATGCTCACAATTGAAAAATCGGACCTTACTTTCTTTTTATTTACTTTAATGGATGTTCGATTATGAATTTATAAGAATTCACCGGCGTACTAATGGGGGCGGGGGGGGGCTGGAGATATTTAAAAAGACATGCGAAGTTTTCAGTTTTGATAAACACGAATGTGGTTATAAATTTATTCATAGTCTTCCTGCCCAAATATCATTTATAGGCAATGTCATAATTCTATTCAAATATTACTTTCGATTTATATAATGTATTTCGTTTCTATATTCACATGAGTCTCTATTTCATTTTTCTCATACGAGATAGGGTAGTATACGTTGGATTAAATATCACAATAAGTACATAATGTCATTACTGTCAGTAGTTCAGGTAAGAAAACTTTTTTGAAATTTATACAACGCCGTTGACTCAATGAACTGTAGGCCTATTTATTTACTACAGCACAGTTGTTTCAAACGTTAAACAATCTTTTTAATGATTATTTCTTTGTAATTGTAAATAGTACGTTGCTATTATTTTCAATTGACAGAAAATAAATACAATACAAATCATGCTTAACTTTAAAAACTTTGTTATTTAAGATTTTCAAATATTTGGTAAAACCGTTAAACAACTTTTATGAAGTTCATGTACAGCATTGTATAAAATTTCAAACAGCATTTTTACTATAATTCGGCCTCTCCATGTGCGTTTATAATTTTTGCAGTCTTCCTTCGTTTTAAGGCCAAATGAAGTTTTATTACTGCACCTCGCTACATGAACAACTACACAAGTCATACACCCACGTAAAAAACAACCATCCCTCCATTTGAAGTGCACAGTTGAGCGCGTCTTCGCTTGATGTTAAATGACTAATAGAAGTGACACACAGAAATCAATGTTATTGATTAAAGAAACAATATCTTGTTTCACCGATATCTAGACTTGCACCACCCCTTTTAACTGTATTGAGCGTACGACCCATTCCGCGGTAGCTATCTCCGGTCAAGGTCTTCGTTACATTTAGCTAATTATTTGTAGCTTATGAATTATAAATTCCCGTGACATTGGTTTCTTTTCAGTTCATGTGTGCAGAGAACAATATAACCATGGTCATTAGTGGGGACGCAATGATGTGCGTTCTATATAAAATTCTACCAAATTTTTTAAACTTCCTTAATTTTGATTGAGATAAGGCAATGAATATCCATGTATAGGATCATATTCATTGATACATCAGAAAAAGAAATAGTTTTTGTAAGTACAATGTAAGATTGCACTTAGTACATTTATGACAATTTCTCTTGTATTATCTTGGTTTATTCCCTCGTTTTATTTTTATTATAGTACTTTATAAAACGATGCTTAACAATGTTTAGTTTTTAATCAGTTTTATCATCTTGATAAGGATTCGATAAAAAAAGGTTTTTACACTTTATTTTTTTCCCTTATCCCTGAAATGTAATCTAAGTCAAACTTATTGGTCTATCGAGAGTACTGAGCAATCTACCACATTAACCTTATGATTTGACATGCTTATGCTTAAGCATGTGCTTATTAGTTTTACTTATACTTCATTTTTACATTACATAATTATATAGGCTTATGTATAATGCACGTCGTTCCTTCAACATTCTCTGTATGGGCAAAGGGATAACTCTTGAAGTGAATGTTCTGTTATACCATCGAAGAATTTAATTATAATACTGCGCCAATAACGAAAATGCATAATTATTTGATGATACGTTCGAACTGCATGGGAGCTTTGTAATTGTGGACATAATTATATACTTCTGAAGGTTTCCATAATTATTCTTCTGTGGTCATTCATAGTTTTGTACTCGTCCCTTTAATGGTCACATCGATCAAAATCTTGCCAGAACAAACGCCATTTTTTTACCAACTACAAACATTTGTGTTTAAGAATCTCATTTCTTTAGTTTGCATTCGTTCTATAGAATACCATGCAGGATATTTCAGTGTGATATCAGTTTCTTTAAAATGCCAAAACATGCAACTATATTTGTATAATGGAATTCCCAAAATAACGTAAAATTGACTTCGTAAATGCCTTCTGTGGTGCGTATATAGGCCTATCAACAACGTAACGCACATTATAATGTTCCTATTCGAACTGCGTAGCGAATGCATGTTATAGTAAGATGGTAGTGAGCCGAAATACCATTACCGTTTCATGTCGTAATTCAATCATCTGCAAATCGTCCAAGTGTGAGTTTGGAATCGATCTTTCATGGCTAAAACGAGATACAGGGGGCATATCCAGGCATTTCATGAAACAAATCGTCAAGGATTTGCACTGGATATTTGTTACAAGCTAGTGAAATAGTTGCATCTGATTGACTCAGAGCAAATTCGTCATTGTGAATTAGTGACTATTTATTTCATGAAACGACCCCCCCCCCCATTTTAATTCCTTTAAATTGGGGGGTCAATGTGATACAGGCCTACGAATTATTAAAAAAGATACAACGGAAATCAAGAAAGAAATATTTCTGATAAATGCATATTTTGCTGTTCCACGTCCCTTTACTATTCGCCATGATCATGATGATACACAGCAAAAACTGTGGTGTTAACCGGTGTACATAGAGGACCACACCAGTTATTTTACACCGGTTGGTAAATTGGTGGTGTTAGTTTTACACCTATAGGTGTTATTACAATACCTTTGATGTTACATTTACACTCTTTGGTGTTATATTTAATCTCTGCAGGGTGTAATTTTAACACCTCAGGGAGTGGTCCTATATTAACACCAATTAGTGTCAGTTTTAACACCGCAGTTTTTACAGTGTATACAACTTTAGTGCCTTAAAGCTAATATGACTGGGCCATGCACCAAAAACAGCGCAAGCTGAGTCTTGAACTTGTCTTTCTGTACAGGATATCTTACCCATAATGCACCATTCATATCACGTAGTCTCGTAAAAAAAATACCCATTAGATTGATAACTTGCCTGCAACTCTTTAGCTCGTTGGGAGAGACGTATTTGGCCTTTTATGTCTCGTGATGTACAAGTATTTTTCATTCTACCCTTCGCCTTGCACCTTACCTGTGCCCACTATAATTAAAGAATTAATTAAATCTATCATTTTATTCCCATGCGATCACCAATTTTCATTCTCTCATAACGTATTTTTTTCCACAACCTTGAAGACGAATGACGCGCAAAATCGGTTTTTTTTTCTTCAGTTTTTTAACTTTATGAGCTGGATATTTTTAGAATAAAAAAAGGGAATATGGATCAAGTGATTAAACAACGGATAATTGTTTCTGGCATCGGGAAAATTTATTGATATTCTCTTCACTGTCAACAATGCTTTGAATAATCCTGGTTTACATCGCGTGATTCTATTCGAACTTAGGCCTACGTTATGTACAAAATAATCACTCTGGTGTTCTTTATCCAAAATCTCTTGGACACGTTAGAAATTTCAAATGAATGAACGACATTCATTCTCAAATTCGTAATTTCGAAAGGAAGATAGAAAGAACCTCTCCCATGTCTTCCCGATAGTTCGAATGACTTAAAGATTGATGGGTTGTGTCTTCTCCGGAAATCACGGCATCCGGTTGTCATCTTGCCCCGATCCAGCGGGGTGAATACACCACTATGCCCTCTATTCTGTTAACTAGTTCGCAGCAGCAAAATTCTCTAACACTTTCCTTGAGAATTCCTCCCAGGAGAAATAGCTTTCACATTAGCTGGAGTAACATTATTCTTCCCCTATCGCAGTGGTAATGGGGCGTCTAACGAGTACTGAGCTGTCACATGTCTTAGGAAGTGTGCTTTAATAGATCGTTGTATTTTAAAAACAACATTTTTTTTCTATCAAAGACCTAAATATTCTTCATGAAATAAATATTACAATCATGTAATGAGGTTTTGAATAAGATTTTGTATTGGTCCTGACCTTGCGAATTGGATGTTGTTGCTACGCAATCGCTATTTAGCTCGAATTGTCATCTATATACAGGTATATAGTATTGTGAGATACTTAGATTTACCAGTTGCAGACAGTTATTTAAATCCTCCAAGAACTACTTGCATCTGACGATTTGACCAATGATTATTCGATTGCTGGATCCTTAAATCTTTGATAAGATTCAGGAAGTTCATTCCGATGATAAAAAATTTGTTTGCAATGAAAATGTCATAATATCATAAAATGGCTGCCAATATGGACACCATTCTGATAGAATGAGAGTGAAAGTTAATTGTCTTGCCAGGTGATGACATTCTGGTGGAGGGATGAGGGCGCCCTGTGACCCTGCACTGAGCTACTATCACACACAAAATATTTTACCATGACAATCACCCACCCAGGTTGGTTAAGTTTATATCAGACCAAATCAAAATAAATCAGTAAAAATAAAAACATCCAAGTGTGATGTCTCTCATTTTTTATCATAATGTTTGCTTTACAATTAGGAGCAGAAAAAAAACCCTCGTTACACATTCTGGACCTCATTATGTAACGTTTCATCTCGCAGACCGGACAGTGAGCAGGATCTCGTTACCTGGTAGCCTTGCGGATGCCATTCCTGAAGCACTTAAGATCGCTTGTTGATAGCGCCAGAATGTTTCCGAACGCAACGGCAGTGGCTCCGAAGTGCTTTTCTGTTGTTCTAAGCCACTCTAATTCCTGATCAGAGTACGACACTTGCAATTAGTAGCTTCATAATCTGCGAAAGGCAATGTTATGATTTGAATAACTTCTCAAGGTTGCCATGGTGAAGAACAAATCAAGTCAGATCTTTCACAATATTATCATTTTGTTGATGTGTGGACAAAGCAGTTCTGATAGGGTTATGTCTGTCAAGACTGTAACTTTATATCTGCAACTTGTTCATCTAAAGTTGATATCAAGGTAAAAGAAAAGTTTCAATAACTTTGTATCGCAATGGATATCATCAAACTTTCTAACCTTGAACACGATTGTTTATGCCGTACGGTCATCTCGTAGCTCTACTTCGTGCTTTCAATTTATCCTGATTTCTTTCTTTTTAGAAGTAAATCTTTAACAAGGATTCCATAGGTGTTTTTGTCGCAATTTACAAGAAGCCTGGGGTGCGAAACTATATGGCAGAGATTGCGAAAATGTGAATTAATTTTCATGAGCCCGAGGATACCTGTTGAATCTCTCCCAGAAACTATAGCAAAATGGAATAAATGATGAAACGGGTCCCTTTTTTCACCTACAATTTCCTGTCATAAATAACCATGAAATATCAGCCCAGTAGAAAAACAAATCACTTTGATCTGTATTTATGACTCCGAGTTTTAAATGGAAATATTCTACTTTGAATATTGTTAGAGATTCTGTTTCGAAGTCGTGGTTCCAATTACTCCTATTTGAATGAGAATGCCCATTTGGTATGCAGAAAAACCATCTTCAACGACTCCCACGATCTATATTTTGTGCCGACGGTGTATTTACGACCAGAAGGTATAGTGTTTCCTGCATTTTGTTGAGTTTCATTCATTTTCATGAGACATTGTCTGGACCAGAGATATCCTACAGATCGCCAGGAAGCGTTTCATGAAACTAATAACAGGTGATTGTTTCGTTGTAAGCTACTGAAATCCTTCCAACTGATTTGCCCAGCGCAACTTTGTCAGTGAAAATAACTGAAAATGCTTCATGAAACCTCTTCCTTCTTGTTGCCGAAGATGCCAAAGGCTTTACCCGAGATTAGTGGTTAGTTCGTATGGTTTATCTTTGTGTAATCTTTACCAAATTTACGAAAATGATACCATTTTGAAAGGAGTCAGGAGCATGTCTTTACATAGGTATTTTTTTTTGTCTTAGGGTGTAAGGCTACGCAGAAAATGTTATAGAAAAATTCATGTAAGGGAGCGACGCAACTGAGTCGAATAGGCTTCAACAAGAATTCACCCACATTGTACTGCACTAGCTCAGTGAATGGATGAATGAGCAGGACTAATTCCTTGAATGCACTAAGCGCTGGAACCGGCTGCTCATCTTGAAGCCGAGGTAATTCTGGGTACCTGAGTAGGCAACTAAATAGTGCATGAACATTATCATTAATGCAAATGTTTACATATTAGTAGTTTGGTCGAACCAATACTTCTATAGACACTTTCGGGACTTTCGAAAAAGAATAATACAGTCCCGGAAAAAAAATCCAGCCTATTTCAGAAAATAAACGCAGTTCAAGCAACTACTTCGTCGAATTTGACCCCCCCCCCCCTTTACGAATAGTTTATATTTTTGTTTATAGACTATTATTATGTTTAAAACTCTGTTGCTCTAGTATTTGCCCTTTAACACAGGCCTATATAGTCATATTATTTATGCGTATTCCGAACTGTAAGAACACTGGATACGCCCCTATTTGCCGCCCCTGTTGTCCCACCCTATAAGTCGCCCCCTTGGAGAGATCGATACAATGCTCATACAGTTGACTCGTGCTGTAATATGCTATATCAGACACGAATAAAGAGGCTAGATCAATGTTGTGATGTTACGCCATGGTTTAACGAATGATACTTCTCCACTACTATGACTCCCGTTCAGGCTCTGTTCACATTTTGATATAGGTCTATAATAGTTCTGGCTATGCACAATACAGAATACAGTAAACATTGTCCATGTAAACGAGACATGTCCAGGGTTATGTCCGTTGGCAGGGGAAAATCTTAATCTTCATAGGATAATATTATAAAATATTCTTAAGTATCATAATCTTTTAATGTACATAATGAGTGTTTTCATATATTTGGAATGTATGTAACGTTTGTCATTACTGATTTTGTGGTAATGATTCGGAAGTGAATTGAATTGAATAGGTCAGTGTAATGTTTAAGAACATCAAGTAAGCGAGTGAGCTAGGCGACCATGCTTATAATGTTTTTTTTTAACTTTGTAAGTTACATTTTTATAAGAAAAGTATCTGGTACACAAGTATACTTTTTTTTATATTTTTATTGGAAAATCATCGAGGATCACAATATATACAAACAATTTTTACATGATTAGAAAACAAAATCAAGGCAGAATAATAGCAAAATGGTGCATTGATCAAAAGCGAAGTTCCGAGACAGAAAAGGATGGCCAGTGTACAGACCTTAGTTTACAAACCTCCAGAAAGTCACTATTTCACTGACATCGAAGACCTACAAAAAACAGGTAAACAACGCGCAGCTATGGCCGGAATAAACAAAGTCGAACGGCAGTGGTACACAATTATACTTGTTTTGAGTACCTGTATAACAAGTAATATTTTGGACCTAAGGGGTACTGTCCCGACCCCCTACACACTTCATGCGAGAAAACATAACGAGCCCTTAACAACTAATGCTAGGCCCCTTTACATGTGACTCCTTGCACCGTACTTTGTCATGTAGCGATCGTGTTTCAATCCAAATCTTACTAATGACACGATTGATGTTCAACTAACATCTGACATGTCAGAGCGTCATGTCTGATGATTCGTGTGCCTATCGCATGTCGGCATTGTATTCAAATTGTGTATCTTCGAAGTTCTGTTTTGTCCCCGGCAAAATACACTTCCTATAATTGTCCACTTTCTCAAACACTTCAAAAGTTCAATGACGAAAAATATGCATCATTTTTATACAACCGTAACCGTCAACGCATATACTGATTGAAGTATCTAGTTCATATAAAGTTATTTACCGTCTAAAGTGAAATTTCAATCAGACGAAATGACAATAGTTTGATAGAATACTTTACGAAATTTTTAATTAAAGAAATTCTAGAAGTGCATCAATTTATTTTGATTGAGACATGATCTCAGATTACAGAAAGTTTTACCGAAGATTAGAATAATTTACATTTCATTAATGATAACAAATAACTTGACTGCATCATCGGTTGTTGTATCGTACTTGTGTGTAGTGTTTTTGATACTCTGTCATACATGATGACGTAATAACGATAATCCCCATGTTTGTTATAACCAATCCTCTATCAGTAGCAAATTGAAAACACAAATATGCGAGTTCTCCACAACAAGATGCTATTTTCCCCGACTTAAACTCTCCGTTGGTCTGTCTTCACGGTACTTAACGCTCGAGAGCGGCGGTTTAAGGGTGATTTGATTTACTTCAATCCCTTAAAGTAGTTTTCTTCTGGTACAGTCACGTCAACGAATCCGATTTCAATCCGATTTACGATAAGCCATTCGGAATGACGCGATACCTTTGATCGGTCTGTAAACGGTTCTAGGTGTGGCAGTGGCCTTACAGGGTGGAGTGTTACCTGCGCTGATTCTTATATAGGGTGTTCACCTCCCTGACAAGCGAGTGTCTACGCTGATTTCAGGCTTAGGGCAGTTTAAGGAGATTCGTGCGACGGTCACACCTGCCAAACCGACTCCACACCGATCAAGCTCTTACGTTGTTCCGAATGACATGTCATGGTCGGTTTGGAGTCGGTCTCGTTGGTGCGACTGCATACACCAACCAAGACAATAACAAATCACGTCATGACAGTGCAAGGCGGTGTCAGAGTCATCGGGGTAAAACATTACTCTTTTTAAAAACCTACACTGTTAAAAAAGCCCTGTTTTTACAGAAAAAAAAGAAAGAAGATTTTGCAGAAAGCAATAACAGAATCATTCTGTAAATTCATAAAACAGGAATTTTTCTGCAATTTTTTAAAAAGGAGAAAAGGGTGTTTGCTTTAAAGAAATCTGTAAGGTTCCATACACCAAATACCAATTTCCTGTAAGATTGCGCAATCTGGTAATATTACAGGTGTTTTTGAGACTCTGCTGCAGGAACTTCTTTTATTTTAAGGATAAATTTTTAAACAGTGTAAGTCGTGCTTGATTCTAAGTGGGGCTATGTTAATAAGACTGTAATGGGAATATTTTCATGGCAATTTTATCTTTTCCTACACTACAAGTTGACCCAATAGGAACATGCATGTGTTCTGGTTAAAATGATACCATGTACGTTGTAAAAATTATGAATGTTGCGTTGAAATTTAAATTTAAAACGTGCATTTTGCCCAATGTGGGGGTAAAATTTTCCTAGAAAACGTACAAGTTAACTTTCTACTCGACATTTGGTAATTTTTTGCTCATTTTTTAGTATATCCAGTCATAAGTGATAAGTTTGATTATAAAAATAACAGTCAGCAAACGTACACACATTAATGAACAACAGTACTCATCAACTAATCAAAATTGTAATCCTCTAATAGATTAGTGGGATAAACTCGATAAACTCGATGACCTATATACTTTTCTTTATAAAATCAATAGTGATAAATGAACACAAATCTTTTTTATCATCGTTAACTTTAAAGCATACGATTATATCAATTATGTTTTCCATTGTTTATTGGATTATATATATTATGTTAATCATGTGCATCTTTGATAGATAATAAACAGCCCTATAGTACTGAACAATATTTTTGCCGTACACTGTTAGAAAAAATAAAAGAAGTTCCTGCAGCAGAGTCTCGAGAACACCTGTAATCTTACCGAATTGCGTAATAATCATTCTGTAAATTCATAAAACAAGAATTTTTCTGCAATTTAACAGAACAGGTCTGTTTAAAAAGGGGAAAAGGGTGTTTTATTCAAGGAAATTTGTAAGATTCCATACATCAAATATCAATTTCCTGTAAGATTACGCAATTCGGTAAGATTACAGGTGTTCTCGAGACTCTGCTGCAGGAACTTCTTTTATTTTTTCTAACAGTGTACACTGAACGGTAATAGATTTTGTAATTCCGAAGCTTCGTTATTCCGAAGGTTCGTATTTCCGAAAACGAATGAGGTTCGTAATTCCGAAGGTTCGTTAGTCTGAAAAAGAAGTGAGGTTCTTAATTCCGAATGTTCGTTAATCCAAAAACGAAATGAGGTTCGTTAGTCCGAAAACGAAATGATTAACGAACCTCATTTCGTTTCCGGACTACCGAACTTTCGGAACAACGAACCTTATTTCGTTTTCGGATTAACGAACCTTCGGAACATCGAACCTTATTTCGTTTTCGCATTATCGAACCTTCGAAATAACGCCACAAATATTCGTATTAACGAACCCTTTTACGTTTTCGGATTAACGAACATCGAGGTATAGGCAATAAACGTGTTTCGGAATTACGAACCTTCGGAATTACGAAGTGTAACCCTGGTAATAGAGCCTTTTGTCTGGATAGAGGGCCTCCTGTACACTTATGATAGCCAGTCGATGCAACACGAACACAGCGTTGATAGATCAACACACACGGGTTTCGAATATCAATTTCCCGCGTTTACTTTCTGCATGCAAGTGAAAATTAATTTCTCGTGGATGAAATCGGTTCTTAATAACCAGCTAACTCCCTATCTTCATTATCTTCCTACGGTTGACCTAGTCAATGCGTCAACATAATATATTGTAATTCTGAACCTTGATTGGCTCTGAGGGTCCAATTGTTTTGGCTATAAAGGAACGACCTTCGCAAGAAATGCATTTTGTTTTAATTATGAGCGAGCATTCAGCGTTGTATCAGCGAATGTTGTATCTATTCGCTACTAATTAACGCATTTTTGAATTGCGGTAATTTTTAATTTATTAAAGGTGCTAAGGGATAAAGAAAATCATTAAAGTAGCACGTGAAATTATCACTGCGTTGTTTCATTTAATCACTAATGCACTCATAAATATTTTCATTAATCTAATTTCGATGGTTTCTATATAGGCTTGTGTATAAACTCTTAGCTAGTCGCATCTTGTTCATCAAACAGGGGCAAAATATGACTTGAATTTGGTAAAATTCGATTTTTTTTCTTTAATCGAAAGATTGTGGCTACGATGGTAAATGTCACTAAATTTTTCTTAGTTAACAATACATGCCTGGTCAAACTAAAATTTGATGAGATTAATAAAATTTGATGTTCACAGTACAATAGCTTTATCGTAATGACATGCTTTTATTGCCCTAACCCCTAGGCATTAGATTATGCAAATTATTTCCCTTTTATATCCGCATTTTGCACAATTAGCCATTTGCATGACGAATACCTATAGCTAAAACTAGCGGATAGTATTTATCACGAGTGGGTGAAGCTAGCGGGTCAGTGCGGAGTTGTATCTGGTCTGGATCTTGCAGTCATCCATAAGCAGATGAGTGCCTATCTATACACAGCAAAAACTGTGGTGTTAACCGGTGTACATAGAGGACCACACAAGTTATTCTACACCGGTGTTAAATCGGTGGTGTTAGTTTTACACCTATAGGTGTTATTACAACACCTTTGGTTGTTACATTTATACTCTTTGGTGTTATGTTCAATCTGTAGGGTGTAATTTTAACACCTGAGGATGTGGTCCTCTATTAACACCAATTGGTGTCAGTTTTAAAACCACAGTTTTTACAGTGTAGGTATAGTGTGATATGTCACAACCGCCCACCCCAACCCCGATCAATATGCCTGGAAAAAATCAGAACGACTTCCCACTCTTTGATTTCACGTTGTTCGTTTTGCGTGTTTTTTTTTTAGGTTTTGTCTGGGGAGGGGGGTTAAAGCAAAGTTGTTTTACAGTGTAGGAATACAATCGTCAGAAAAAAAGGCATAAGAAAGGGATGGGTAGCCGCTGAAACACTTGAATGAGAAAGTGATATAGATGAAACAAGAGGAAAGAAGAGGAGAAAATGAAGGACAGATCGAGACACCAAGTTTGACAGAAATTGGCAACTATGTCTGGAAAGTCCAGGAGCCCGTTTCAAAATTGACTTGCAACTGTTGTAACTTTGCCATTATGGCAACTACCATGGGAGCTTTGATTTTGATTGGCTGCTGAGCCCTGTTACCATGGTAGTTGCCATTACGGCAAAGTTACAACAGTTGCAAATCCTTTATGAAATGGGCCCGAGGACTTTTCAGACATCGAACATCGTTCATAGTTTCAATTTCTTTTTCGATTTTTTGTTTTCCTTAACTGTTTTTCAATATCGACAACTTTAGATCTTACTGCGCAACCACTTTAACTTTTGAACGAACTTTACTTGGTGAAATATAGTCTTCTGCGCAACCGTACTGCTATATTTTTTTGTGAAATAAGGCGTCACTGATGAGCGACCGAGTGAAACAAACTCCACGTCTATAGGCGTTGTGCATTGTCATGGCATGTAGTCCAGCTACAGATCTATCTTACTCGAGAGATCTGGGATCTTGATTCACGCCCTGTGTCACATTTTCGAATGGTTTCGAAATAGAAAGTAATGCGCGTCTGGGGAGACTGAAACACCCCCTCATCCCGTTGGTGCCTCCCACACACGCACCCACACTCGGACGCTCCCAATCTACATACAGAATGATGAATCGAAGGAGCCCTTGGACCAAAAGATGCAGCTGTGAAACTTATTTAGTACATCGAGAGAGGGCAGCATTACACAGTGGGTAACAAGCGATGTCGTATGTTGTGATCTGAAATTGTACGGATTAATCTTTAGTCTGTCTATTCTGTTTCGTAAAACACAGCTCGAAGGGAAACTGTTCATTTCATCATTCATATTATTCTAACGCTTGGATGGAAGTTTGAAGCTAATAACGGCTATACTTTGATGTGCCAAAGTGTATCACCAAAGGTGTTCATTTGCTACCCCCTCAAGGTCTAATATTCATTATTAAAAATTCGACATTTTGTAGGGGTGCTTGATGGCAAAAATAAAAAGATAACTAAAGATTACAATCATTGGAAGAGAATGCCTACAAATAAGTGAGATTTATTTGAATTAACAATAATTACTTTTTTTAATACTTTTTTTAGCCTTTCATTTTGTGAACATTAATTTGAATGGAAGTTGATTACATCCCTCAAAGTGCTTCAACTTTATTACTGCTCCAAGTTTACTGTACATGCCTAAATTTATTTTATCTGTATAAGTTAATTATAACTATTTTGATCACATTACTTTATTCTTCTGTTCAAAATGAAAATAGAATAAATTGAAAATTGAATTGAAAAATATTAAAAAGGGACTCTTGATAGCCATTACAGGTGAAATTATCTCACTTTTTATGATTTGATATTTGTTTTATCATTTATTTATCACTATATGCACAATCATTTAAAAAAAAAGAGCTATTATAATCAACATCGTGATTCTTTATGAGACCTCCAAGCACCCAGACATAGCCTCGTGCTGCGGCCCCTTGAACATGCAGATGGGATATCAAAAAAGAAAATTACCACTTTCCTTTCCCGGACTCCTACCCGAGGTCCCTAATGGTGTCTCCTATTATTATCGAAATGGAATAAACAGCGGGCGGGGTAGAATTTAATTTGATATGTAATCAAAATATAATTGCATTGCATTATGGGCCGGCAGTTGAGCCAAATCCCCGGATGGCATGTCAAGGGGTAGCCATTGGCATGCGGGGCGATTTCGTGAGATGTGTTGGGTCCCGTTTCGGTGAGTACAAGACGTATCCAATAGGATGCTGCACAAATTGAAAATTAGAAGAGGCACCACCTCCCCCATCCCGACGGATCGCCACCCATGGCAATTACCAATAAATCTCTATCATTGTCGCATTTAAGTCGAGGTGAATATGTTTACTTTATTCCAAATCAAGTGTGTTTTATGTGGGCTAAGATGACCTTGGATGAAATGGATTAATCTTAATGTGTGAATGTCGAGGACGAATCCCATCTATTTGGACTAAAATAACCATTCTGAGGAGTTGAATTCTTGTTTTAATGGCTCAAACATGGAGTAGTGTGTGTGTGTGTGCGTGTGCAGCACCATCGGAAAAAAGGCCCTATATCAAATGGCTATTCAATTGGATTATTAGATGGGATAGATTCATATAGAACAGGAAGGTTGTAATCAAGTGTCCTTCACATTTCAAAATTATTATGATAATTATATATATTATCTATAATGAATTTCGCTCCTCGTACTTTTCCCCATATTTCTTTGTTTCTTCCTCTTTTATTTGTTATTTATCTATTTCCTTTTTATTTCTCTCTCTTTTTAACTTTTTTTTCATTTTCTTAATTTATTTCTTTTTTTCTTTTCCTTTCTTTTCGTTCTTTCCATCTTTACTCCTGTCTCCATATCTCCTTCTTTTGTTCTTGTTCGTATTCCTTGTATTACATTAAACTCTGGTTGACGAAAGTAATACCAAACGAATCTCGTATTTCTAATAAAAGTCTTCGGATAGAAGAAGCTCCTTCGATCATTGTTGCTAATTTTTACCGCCTGGTCTTTGGGTATCAAGCGCTATGTTTGCAAATGAAAATTGTGTACGAACACAATGCGAACTAACTTCAAGCGTTGAACTAATTGAGAAGCTGACGATACACACCGTTTGTCATCATAACCCATTATTACGTCATACCTTCATTTCTAAAGATTACGATCCGATCCGTGTAAAGTATCGGTTAACGCGATGCGGGGATTTGTTTAACCGGCCTTCGGGTAATGTGCAAATTTGGCAAATGAAATTGGAAAATACAATGACAAAAACGTAAGGATGTGATGAAACGAAATGGCTGAGTATTTGCAATGAATATGAAATTCATTGCCAGGATGATAAGCTATCATTTCAAATTGCATTCATTTAATTTTCCAATCTTTCTTTCTTGAAGGAAAGTGATAGACCTATTTGATGTTACGCTCATGCATAGTTGATCAATGATTCTTAATTTTCGTTTTTGTTTGATTTTCTTTTATGCAGCGATGTATGGAGGGAACGAGCAGAAGTTGTTCGAAGACTTATTCAAGAATTATAATAAGCTGGTCCGTCCGGTGTGGAACTCGTCACACGCCATCAATGTTACACTTACGTTATCCATCAACCAAATCAATAACATGGTAAGAAACAGAGATTACGATGATGGGGAGGTTAATGATGGTGATGATGATGATGATGATAAGGTTGGTGATGATGAAAATGATTGATATGATGATGATGATTGTGATGATGATGATGGTGCTGGTGGTGGTGGTGATGATGATGATGGTGGTGGTGGTGGTGGTGGTGGTGATGATGATGGTGGTTGTGATGATGATGATGATGATGGTGGTGGTGGTGGTGGTGGTGATGATGGTGGTGGTGGTGGTGATGATGATGAGGATGATGATGATGGTGGAGGTGATGATGATGATGATGATGGTGGTGGTGGTGGTGATGATGATGATGATGGTGGTGGTGGTGGTGGTGGTGATGATGGTGGTTGTGATGATGATGATGATGGTGGTGGAGGTGATGAGGAGGAGAAAGAGGCCGAGGACAATGGTAATAATAACAAATACCTGTTCTTGCATCCTACAAGTGCTTGAAATTTATTGTTAGGGAAGAGGTGAACTCGAATTTCAGGTCAAGAAACACCAACATTCGCTTAACAGTATTCCAGCTGGATGGTTATAATGTACAAGATTATAACACGTTCCGCAAACCAGTACAGTTTGATAAATTATAGTAGCTTATAATTATGATATCTGATTTTTTTATGATAAAAATAATTCAACAAAGGTACGAGAACTCTTTAGCTGGTGGACTGGATAACACCACTCGATCCTGCCCCTTCCCCGTCTCACAAGAGTACGCTCTATTCCATCAGATACTCTTCCAATGAAACAAATCCTCCCACTTTTGAGAGCAAATTTGCCGACGTGCGAATAACTGAGATCTAAGAATTGAAGTTTATGAAAAACGTATGACCATACAACGGAAGGGATATTGATAAAATTGCCCGAATTTCCCGCCTTCCGATGTAGAAATACGGAGTTATTTGTCAGCTCCACTTCCCATAAAATGCAATGTAGGCCCAAGTACTTTATGATAAAAAGGGAGTCCGTGAAGTATAGTTGATTTCGATAAGTGGTATTCATAAATAAAATATGGAAAGATTAAATCGCGTTCTTAATTGGTCCTTTGGGGCATTTTGAAAGAAATGGGTCGCCTCATTGTGTGAATATCGAATGTTTTATGTGGAAATAAGATCATTTTAGTTAAAATATAAAAATAAAACGTAAAGGAGTTAAGAGGAATTAAAGGACAGTGGGGTGGCATCAGGCAAGGGCATGTGTCAAGACGTTTTCCACACAGATTTCGAAAATTATGATTATGTTTGGTATTCTGGGACCCGTTTTATAAAGACTTATTATAACATATTCCCGCTTTCCATAACAAGTTTACTATCGGCCCATCAAATTGAAGGATTTCAGAAGCTTTAAACTGTTATTGCAAATGTATAACTATTTTACGAAGATCCTCTTCTTACCTTACTCTTCTTCTATTCTCTTATTAATTCTTCCCTTCTTTTACACTAATCCATTTACACTCTAACACTCACCTGTATTAGCTATTCACTGACTACCTATATCTTCCAGGTACGCCACAATCTTCATGTATCTAAGGTAGATGCACTTTTTTGTTATGACGTCATTGAGTAACCGACTCCGTCTGAACGCCCGTTTTTGAGGGCGGACTATGCATCAAACGGGTTTCACTAAAACTGCACGGCTTTGGCGATGGGATATTGTAGTAGAAGCTTTGAGTGATTTCTGTTTGGGTGGCAGGGGCATGAACGATTTGATAATGTCGTGTGAGGGGATCATCGGGGGCGAATTATGGAAGGACGAGTTTTTACAAGATTATGGACGAGGATAACAACTAAAAATTTTCGCTCGCCCCCCCCCACACTCTCTCTATCCACACGCTCGTATACATGCACCCACGTTTACCTGCCCACCCACACCGCGCATAATTCTAATTCCTCTCTTCCCGATTCTGCGTTAATCCATCCAACATTGCTATCCATTTTATTCTTCTCATCATCGATAAGATGGTGTTAAAGGTATTGTTTAACTTTGTGAGCAGCCGATTTAAAAAATTCTCAAACCAAGATGAAACATGTGTACAAGTCCATGTGTTAGAACTAATAAACCCTGAAAACAACCATTGAGAATGAAAAGCTAAAACTACAAGGCAAACCCCGATTTTGTAAATAGGCGTCTTATAGACGCCTAAATAGTACACATAAGTGTATGGGATGAAATTAATATGGTGTTTCCGGTCACTTTATATTTCAATTTTTGAAGCACTAAATAATTGTTTTCGAACGCAATTTTTTTTGAGCTTCATGTTTGTAACATATCACAGACACAGGTGATAAGTTTGACCTTCTAGCTCAGATTTTTTAAAAGTCAAACCAATGTTAACCAATCACTTTAATGGATTATTATTACTTCAAATAGAACAAATATTACAATTGTTTATTTCAAAAGTCGTTGTTTTCACAATGAGGAGAGTATTAGACGAGCATAAAGGGAAATGAAACATGGAAGCAGGAAAATCATGCAATCAAGCAACCCCATAGAAGAATGTTAATACTTTTTTTAAGTTAGCATCTGCTTAAACATTGTAAAAAAATCATTAATGAACACTACTTTTGAAACAAAATGACATTTCCCTACAAACTGATAACAGTCACAGCTGAAAAGTGAAAATAATCTCTTGGATTCGATTCAAAGCCCAAATTTGAAACAAAGTCTATGCAGAGATTTATTTTCATTTTATGTTCATGGTAGAGAGGACATCACCATGTGCCTTTATTCAACACGTCTGTGATACTATATCAGGAGAGCCGGAGACAGAATCAAATAAAAGCAAGAATAAAAGAAAGTCGCAGCGAAAAGGAAACTAATTCCGCAGACAAACAGGGCCTTCCGAAAACACACGCTCGGAATAAAATGCTCTTGTGAGGATTGACGCTCGCGCACCAGAGAGAGGCCGAATCGACTAGCGATGAGAGCGGGGATATACTAATGACGTCATAACATTATTAGTGTCATACAATTGTGGGTTAATTTTTTATCTATTAGTGATTCCACACTGAGCGCTAATAAACCAATCGTCTCCCCCCCCCACCCATATCTTCATTGACAGGTGACGATTACTGTCTTCATTAGTATTATTGCTATATTATTGTGCCATCGTAAATATAATTTTTCGGCTTGATCGAATCATTTTGTCAAATGCCTTTTCGTTGGTTTTCACTGAAAATGACGCACCAAATCAACTAGATCAGTAGCTAAAAGAAAATCACTCTTAGATTTGAGAGATTCGAATCTTACTCTTTGGTATAGTGCCAGGGTGATTTTCAGATGAGGTTTATCGAAAAAATGTTATGCCTGTATTTTATAAATGTCATAACCGTCGCTCCCCCCCCCCCCCCCCCCCACCACCATCTTACTTATTTCAGCGCTAAGAATTCTATATTCTAAAGAAAATAATGTAATATAATCTTACATTACTGCAACAACTATTGTTCTTTATGTTTTCTAAGAGGTAAATGGGATAGAAATACAATTCAAGATAGGTGTCGACTTTCTCGAATGTTGTTCATCTTATATAAGACAGCTTTGTTTTTAAAACGCGGCTAATGGAACCTTCAGGCGTTCAAATATCGAAGAAAAAACAAGAAATTTGATGATCACAAAGCCTATAAAACACAGAAAAGAAAAAAGCTTCACTTAGTGTATTACGAAATGACAGTGATACTAAGAGTAAAGTCACATTAAATAAACCAACTGCTATCCGACTGATAATGTCATTGGAAATAACTGGTAGTTTGGGTTGATTTGGTGTCATTATCGCATATCTGACTGAAGCATGGTGTTTTTCTTTCCGTCAAGACTCCGAGTCGGTTTTCGACCGTCCAACCGATAACCGAGATAACTGGTATCGTACATGTAGTATGTAATAATAGGAGGTGCCGTGGCCGAGTGGTCTAAGGCGCCTGGCTATACATGGAAAGGCCAGAGTTCGATCCCCGGACGCGGCACCTATGCCCGTGAGCAAAACATTTAATCTACAATGCTCTTTTATCCTGCTTTCAAATCAAATAAATGCTATATGCATTATTGGTAACTAGGTGTGCACTTGTTTAAAAAAATATAATAATAATAATAGATCAATTTGATGTTGGTTTTCGGTGAACATCCTCCACCAGACTGACTGTGAGACTGGTATTCCTGAACGATATAAGGTCGGCAGTTTGGTTGATCATGGTTCGAGTCCCCTTTTGTCGCTTATATAGTTTGTGGAGAAGATAATCCTTCCAATCAGGCTTGCTTCCAATCGTGATATCCTCCTGCATGTGTTTAGTACTTATGTTGCCATGGTTGCATGTATTATCTTTTATATAAATGTGTTTATGTCACTTCCCCTCTCTCTCCATCTCCCTCTCTTTCAATGCCCCCTCCCCTCTGTCTCTCAGTACCATGCA